>NC_134265.1:247857058-248159943 GCF_031893055.1 Leptodactylus fuscus
CATGATCTGCCGGATTTGCCATCTTCTGCCAGTGAAGAGGACGACAACTACAGGGACGACCCTCAAGAGGTGGACGATTCCAACATCGCGGCTGCCTCGGCGCTCCACCGGAGCCAGCCTGGTGAGTCACAGCATTTCATTCCTAATTCGCGGTTAGGGCTCCCCCCTCCCCTGAACCATACTGGCCCTGCAGCTGTTCCTCCCCCCCCCCTTGATCCGTTATCTGATTTGTTTGATTGTGCTCGCCGTTTTATGGATAGTTATGCTTTGTCACGTAGTTTGCCTACCCCTGCAGTGGCATGGGTTGCCCTGGGTCCGGCTCCTCCTCCTGCAGTGTCTACTTCTGTTTTGCCCTCGCAGCCCCCTGTTCTTGCAGGGGCAGGGGATCCTGTGCAGGCGGAGGCGTCGGTTGACCCGGTTCGGCTTGATGATGCTGCTAGGGGAGAAATCTATGTTTGCTTTGATGGTCCCTTGGGGGCACATGTGAAACAGGAGATTAGAGAGAAGATATGGCGAGATGAATACATTGAAATATTTTCTCTCTTGCCTCTTGAGAAGTTTAACCTGGATCGGGTCAAACTGACGGAATCCAAGAAGGAAGAGGAGGAAAGGCGACGGTATCGTTTGATTCCTCGCACTTTCTCAAATTGGTCGCAGGCTTTTAACATTCTAGCTAGCATTATTGGTGAGAGGGCGCCCCAGAATTGTTCTGCTTTATTTTGTTATCAGGACTCCATTGCTGAGGCCTATCGTGTGTATGGGGGAACTGCATGGCTCCGTTATGACGAGCAGTTTCGTCAGAGAAAGGCGGTTCGTCCATCCATTCAGTGGGATCAGAAAGACATAAATTTATGGGTTCGTCTTATGGTGGCGGCTAGGCTACCTCCTCAGCCTTTTCGGTATGGTACTGGGGCGTCCTCTACGGGACAGGCGTCCTCCACGGTGCAACGTCCCGGGTGTTGTTGGCAATTCAATGAAGGGCAATGTCGCTTCGGTGGCACTTGCCGCTTCAAACATGAATGCTCACATTGTGGGGGATCGCATGCAGCATCCCAGTGTTTCAGAAAGCTCCGAGCCAAGCAGTCAGAGACTGCTTCAAAAAGGGAGGACACCGGTTCTTCTAGAACCGATGCTTCCTTACCTAAGTAAGTACCCAGATCGCCAGTCAGCCCATTTTCTGTTGTCAGGGTTTAGGGATGGTTTTGTTATTCCTTCGGTTGTTCCACCTTCTGTGCCGTGTCGGCAGAATTTGAAGTCGGCTCGTTTGCGTCCTGATGTGGTGTCTGACAAATTGGCTAAAGAGCTTTTGCTGGGTCGTATTGCTGGTCCTTTTGTTGAACCCCCATTGCATAATCTGCATATTTCTCCGTTAGGTGTAGTACCGAAGAAGGAGGCGAATAAATTTCGCCTAATCCACCACCTGTCATTCCCTAAGGGTCTGTCAGTAAATGATGGTATTGACGAGGAGTTCTGCTCTGTGTCATACGTGTCATTTGACCGGGCGGTGGATTGGGTGAGACGCTGCGGTTCTGGGGCCCTTATGGCCAAGGCGGACGTGGAGTCTGCGTTTCGCCTCCTTCCCATTCACCCGGATAGCCTCTTTTTGCTTGGTTTTCGTTGGGAGGGTGCTTACTATGTGGATAGATGCCTTCCCATGGGTTGTGCAATTTCTTGTTCGTACTTTGAGAGGTTTGCCACCTTTATTGAATGGGTAGTGCGAGTGGATGCACAGTTGAGCTCCATCTTGCACTACCTGGACGATTTCCTCTGTATTGGTCCTGCAGGTTCGACTGTGTGTGCGGTCCTTTTGTCCACCTTACAACAGGTGGCTTGTCGTTTTGGCATCCCCCTCTCTCCTGAAAAGACAGAAGGACCGACCACGCACTTGAAGTTTTTGGGCATTGAAATTGACTCTGTTGCAATGGAATGCCGATTGCCATTGGACAAACTAGAGGATTTGAGGAAAGGTTGATCAGTTGATGTCTTATCGGAAAGTGCGGCTGCGCCAGTTGCAGTCAGTTCTTGGTAAATTAAATTTCGCTTGCAGAATTATCCCCATGGGACGGATATTCTGCAGGCGTTTAGCACAGGCGACTGCTGGGATCTCTGGTCCGGCGCATTTTGTTAGGATCACCGCGGAGCACAGAGCTGACTTGCGAGTTTGGTCATCCTTTCTATCTCACTATAATGGCAGATCTGTCTGGCAGGATACTTGGAGGGATAATTCTGATCTCTCCCTGTATACTGATGCATCCGGTAGCTGCGGCTTTGGAGCTTATTTTCAGGGCCGATGGTTTTCAGGCGTATGGCCTGCGTCATGGATACAGGCTGGCTTTACTCGCAATCTCACCTTGCTGGAGCTCTTCCCTATCGTTGCTGCTCTTGAGGTTTGGGGGCCACTGTTTAGTAATAAGCGGGTTCGTTTTTGGTGCGACAATTTGTCAGTTGTGAATGTTTTGAACAGTTTGACGGCTTCTTCACCTCCAGTCATTTGTCTGGTTCGGCATCTGGTGCTTAACTGTTTATCTCTTAATGTTTGGCTGTCCGCGCGCCATGTCCCAGGTGTGTCTAATTCTATTGCGGATGCTCTTTCTCGCCAGCAGTTCCAGCGTTTCCGGGACTTGGCTCCAGAGGCGGCTCTTCGTGGGACCCCTTGCCCGGGACACCTCTGGGACCTGGCGTTCGGCGGGCCCTGAATCTGGTGGGTCGGTCTCTTTGTTCAGCCACATGGGCTGCTTATGTCCGCTCGTGGCATGAGTGGTCTACGTTTTGCAGTTCGGTAGGGCATGACTGTTATTCTGGTGCTCCAGTTTCTTTGGTCTTGTCTTGGTTAGGTTTAGAGATGAGCGAACAGTGTTCTATCGAACTCATGTTCGATCGGATATTAGGCTGTTCGGCATGTTCGAATCGAATCGAACACCGCGTGGTAAAGTGCGCCATTACTCGATTCCCCTCCCACCTTCCCTGGCGCCTTTTTTGCTCCAATAACAGCGCAGGGTAGGTGGGACAGGAACTACGACACCGGTGACGTTGAGAAAAGTAGGCAAAACCCATTGGCTGCCGAAAACATGTGACCTCTAATTTAAAAGAACAGCGCCGCCCAGGTTCGCGTCATTCTGAGCTTGCAATTCACCGAGGACGGAGGTTTCCGTCCAGCTAGCTAGGGCTTAGATTCTGGGTAGGCAGGGACAGGCTAGGATAGGAAGGAGAAGACAACCAACAGCTCTTGTAAGAGCTAAATTCCAGGGAGAAGCTTGTCAGTGTAACGTGGCACTGACGGGCTCAATCGCCGCAACCCAGCTTTCCCAGGATCCTGAATGGAATACACTGTCAGTGTATTCCCGTATACCCGATATATACCCCGATACCCGTTCCAACGGTGTGCCCCCCCACCTTCACCCCAGAAATACCCTGCAAGTCCCCTAGCAATAGAATTGGGGCTATATACACCCACAATTTTTACTACTGGTATACAGTGCCATTGTCTGACTGGGAATTCAAAGAATATATTGGGAATACAAATACCCTCATTTCTTGCTACTGCCATATAGTGCCAGTGTCTGACTGGTAATTCAAAGAATATATTGGGGTTACGTGCACCCACAATTTTTACTACTGGTATACAGTGCCATTGTCTGACTGGGAATTCAAAGAATATATTGGGAATACAAATACCCTAATTTCTTGCTACTGCCATATAGTGCCAGTGTCTGACTGGGAATTCAAAGAATATATTGGGGTTACGTGCACCCACAATTTTTACTACTGGTATACAGTGCCATTGTCTGACTGGGAATTCAAAGAATATATTGGGAATACAAATACCCTCATTTCTTGCTACTGCCATATAGTGCCAGTGTCTGACTGGGAATTCAAAGAATATATTGGGGTTACGTGCACCCACAATTTTTACTACTGGTATACAGTGCCATTGTCTGACTGGGAATTCAAAGAATATATTGGGAATACAAATACCCTCATTTCTTGCTACTGCCATATAGTGCCAGTGTCTGACTGGTAATTCAAAGAATATATTGGGGTTACGTGCACCCACAATTTTTACTACTGGTATACAGTGCCATTGTCTGACTGGGAATTCAAAGAATATATTGGGAATACAAATACCCTCATTTCTTGCTACTGCCATATAGTGCCAGTGTCTGACTGGGAATTCAAAGAATATATTGGGGTTACGTGCACCCACAATTTTTACTACTGGTATACAGTGCCATTGTCTGACTGGGAATTCAAAGAATATATTGGGAATACAAATACCCTCATTTCTTGCTACTGCCATATAGTGCCAGTGTCTGACTGGGAATTCAAAGAATATATTGGGGTTACGTGCACCCACAATTTTTACTACTGGTATACAGTGCCATTGTCTGACTGGGAATTCAAAGAATATATTGGGAATACAAATACCCTCATTTCTTGCTACTGCCATATAGTGCCAGTGTCTGACTGGGAATTCAAAGAATATATTGGGGTTACGTGCACCCACAATTTTTACTACTGGTATACAGTGCCATTGTCTGACTGGGAATTCAAAGAATATATTGGGAATACAAATACCCTCATTTCTTGCTACTGCCATATAGTGCCAGTGTCTGACTGGGAATTCAAAGAATATATTGGGGTTACGTGCACCCACAATTTTTACTACTGGTATACAGTGCCATTGTCTGACTGGGAATTCAAAGAATATATTGGGGTTATAAATACCCTCATTTCTTGCTACTGCCATATAGTGCCAGTTTCTGACTGGTAATTCAAAGAATATATTGGGGTTACGTGCACCCACAATTTTTACTACTGGTATACAGTGCCATTGTCTGACTGGGAATTCAAAGAATATATTGGGAATACAAATACCCTCATTTCTTGCTACTGCCATATAGTGCCAGTGTCTGACTGGGAATTCAAAGAATATATTGGGAATACAAATACCCTCATTTCTTGCTACTGCCATATAGTGCCAGTTTCTGACTGGTAATTCAAAGAATATATTGGGGTTACGTGCACCCACAATTTTTACTACTGGTATACAGTGCCATTGTCTGACTGGGAATTCAAAGAATATATTGGGGTTATAAATACCCTCATTTCTTGCTACTGCCATATAGTGCCAGTTTCTGACTGGTAATTCAAAGAATATATTGTGGTTACGTGCACCCACAATTTTTACTACTGGTATACAGTGCCATTGTCTGACTGGGAATTCAAAGAATATATTGGGGTTATAAATACCCTCATTTCTTGCTACTGCCATATAGTGCCAGTTTCTGACTGGTAATTCAAAGAATATATTGGGGTTACGTGCACCCACAATTTTTACTACTGGTATACAGTGCCATTGTCTGACTGGGAATTCAAAGAATATATTGGGAATACAAATACCCTCATTTCTTGCTACTGCCATATAGTGCCAGTGTCTGACTGGGAATTCAAAGAATATATTGGGGTTACGTGCACCCACAATTTTTACTACTGGTATACAGTGCCATTGTCTGACTGGGAATTCAAAGAATATATTGGGGTTATAAATACCCTCATTTCTTGCTACTGCCATATAGTGCCAGTTTCTGACTGGTAATTCAAAGAATATATTGGGGTTACGTGCACCCACAATTTTTACTACTGGTATACAGTGCCATTGTCTGACTGGGAATTCAAAGAATATATTGGGAATACAAATACCCTCATTTCTTGCTACTGCCATATAGTGCCAGTGTCTGACTGGTAATTCAAAGAATATATTGGGGTTACGTGCACCCACAATTTTTACTACTGGTATACAGTGCCATTGTCTGACTGGGAATTCAAAGAATATATTGGGAATACAAATACCCTCATTTCTTGCTACTGCCATATAGTGCCAGTGTCTGACTGGGAATTCAAAGAATATATTGGGGTTACGTGCACCCACAATTTTTACTACTGGTATACAGTGCCATTGTCTGACTGGGAATTCAAAGAATATATTGGGAATACAAATACCCTCATTTCTTGCTACTGCCATATAGTGCCAGTGTCTGACTGGGAATTCAAAGAATATATTGGGGTTACGTGCACCCACAATTTTTACTACTGGTATACAGTGCCATTGTCTGACTGGGAATTCAAAGAATATATTGGGGTTATAAATACCCTCATTTCTTGCTACTGCCATATAGTGCCAGTTTCTGACTGGTAATTCAAAGAATATATTGGGGTTACGTGCACCCACAATTTTTACTACTGGTATACAGTGCCATTGTCTGACTGGGAATTCAAAGAATATATTGGGAATACAAATACCCTCATTTCTTGCTACTGCCATATAGTGCCAGTTTCTGACTGGTAATTCAAAGAATATATTGTGGTTACGTGCACCCACAATTTTTACTACTGGTATACAGTGCCATTGTCTGACTGGGAATTCAAAGAATATATTGGGGTTATAAATACCCTCATTTCTTGCTACTGCCATATAGTGCCAGTTTCTGACTGGTAATTCAAAGAATATATTGGGGTTACGTGCACCCACAATTTTTACTACTGGTATACAGTGCCATTGTCTGACTGGGAATTCAAAGAATATATTGGGGTTATAAATACCCTCATTTCTTGCTACTGCCATATAGTGCCAGTTTCTGACTGGTAATTCAAAGAATATATTGGGGTTACGTGCACCCACAATTTTTACTACTGGTATACAGTGCCATTGTCTGACTGGGAATTCAAAGAGTATATTGGGAATACAAATACCCTCATTTCTTGCTACTGCCATATAGTGCCAGTGTCTGACTGGGAATTCAAAGAATATATTGGGGTTACGTGCACCCACAATTTTTACTACTGGTATACAGTGCCATTGTCTGACTGGGAATTCAAAGAATATATTGGGGTTATAAATACCCTCATTTCTTGCTACTGCCATATAGTGCCAGTTTCTGACTGGTAATTCAAAGAATATATTGGGGTTACGTGCACCCACAATTTTTACTACTGGTATACAGTGCCATTGTCTGACTGGGAATTCAAAGAATATATTGGGAATACAAATACCCTCATTTCTTGCTACTGCCATATAGTGCCAGTGTCTGACTGGGAATTCAAAGAATATATTGGGGTTACGTGCACCCACAATTTTTACTACTGGTATACAGTGCCAATTTCTAACTAGGAATTCAAAATGCGCAAGGCTCCCGGAAAGGGACGTGGACGAGGCCGTGGGTGAGGTCGGGGGAATGGTTCTGGGGAGCAAGGTAGCAGTGAAGCCACAGGGCGTCCCGTGCCTACTCCTGTGGGGCAGCAAGCATTGCGCCACTCCACAGTGCCAGGGTTGCTTGCCACATTAACTAAACTGCAGGGTACAAACCTTAGTAGGCCCGAGAACCAGGAACAGGTCTTGCAATGGCTGTCAGAGAACGCTTACAGCACATTGTCCAGCAGCCAGTCAGACTCTGCCTCCTCTCCTCCTATTACCCAACAGTCTTGTCTTCCTTCCTCCCAAAATTCCGAAGCTTTACAGAACAATAACCCAAACTGTCCCTGCTCCCCAGAGCTGTTCTCCGCTCCTTTCATTGTCCCTCAACCTGCCTCTCCACGTCACGATTCCACGAACCTAACAGAGGAGCATCTGTGTCCAGATGCTCAAACACTAGAGTCTCCTCCATCTCCGTTCGATTTGGTGGTGGATGACCAGCAACCCACCCTCATCGACGATGATGTGACGCAGTTGCCGTCAGGGCATCCAGTTGACCGGCGCATTGTGCGGGAGGAGGAGATGAGACAGGAGTTGGAAGAGGAAGTGGTGGATGATGAGGACACTGACCCGACCTGGACAGGGGGGATGTCAAGCGGGGAAAGTAGTGTGGATGTTGAGGCAGGTGCAGCACCAAAAAGGGTAGCTAGAGGCAGAGGCAGAGGTCAGCAGCTTAGGCGAAGCCAGGCCACACCCGGAATCTCCCAAGATGTTCCAGTTCGTACCCAGCCCCGAAAAACTCCCACCTCGAGGGCACGTTTCTCGAAGGTGTGGAGTTTTTTCAAGGAATGCGCCGAGGACAGATATAGTGTTGTCTGCACAATTTGCCTCTCGAAATTGATTAGGGGCTCTGAGAAGAGCAACCTGTCCACCACTTCAATGCGCCGTCATTTGGAATCCAAGCACTGGAATCAGTGGCAGGCAGCAACGGCAGGACAAAGGCCGCCTGCCGTTCACGCCACTGCCACTGCCTCTGCCACTGCCTCTGCCTCTGCCACTGCCACTGCTGACTGTGCTGGCGATGCACTCCAGAGGACGAGCCAGGACACCACTTCATCTGCCTCCGCCACTTTGTTGACTTCTACCTCATCCTCCCCTGGTCCTGTCTTATCTCCTTCTCCTGCACCATCAAAGGCACCATCAGGCGTTTCTTTACAACAACCCACCATCTCTCAGACATTGGAGCGGCGGCAGAAATACACTGCTAACCACCCACACGCGCAAGCCTTGAACGCCAACATCGCTAAACTGCTGGCCCAGGAGATGTTGGCGTTCCGGCTTGTTGAAACTCCCGCCTTCCTGGACCTGATGGCAACTGCGGCACCTCGCTATGCCGTCCCTAGCCGTCACTACTTCTCCCGGTGTGCCGTCCCCGCCTTGCACCAGCACGTGTCACTCAACATCAGGCGGGCCCTTAGTTCCGCGCTTTGCACAAAGGTCCACTTGACCACCGACGCGTGGACAAGTGCATGCGGACAGGGACGCTACATTTCACTGACGGCACACTGGGTGAATGTAGTTGAGGCTGGGACTGCTTCCCAAACTGGCCCGGTGTACCTCGTCTCCCCGCCTAACATTCCT
This sequence comes from Leptodactylus fuscus, assembly GCF_031893055.1. Classification (NCBI taxonomy): domain Eukaryota; kingdom Metazoa; phylum Chordata; class Amphibia; order Anura; family Leptodactylidae; genus Leptodactylus; species Leptodactylus fuscus. Next base: position 247,865,889 of record NC_134265.1, read on the forward strand.
GGCAGGGACACGAGAAGAACACCCCCCTCCTCCTCCTCCTCTACCGCCTCCTCCTCCGCCACCGCCTCCTCCTCCGCCACCGCCTCCTCCTCCGCTGTTAGATTGACCCCAGCTACGAGTTGGAAACGTTGCAGCACTGGCGTTGGTAGACGTCAGCAGGCTGTGCTGAAGCTGATCAGCTTGGGGGACAGACAGCACACTGCCTCCGAGGTGAGGGATGCCCTCCTCGATGAGACGGCAATATGGTTTGAGCCGCTGCACCTGGGCCCAGGCATGGTCGTTTGTGATAACGGCCGGAACCTGGTAGCAGCTCTGGAGCTTGCCGGACTCCAACATGTTCCATGCCTGGCCCACGTCTTCAACCTAGTGGTGCAACGTTTCCTAAAGAGCTACCCCAATGTTCCAGAGCTACTGGTGAAAGTGCGGCGCATGTGCGCCCACTTTCGCAAGTCGACAGTAGCCGCTGCTAGCTTAAAATCTCTCCAGCAACGCCTGCATGTGCCACAACACCGGCTTTTGTGCGACGTCCCCACACGCTGGAACTCAACGTTTCAGATGTTGAATAGAGTGGTTGAGCAGCAGAGACCTTTGATGGAATACCAGCTACAAAACCCTAGGGTGCCACAAAGTCAGCTGCCTCAGTTTCACATCCATGAGTGGCCATGGATGAGAGACCTTTGTGACATCCTACGGGTCTTTGAGGAGTCCACAAGGAGGGTGAGCTCTGAGGATGCGATGGTGAGCCTTACAATCCCGCTCTTGTGTGTTCTGAGAGAATCCCTGATTGACATCAGGGATAACTCAGATCACACAGAGGAGTTAGGGATAGCATCTGATCCGTCACAGCTGGAGAGTAGGTCCACACATCTGTCCGCTTCACTGCGTTTAATGGAGGAGGAGGAGGAGGAGGAGGAGGAAGAAGAGTTGTCCGATGATGTGATGGTGATACAGGAGGCTTCCGGGCAACTTCGAATCGTCCCATTGTTGCAGCGCGGATGGGTAGACATGGAGGATGAGGAGGAAATGGAGATTGAACTTTCCGGTGGGGCCAGAGGAGTCATGCCAACTAACACTGTGGCAGACATGGCTGAGTTCATGTTGGGGTGCTTTACAACCGACAAGCGTATTGTCAAAATCATGGAGGACAACCAGTACTGGATCTTTGCTATCCTTGACCCCCGGTATAAAAACAACATCTCGTCTTTTATTCCGGTAGAGGGGAGGGCCAATCGCATCAATGCTTGCCACAGGCAATTGGTGCAGAATATGATGGAGATGTTTCCAGCATGTGACGTTGGCGGCAGGGAGGGCAGTTCCTCCAGTAGGCAACCAAGTTCTCACCGGTCCACACAAACGAGGGGCACACTGTCTAAGGTCTGGGACACCTTGATGGCACCCCCTCGCCAAAGTGCCGCCACGGAGGGTCCTAGTGTCACCAGGCGTGAGAAGTATAGGCGCATGTTGCGGGAATACCTTTCCGACCACAGCCCTGTCCTCTCCGACCCCTCTGCGCCCTACACGTATTGGGTGTCGAAGTTGGACCTGTGGCTTGAACTTGCCCTATATGCCTTGGAGGTGCTGTCCTGTCCTGCCGCCAGCGTCCTATCTGAGAGGGTGTTCAGTGCAGCCGGTGGCATCATCACTGACAAGCGCACCCGTCTGTCAGCTGAGAGTGCCGACCGGCTCACTTTGATAAAAATGAACCACCACTGGATAGAGCCTTCATTTTTGTGCCCACCTGTGTAAAGCACCCCAACATGAAACTCCATGTCTGTACTCAACCTCTCCAATTCCTCCGCATCCTCATACTCATCCACCATAAGCGTTGCACAATTCTGCTAATACTAGGCTCCCTCCAACATGATTTCCCCCAACTCTGCTGGTTAGAGGCTCCCTCCACCCTGATTTCCACCAACTCTGCTGGTTAGAGGCTCCCTCCACCCTGCTTTCCCACAACTCTGCTGGTTAGAGGCTCCCTCCACCATGAATTTGCCCAAACTGGGCTGTTTAGAGGCTCCCTCCACCATGAATTGGTCCAAACTGGGTTTTTTAGAGGCTCCCTCCACCATGAATTGGTCCAAACTGGGCTGTTTAGAGGCTCCCTCCACCATGAATTTGCCCAAACTGGGCTGTTTAGAGGCTCCCTCCACCATTAATTGATCCAAACTGGGCTGGTTAGAGGCTCCCTCCACCATGAATTTGCCCAAACTGGGCTGTTTAGAGGCTCCCTCCACCATGAATTTGCCCAAACTGGGCTGGTTAGAGGCTCCCTCCACCATGAATTGGTCCAAACTGGGTTTTTTAGAGGCTCCCTCCACCATGAATTTGCCCAAACTGGGCTGTTTAGAGGCTCCCTCCACCATGAATTGGTCCAAACTGGGCTGTTTAGAGGCTCCCTCCACCATTAATTGGTCCAAACTGGGCTGGTTAGAGGCTCCCTCCACCATGAATTTCCCAAAACTTGGCTGTTTAGAGGCTCCCTCCACCATTAATTGGTCCAAACTGGGCTGGTTAGAGGCTCCCTCCACCATGAATTTGCCCAAACTGGGCTGTTTAGAGGCTCCCTCCACCATGAATTGGTCCAAACTGGGTTTTTTAGAGGCTCCCTCCACCATGAATTGGTCCAAACTGGGCTGTTTAGAGGCTCCCTCCACCATGAATTTGCCCAAACTGGGCTGTTTAGCGGCTCCCTCCACCATTAATTGGTCCAAACTGGGCTGGTTAGAGGCTCCCTCCACCATGAATTTGCCCAAACTGGGCTGTTTAGAGGCTCCCTCCACCATGAATTTGCCCAAACTGGGCTGGTTAGAGGCTCCCTCCACCATGAATTGGTCCAAACTGGGGTTTTTAGAGGCTCCCTCCACCATGAATTGGTCCAAACTTGGCTGTTTAGAGGCTCCCTCCACCATGAATTGGTCCAAACTGGGGTGGTTAGAGGCTCCCTCCACCATTAATTGGTCCAAACTGGGCTGGTTAGAGGCTCCCTCCACCATTAATTGGTCCAAACTGGGGTTTTTAGAGGCTCCCTCCACCATGAATTGGTCCAAACTTGGCTGTTTAGAGGCTCCCTCCACCATTAATTGGTCCAAACTGGGCTGGTTAGAGGCTCCCTCCACCATGAATTGGTCCAAACTGGGTTTTTTAGAGGCTCCCTCCACCATGAATTGGTCCAAACTGGGCTGTTTAGAGGCTCCCTCCACCATGAATTTGCCCAAACTGGGCTGTTTAGCGGCTCCCTCCACCATTAATTGATCCAAACTGGGCTGGTTAGAGGCTCCCTCCACCATGAATTTGCCCAAACTGGGCTGTTTAGAGGCTCCCTCCACCATGAATTTGCCCAAACTGGGCTGGTTAGAGGCTCCCTCCACCATGAATTGGTCCAAACTGGGTTTTTTAGAGGCTCCCTCCACCATGAATTTGCCCAAACTGGGCTGTTTAGAGGCTCCCTCCACCATGAATTGGTCCAAACTGGGCTGTTTAGAGGCTCCCTCCACCATTAATTGGTCCAAACTGGGCTGGTTAGAGGCTCCCTCCACCATGAATTTCCCAAAACTTGGCTGTTTAGAGGCTCCCTCCACCATTAATTGGTCCAAACTGGGCTGGTTAGAGGCTCCCTCCACCATGAATTTGCCCAAACTGGGCTGTTTAGAGGCTCCCTCCACCATGAATTGGTCCAAACTGGGTTTTTTAGAGGCTCCCTCCACCATGAATTGGTCCAAACTGGGCTGTTTAGAGGCTCCCTCCACCATGAATTTGCCCAAACTGGGCTGTTTAGCGGCTCCCTCCACCATTAATTGGTCCAAACTGGGCTGGTTAGAGGCTCCCTCCACCATGAATTTGCCCAAACTGGGCTGTTTAGAGGCTCCCTCCACCATGAATTTGCCCAAACTGGGCTGGTTAGAGGCTCCCTCCACCATGAATTGGTCCAAACTGGGGTTTTTAGAGGCTCCCTCCACCATGAATTGGTCCAAACTTGGCTGTTTAGAGGCTCCCTCCACCATGAATTGGTCCAAACTGGGCTGTTTAGAGGCTCCCTCCACCATGAATTTGCCCAAACTGGGCTGTTTAGCGGCTCCCTCCACCATTAATTGGTCCAAACTGGGCTGGTTAGAGGCTCCCTCCACCATGAATTTGCCCAAACTGGGCTGTTTAGAGGCTCCCTCCACCATGAATTTGCCCAAACTGGGCTAGTTAGAGGCTCCCTCCACCATGAATTGGTCCAAACTGGGGTTTTTAGAGGCTCCCTCCACCATGAATTGGTCCAAACTTGGCTGTTTAGAGGCTCCCTCCACCATGAATTGGTCCAAACTGGGGTGGTTAGAGGCTCCCTCCACCATTAATTGGTCCAAACTGGGCTGGTTAGAGGCTCCCTCCACCATTAATTGGTCCAAACTGGGCTGGTTAGAGGCTCCCTCCACCATTAATTGGTCCAAACTGGGCTGGTTAGAGGCTCCCTCCACCATTAATTGGTCCAAACTGGGCTGGTTAGAGGCTCCCTCCACCATGAATTTGCCCAAACTGGGCTGGTTAGAGGCTCCCTCCACCATGAATTGGTCCAAACTGGGGTTTTTAGAGGCTCCCTCCACCATGAATTTGCCCAAACTGGGGTGTTTAGAGGCTCCCTCCACCATGAATTTGCCCAAACTCTGCTGGTTAGAGGCTCAATCCACCCTGATTTTCAAAACAAATGTTGGTGCCAACCTCAACTTACTACAAGGGCCAAATTCACTGCTGGTGACAAGCTCTCCTCACTGCAAGTGCCAAATACACATGTTTCAAGGTGTTTTCCTACTGTCAGAGAGGTGGTATTGAGTGTGTAAAGTGTGTAGTTGTTAGGCTGTGATGTTGGGGTAATAGAGGGTCTTTGGTGTGTTAGATGCCCCCAGACATGCTTCCCCTGCTGTCCCAGTGTCATTCCAGAGGTGTTGGCATCATTTCCTGGGGTGTCATAGTGGACTTGGTGACCCTCCAGACACGGATTTGGGTTTCCCCCTTAACGAGTATCTGTTCCCCATAGACTATAATGGGGTTCGAAACCCGTTCGAACACACGAACATTGAGCGGCTGTTCGAATCGAATTTCGAACCTCGAACATTTTAGTGTTCGCTCATCTCTAGTTAGGTTCCCTTTCCTTGGCGTGCAGGTCTAAGACTGTTGCACGCAAGAGCATGGCTGCGCTTGCGTTTTGGTTGAAATTTTTTGGCTTGGTTGATACCACCAAGTCCTTCCTTGTCCGCCAGGCTCTTGTTGGTTTCAGTCGCTCCGCCCCTTCCTTGGATGCTAGGCAGCCGGTGTCTTTTAACCTATTAGAATCTATGTTGTCCCAGTTGCCTTCCATTTGCACATCTGCTTATGAGGCTCAGTTATTTGCCACGGCCTTTTCTTTAGCCTTTTTTGGTGCATTCAGAGTCAGTGAGTTAGTTAGCTCTTCGGTTTCTGCTCATGATGGTTTGTTGCGTTCGCATGTCCTGGTGGGTGATGACAGTTTGTCTGCCGTGTCCGGCGTAGTAAAACTGATCAGGAGGGCAGAGGGGCGGTTGTGCGTTTGTTCCCGGTGCCGGGGGCCGCTTCTTGTCCAGTGTTGGCAGTTACTAGGTTTGTGAACTTGCGGCCCGCCTGCGGCGGGGCCTTTTTGATCCATTTCTCTGGTAAGGCGCTGTCTCGCTTTCAATTTATTTCTGTTTTTCTCAAAGTTCTGTGCAGCATGAACATTTCCCCTCAGCAATATAATTCGCATTCCTTCCGTATTGGGGCAGCGACTGAAGCAGCCAGGTGCGGTTTGCCGGAGGCGACGGTTATGCGTATCGGCCGATGGGCTTCCAGGCGCTACCGCCTTTATGTTCGCCCCCAGTTGCTTTAGTTCAGTTCTTTGTTTCACTTATGTGCTTCTTTTTTGTTTCTTTATGATTTTGCCTGATGTTTGCCTTTCTTTCAGGTGCTGACCTATGCTTGGTTTGGATTGTGGGGCACTCGTATGTGCATTGGGGTTCCCTCAGAGCAGCTGTGAGACCTAATGGTAGGCAACTCGGTTTTTCGCGTGGTCAGGCCTTAGTTCGTTGGATTGGTGTTAGAGGGATGTTGTGGTCTGGGTTGTTACCTTCTTTGCACTATCACTCTCAGTTGGATCGACCTCCTAACGTTTTGGTGATCCATACGGGGGGTAATGATTTGGGCATCCGTACCTCGCGGGACCTCATTAGGGACATTAAGTCTGATCTGCTGCGTATTTGGTCCTTGTATCCTGGGGTTATTGTGGTATGGTCTGATATTGTAGCACGATTAACATGGCGATATGCTCGTTCAGTTTCTAAATTAAATAAGGCCAGGTGAAAAGTTAACACTGCGGTCTCGGCCTTCGTAGCTCGCAATGGTGGCATCGTTGTTCGGTATCGTGATTTGGAAGTTCCACATAGCGGCCACATGTGTCGAGATGGGGTTCATTTGAATGACGTGGGGTGCGATATTTGGTTATTAGCCTTGCAAGATGGTGTGGAGAAAGCTGTGCGTGTGTGGGCGGACTATCAGGCATAAGGTGTCATACCTGATAGTGTTGGCGGTTGGAAGATCTTACAGGGCACGCTTGAAGGGGGAGTTCCGGTCAAACACAGGGGACCCATGGAAGGGTACCTCTGCTGATGTTCATTATATGATTAGTAAAGTTATCAAGTTAAAGCGGGAGTTCACGGCAGTACCAGGACGTTTTGTCTTCTCCTGTGTCGGCGCGTTGCGGCTGGGAGGTTTTTGGGCTGCCTTTCGCTTATGTGGGCCCTGTCTGATCTTCCATTGAAAAGAATGCAATAGTATTAACTGTTTTAGTTTGTTTATATTTCAATAAATTGGCTGTTGTGGCCGCTCCTATTCCATCGTACTTGTATGTGTCTTATTTTTGGGGATAGCAGCCATATTCACATTCTGGGTAGTAGGTTGGGGGTGGGTTTGGGTGGTATGGGGTTGTTCGTGTTTTAATTATAGTTAATTTTGAATGACATAGGAATATCCCAGTCATGCTATGTATTGCATAATAGTGCCAGTGCTATTTCAGGCTATGTCGCATAGCCTGCAGCAGCCTGGACACAGTCAGCTGAGTGGGAGGTGTGGGAGAGGGCCAACACGCAGCGAGGGACAGACCGGAGCCGCGGGACAGGTAAGAGAAGGCGGCGGAATAGATAATGTGGGCACGAACTGGAGACATGACGGGGGTAGCGCAGTGTATGCGCGATTGTGGAAGGGAAGGGTTTGTTTTTAGTACAAGGGGTATGCTGGCAGGAAGCAGAGGCAGTGTAAGTGAAGTGACCGGTGGTATGCAAATAAGCGGCGGCTATGGCGGGCGGTTGGCATACGAACATCAGCGGCATGTGCCGTAGCAAGGGGGGTGAAGTGAGGTGCAAGTGACTGGGAGGTGTGTTGGGGGAGGAGACGTGGAAGGATAGGGCATTGATGGAGAGGGGTAAGGTTATTATGGAGCGTCAGGTGTTGGTACAGCAGAGTAGAGAGGGCAGAGGTCCTGGCAGTGGAAGAATGGTATGTGAACTTACCAGTGTCGGGCTCGTGGATGGATCCTGCAGAGGAAACAGCAGGGAGGTGAGAGTGGCGTCGGGTACTGTAGCGGCCCAAAATGGTGGTGTGCTGGTAACATGTTTATGTGTGCAAAGTGCGCATGCTCCTGTCAAGATAGTGTAGTAGTGTGGCGGGCGGTGCCGCAGATCCTCCCGGCGGTGGGGGTCGGCAAAGATGGCTGATCCGGAGAGTGAAAGAGGTAGGCTCCTGCAGTATGGTGAAGGTGAGGGTGAAAGTGGGAAAGTATATGTGAGTGTGTGGGGTTAGGGGCTAGGCTGTAGAGGGTAATGTGAAGTTTAGGGGCTTGCTATGGTCCAAAGTGTGTGAGATTGCAGAGATGGTGATGTCAGTTTGTTTTTTGTGGGGGTCGTGTGGAAAACGTATGTGGGTAATTGTGTTGAAAAGTAGCCTATTATCGTATATTAACTAGGTTTGTGGAAAATTTGAGCCAAATCGGTGGAGCGGGTTTTGTGTGATTGACCGCCAAACATCCGAACATCCAAACCCACAAACATTTCACATTTATAATATTAATAGGATGCTCCTCAGTACTCCCCCCACCCCACTGTATTATATGCTCCTCATTACGCCCCCACCCCACTGTATTACAGTATATGCTCTTCATTACACCCCCCACCCCACTGTATTATATGCTCATTACACCCCCCACCCCACTGTATTATATGCTCCTCAGTACGCCCCCCACTGTATTATATGCTCCTCATTACGCCACCCCACTGTATTATATGCTCATCATTACGCCTCCACTGTATTATCTGCTCCTCAGTGTGCCCCCCACTGTAGTATATGCTCTTCAGTACGCTCCCCACTGTATTATATGCTCCTCAGTATTCCCCCACTGTATTATATACTCCTCATTATGCCCTCCCACTGTATTATATGCTCCTCAGTACGCCACCCCCCACTCCACTGTATTATATGCTCCTCAGTACAACAAACACATACAACCACACACTCACTCTATTATACTTACCTATGAAGTGCGTCCTTCTCCTTCCCTTCAAGCGTGATGACGTCATCGCTCCTGCATCGGGGCAGAGGTCACTCTCTGCAGTCAGTATAGGGCTGCGCAACTGCGGCCTATACTGACAGCTTTCAATTGTATGTGCAGCAATCCGCTCACTATCGGGGAATCAGATTCCCTGTCAGTGAGCGATACAGGCAATGACGTGTGGGCCACATTCGGCGGGCCAGATAAATGTCCTCGGCGGGCCGCATGTGGCCCGCGGGCCGTAGTTTAAGGACCACTAGTCTAGGTGGTCTTATCAAGGAATAGCTTGTGGGCAGAGACCTTTCTACTACCCAAGATGTCCTAATCACCTTGGCTACTTGCACTGAACTGTGCTTCAGGGAATCTCTGAAAGAGTCTAATCCAGAAAAAAAGTACAAAAGGACACATTTTTAAGCCCCTTTTTACAGAAAACCTTTTGTATACTGTAGGGAACAGATCACATGGTGGGAGTAGGCAGTGACATAACTCATATAGTGTTATTTCTCATGCACATACACTGACTCAAATTTACTAACAGACAACATAAACTTGGACAAGCAGTCTGAAAATGTGCAATATTTATTATGGGGATAATGTTCCTCCTTAAGGAGAAACCACCTATTAGGTGTGTGGAGACTTATATTTATTAGTGTCTGATGCTGGATATTAATTCTGATGTATCTTTAGACTGCTTGGTCTAAGTTTTTACTACTTTTTTAGGGGGCGTTCACACTACCGTCGGTGTCCGACATGTAGTGTCCGCTCCTAGTGTCCGCTCAAAATCTGTCACGGACACTAGGAGCGGACACTAGATGTGTCCGTGACACCTGTCATTCACTTTAATGGGCATCGGGTGCGTTCTTTTGCACTCCGTGCCAGTCCTTTCCTGTCCGCAAGAGAAGATGTCCGACTTCTCAAGCGGACAGAAAAACCCTGCATGCAGGGTTCTTCTGTCCGCTTGAGAAGTCGGACATCTTTACAAGAGGACAGTGAAGGACGGGCACGGAGTGCAAAAGAACGCACCCGATGCCCATTAAAGTGAATGACAGGTGTCACGGACACATCTAGTGTCCGCTCCTAGTGTCCGTGACAGATTTGGAGCGGACACTAGGAGCGGACACTACATGTCGGACACCGACGGTAGTGTGAACGCTCCCTTATCTGGCTTACTTTGAGCCTGAATTATCTGACACAGGTTTGGAGCATTTGTGATACATCATAGTGCTTTTAAAGGCATACTACCATCTCAAGTATCCTACTTATACTGGTAGTTTATGTAAATTGAAGACTTTTCCTAAATATATTGCTTTAGAAATTCTGCTTTGTTTGCCTGCTATGTGACCTTATTTCTCCTATTGTTCACACAGTGTTGCTGTAACCACGGACCTATAGGACAAGTGATACCATTTACTCAATGCTCTTGCTGGCAGGACAATCAGTTCAGCTAATTGCAGTTTGTTAATAAAGCCTGGTCTTTTATCTCTCTATGTAAGCGCACAGATAAGACTGAGTCCATTCTGTACAAGTATCTGATCTGAAAAAGTATTGAGACTTTTCCGGCCTGTTTAGCAAGAGGGAGGGAGGAGAAATACAGAAAGATGAAAAGACTGCAGCCAGACTGCTGAAACACTGAGATGGGAAACCCCCTTTAAGCCGCTCCATCTTTTCTGACTAGTCACAGGTCTAGAAAGTCAGAAAAATTTTAGCCCAATATTTTCATATTGTGATATCTTGGCAATGGAGGCACCAATTCACAAAGGGAAAACACTGTTTGATTCAGGTGACATTTAACCGATCTATCTGTGGGGTACATTGATATGCTGGGGTCTGGTGACAGTCCCTTTAAGTGTTTTAGGATAGTAGCATAGGTACTTTGGCATACTGTAAGCTCTGATTGTGGTATATAGTTTCTGTTCTGTATCACTAACAAGTTTGTGTAAAATAATCTAAATGACTTGTGTAGCTTGCTGGGCTGCTGATATGCCTTTTCCAATATTATTTTGGCAGTGATCTTCTGTTATTTTTATGATTGAAATGTTTCTCTTCAGTAATAGCAAGATACAGATTATCACAGGGATGGTTCACCATGCAGTAAAAACAATTTAAAAGATTTGGATGAGCAACTCACATTTAAGGGGGGGTGGTTCTATCTTCCTGTTTCAGCAGCTTTACCTTCTGTCTCTTCTTCTCACTTCCACCTCCTTCCAGCTTGCTGAACTGAACAGTATGAAGTATCACAATATTTATAATGATTACTAAAAATCTAATATAAATGCTGACCAGATAATATGCACATGCTTCTAGAGAATGGACTGAGTGTTATCTGTTCACATAGAGAGATAACAAACAGGGCTTTATCAGCAAACTGCAATTAGCTGACCTGGTTGTCCTGCCAACAGAACTGTAGATAACAATGAGAGCTCAGCCCCCGCCCAGAGAGCAGTGAGTGATGTAATGTGTCCTGTCTTATAACACAGGGCCGGCTCCATGTAAATGATTTTTTAAAAATGGGAGGAATAATTTCACATAACAGGAAAACAAAGCAGCATTGCTAAAGCAAGGTATTAAGGAAAACTTTTCAATTTACATAAGCTATCAGTATAGATAGGATCCTTGAGATGGAAATACCCCTTCAATTTTAGATATAACTGTGCCACTTTACAAAAGACAGATATAGGGATTTTAATGCATGGTTATATCCACGGGATATGCCATAATTGTCTGATAGACACAGGTCCTGCCTATCTCATAAATAGCTCTCTTCAGTCAATGATATGGGAGGAACGGCATAAGGGAGGAAGCGTTCTTGTAACACAGGGGATGCATGAACACTGGCAGTCTACTTCTCCTGACTGTCACCATGTTATTCAGTTGCTCCATCATACCATTCATCCCCCTTTACAGTGACAGAACTACCTTTGTCACTGGTGCACAACACAATCAGATGTTTACAATCCATGGCCTGTAGCTAATCTTCCTGGACATGGAGTGATGAAAGGTTGCAACACAGGATAGTCTGGATGATGGATAAGCAGCCTCAATCTAGTTCCAAAGAAATTCAAGCTGTCCTGCAGGCTCAGGGTACACAGGAGGACCCCACTGCTGACACAAAGATATAAAAAAAACTAGACTACAGTTTGAAAAAATGTACGTAAGCAAAAATTCTTCTGGGAAAACATCTTGTGGACACATAACCCCAAGATGGAGCTTTTTGGTAGACTACCGAAAACAAAATGAGGCCTACAAGAACACAGTGACACATATGTTGGAGATCCAAACATGTTTTGGGGTTGTTTTGCTTCCTCTGGCCCTGGGTGCCTTGACTGTGTGTATCATGAAATCAGAAGATTACCAAATAATTTTGGGTTGCAATGTAGGGCCTAGTGTCAGAAAGCTGGGTTTGCTTCCTGGTTCATGGGTCTTCCAGCAGCAGAATGACCCTAAACATACTTCAAAAAGCACCCAGAAATGGATGGAAACAAATTGTTCTGAAGTGGCCAGTAATGAAGCTGGATCTAAATCCCATTGAACACCTGTCCAAAATTCCAGTTGATAGGTGTAAGAATCTTTGAGATGGTTATAGGAAGCGATTAATTTTAGTTATTTTTTTGACAGATTTCGACTTGTCACCATGTGTCACGTGTATTTTCAATACAATTTATTATTAAAGATGAGCGAGTACTGTTCGGATCAGGCGATCCGAACAGCACGCTCCATAGAAATGAATGGATGCACCTGGTACACCTGGTACTTCCGCTTTGACGGCGGCCGGCCGCTTAACCCCCCTGCGTGCCGGCTACGTCCATTCATTTCTATGCGAGCGTGCTGTTCGGATCGGCTGATCCGAACAGTACTCGCTCATCTCTATTTATTATTTTACCAAAGGGTTATTTTTACCAGATGGTTTGCAAACCAGATATTAAGTTGAGGATGCCAGTAATTTTTTCCAGTCCATGTTAGGAGTTTTCCATGAAATTATATAATTTTTGCCTTTTTTTCATCAGTTTTTTTGTTTTAATACACATAAAGGAAATAAACATGTTTATAACAAAAGAGGTGCAAATACAATTATTTTTTAAAAAAATTTCAGGGGTGCCAACACTTACGGCCACGACTGTGTGTCTTTGAGATGGCCTATAATAATAAGAATCTCCCTACAGCATTTTGTAAAAGTCTAGGTGGTCTTATCAAGGTATAGCTTTTGGACAGAGACCTTTCTACTACCCAAGATGTCCTAATCACTTTGGCTACCTGCACTGAAAAGTGCTTCAGGAAATGTCTGAAAGAGTCCAATCCAGAAAAGAGGGCAAAAGGACATATCTTTAAGAGCCTTTTACCAGAAAACCTTTTGTATACTGTAGGGAACAGATGGCACGATGAGGGTCGGCAATGACACAGTTCACACAGGCAGCAGGTTTCAACTCCAAGGTGCTCTTATTTAGTTGCTTCAGCACAAAAGAAACCATACAAACAAAACAAAAACCTAAGCCTGTCCAGCTCTAACTACTGTGGGGGAGGTAGGCTCAGCGGTAGCAGCAGCAGACCCAGACAGTCAGAGACAGACACCAAAATCAGTTTAAACAGGGTTTTAGCCCTGTGTGTTTATTTTGCAAAAAGGTATTGGCAAACAAAAACAGGCCTTTACTTCAGGCAAAAACAGAAACACAAATACCTGCCCGGCTAGGCGACTAACTACACAGAAGCAATCTGTCTATACGTGTGGCTTGCTTCAACCACACGGACAAAACAAATCAATAAGAAATACAAGCTGTGGAGCACCCACTGGTCTCACCAGTTTTCAGTTTGGATGGCCAGGACCTGGCTCCACCACTCTCCCCCAGGAACTGCCCAGGACTGAAGTTTTGAGAGGCTTTATAGGCCTGTGATTAGGCCTAACTGTTCTCACCTGTGCACGCAAGCTCCTTCCTGCAGTAGGATGAGAAGAGGTTAATACTGACAGATACCTTGCAACAGCTATTGAAGCCCTCACTCACCACACATATGAGAGGACTCTAGGGGAGATATAGCGTCCTTCCAGGACTTTTCCTGTCCCTTTCTTACACTACATACCAGCATTAGAGATGAGCGAACACTAAAATGTTCGAGGTTCGAAATTCGATTCGAACAGCCGCTCAATGTTCGTGTGTTCGAACGGGTTTCGAACCCCATTATAGTCTATGGGGAACAGATACTCGTTAAGGGGGAAACCCAAATCCGTGTCTGAAGGGTCACCAAGTCCACTATGACACCCCAGGAAATGATGCCAACACCTCTGGAATGACACTGGGACAGCAGGGGAAGCATGTCTGGGGGCATCTAACACACCAAAGACCCTCTATTACCCCAACATCACAGCCTAACAACTACACACTTTACACACTCAATACCACCTCTCTGACAGTAGGAAAACACCTTGAAACATGTGTATTTGGCACTTGCAGTGAGGAGAGCTTGTCACCAGCAGTGAATTTGGCCCTTGTAGTAAGTTGAGGTTGGCACCAACATTTGTTTTGAAAATCAGGGTGGATTGAGCCTCTAACCAGCAGAGTTTGGGCAAATTCATGGTGGAGGGAGCCTCTAAACACCCCAGTTTGGGCAAATTCATGGTGGAGGGAGCCTCTAAAAACCCCAGTTTGGACCAATTCATGGTGGAGGGAGCCTCTAACCAGCCCAGTTTGGGCAAATTCATGGTGGAGGGAGCCTCTAACCAGCCCAGTTTGGACCAATTAATGGTGGAGGGAGCCTCTAACCAGCCCAGTTTGGACCAATTAATGGTGGAGGGAGCCTCTAACCAGCCCAGTTTGGACCAATTAATGGTGGAGGGAGCCTCTAACCAGCCCAGTTTGGACCAATTAATGGTGGAGGGAGCCTCTAACCACCCCAGTTTGGACCAATTCATGGTGGAGGGAGCCTCTAAACAGCCAAGTTTGGACCAATTCATGGTGGAGGGAGCCTCTAAAAACCCCAGTTTGGACCAATTCATGGTGGAGGGAGCCTCTAACCAGCCCAGTTTGGGCAAATTCATGGTGGAGGGAGCCTCTAAACAGCCCAGTTTGGGCAAATTCATGGTGGAGGGAGCCTCTAACCAGCCCAGTTTGGACCAATTAATGGTGGAGGGAGCCGCTAAACAGCCCAGTTTGGGCAAATTCATGGTGGAGGGAGCCTCTAAACAGCCCAGTTTGGACCAATTCATGGTGGAGGGAGCCTCTAAAAAACCCAGTTTGGACCAATTCATGGTGGAGGGAGCCTCTAAACAGCCCAGTTTGGGCAAATTCATGGTGGAGGGAGCCTCTAAACAGCCCAGTTTGGGCAAATTCATGGTGGAGGGAGCCTCTAACCAGCCCAGTTTGGACCAATTAATGGTGGAGGGAGCCTCTAAACAGCCAAGTTTTGGGAAATTCATGGTGGAGGGAGCCTCTAACCAGCCCAGTTTGGACCAATTCATGGTGGAGGGAGCCTCTAAACAGCCCAGTTTGGGCAAATTCATGGTGGAGGGAGCCTCTAAAAAACCCAGTTTGGACCAATTCATGGTGGAGGGAGCCTCTAACCAGCCCAGTTTGGACCAATTAATGGTGGAGGGAGCCTCTAAACAGCCAAGTTTGGACCAATTCATGGTGGAGGGAGCCTCTAAAAACCCCAGTTTGGACCAATTCATGGTGGAGAGAGCCTCTAACCAGCCCAGTTTGGGCAAATTCATGGTGGAGGGAGCCTCTAAACAGCCCAGTTTGGGCAAATTCATGGTGGAGGGAGCCTCTAACCAGCCCAGTTTGGACCAATTAATGGTGGAGGGAGCCGCTAAACAGCCCAGTTTGGACCAATTCATGGTGGAGGGAGCCTCTAAAAACCCCAGTTTGGACCAATTCATGGTGGAGGGAGCCTCTAAAAAACCCAGTTTGGACCAATTCATGGTGGAGGGAGCCTCTAACCAGCCCAGTTTGGACCAATTAATGGTGGAGGGAGCCTCTAAACAGCCAAGTTTGGACCAATTCATGTTGGAGGGAGCCTCTAACCAGCCCAGTTTGGACCAATTAATGGTGGAGGGAGCCTCTAACCAGCCCAGTTTGGACCAATTAATGGTGGAGGGAGCCTCTAACCACCCCAGTTTGGACCAATTCATGGTGGAGGGAGCCTCTAAACAGCCAAGTTTGGACCAATTCATGGTGGAGGGAGCCTCTAAAAACCCCAGTTTGGACCAATTCATGGTGGAGGGAGCCTCTAACCAGCCCAGTTTGGGCAAATTCATGGTGGAGGGAGCCTCTAAACAGCCCAGTTTGGGCAAATTCATGGTGGAGGGAGCCTCTAACCAGCCCAGTTTGGACCAATTAATGGTGGAGGGAGCCGCTAAACAGCCCAGTTTGGGCAAATTCATGGTGGAGGGAGCCTCTAAACAGCCCAGTTTGGACCAATTCATGGTGGAGGGAGCCTCTAAAAAACCCAGTTTGGACCAATTCATGGTGGAGGGAGCCTCTAACCAGCCCAGTTTGGGCAAATTCATGGTGGAGGGAGCCTCTAAACAGCCCAGTTTGGGCAAATTCATGGTGGAGGGAGCCTCTAACCAGCCCAGTTTGGACCAATTAATGGTGGAGGGAGCCGCTAAACAGCCCAGTTTGGGCAAATTCATGGTGGAGGGAGCCTCTAAACAGCCCAGTTTGGACCAATTCATGGTGGAGGGAGCCTCTAAAAAACCCAGTTTGGACCAATTCATGGTGGAGGGAGCCTCTAAACAGCCCAGTTTGGGCAAATTCATGGTGGAGGGAGCCTCTAACCAGCCCAGTTTGGACCAATTAATGGTGGAGGGAGCCTCTAAACAGCCCAGTTTGGACCAATTCATGGTGGAGGGAGCCTCTAAACAGCCCAGTTTGGGCAAATTCATGGTGGAGGGAGCCTCTAAAAAACCCAGTTTGGACCAATTCATGGTGGAGGGAGCCTCTAACCAGCCCAGTTTGGGCAAATTCATGGTGGAGGGAGCCTCTAAACAGCCCAGTTTGGGCAAATTCATGGTGGAGGGAGCCTCTAACCAGCCCAGTTTGGACCAATTAATGGTGGAGGGAGCCGCTAAACAGCCCAGTTTGGGCAAATTCATGGTGGAGGGAGCCTCTAAACAGCCCAGTTTGGACCAATTCATGGTGGAGGGAGCCTCTAAAAAACCCAGTTTGGACCAATTCATGGTGGAGGGAGCCTCTAAACAGCCCAGTTTGGGCAAATTCATGGTGGAGGGAGCCTCTAACCAGCAGAGTTGTGGGAAAGCAGGGTGGAGGGAGCCTCTAACCAGCAGAGTTGGTGGAAATCAGGGTGGAGGGAGCCTCTAACCAGCAGAGTTGGGGGAAATCATGTTGGAGGGAGCCTAGTATTAGCAGAATTGTGCAACGCTTATGGTGGATGAGTATGAGGATGCGGAGGAATTGGAGAGGTTGAGTACAGACATGGAGTTTCATGTTGGGGTGCTTTACACAGGTGGGCACAAAAATGAAGGCTCTATCCAGTGGTGGTTCATTTTTATCAAAGTGAGCCGGTCGGCACTCTCAGCTGACAGACGGGTGCGCTTGTCAGTGATGATGCCACCGGCTGCACTGAACACCCTCTCAGATAGGACGCTGGCGGCAGGACAGGACAGCACCTCCAAGGCATATAGGGCAAGTTCAAGCCACAGGTCCAACTTCGACACCCAATACGTGTAGGGCGCAGAGGGGTCGGAGAGGACAGGGCTGTGGTCGGAAAGGTATTCCCGCAACATGCGCCTATACTTCTCACGCCTGGTGACACTAGGACCCTCCGTGGCGGCACTTTGGCGAGGGGGTGCCATCAAGGTGTCCCAGACCTTAGACAGTGTGCCCCTCGTTTGTGTGGACCGGTGAGAACTTGGTTGCCTACTGGAGGAACTGCCCTCCCTGCCGCCAACGTCACATGCTGGAAACATCTCCATCATATTCTGCACCAATTGCCTGTGGCAAGCATTGATGCGATTGGCCCTCCCCTCTACCGGAATAAAAGACGAGATGTTGTTTTTATACCGGGGGTCAAGGATAGCAAAGATCCAGTACTGGTTGTCCTCCATGATTTTGACAATACGCTTGTCGGTTGTAAAGCACCCCAACATGAACTCAGCCATGTCTGCCACAGTGTTAGTTGGCATGACTCCTCTGGCCCCACCGGAAAGTTCAATCTCCATTTCCTCCTCATCCTCCATGTCTACCCATCCGCGCTGCAACAATGGGACGATTCGAAGTTGCCTGGAAGCCTCCTGTATCACCATCACATCATCGGACAACTCTTCTTCCTCCTCCTCCTCCTCCTCCTCCTCCATTAAACGCAGTGAAGCGGACAGATGTGTGGACCTACTCTCCAGCTGTGACGGATCAGATGCTATCCCTAACTCCTCTGTGTGATCTGAGTTATCCCTGATGTCAATCAGGGATTCTCTCAGAACACACAAGAGCGGGATTGTAAGGCTCACCATCGCATCCTCAGAGCTCACCCTCCTTGTGGACTCCTCAAAGACCCGTAGGATGTCACAAAGGTCTCTCATCCATGGCCACTCATGGATGTGAAACTGAGGCAGCTGACTTTGTGGCACCCTAGGGTTTTGTAGCTGGTATTCCATCAAAGGTCTCTGCTGCTCAACCACTCTATTCAACATCTGAAACGTTGAGTTCCAGCGTGTGGGGACGTCGCACAAAAGCCGGTGTTGTGGCACATGCAGGCGTTGCTGGAGAGATTTTAAGCTAGCAGCGGCTACTGTCGACTTGCGAAAGTGGGCGCACATGCGCCGCACTTTCACCAGTAGCTCTGGAACATTGGGGTAGCTCTTTAGGAAACGTTGCACCACTAGGTTGAAGACGTGGGCCAGGCATGGAACATGTTGGAGTCCGGCAAGCTCCAGAGCTGCTACCAGGTTCCGGCCGTTATCACAAACGACCATGCCTGGGCCCAGGTGCAGCGGCTCAAACCATATTGCCGTCTCATCGAGGAGGGCATCCCTCACCTCGGAGGCAGTGTGCTGTCTGTCCCCCAAGCTGATCAGCTTCAGCACAGCCTGCTGACGTCTACCAACGCCAGTGCTGCAACGTTTCCAACTCGTAGCTGGGGTCAATCTAACAGCGGAGGAGGAGGCGGTGGCGGAGGAGGAGGCGGTGGCGGAGGAGGAGGCGGTAGAGGAGGAGGAGGAGGGGGGTGTTCTTCTCGTGTCCCTGCCAGGAATGTTAGGCGGGGAGACGAGGTACACCGGGCCAGTTTGGGAAGCAGTCCCAGCCTCAACTACATTCACCCAGTGTGCCGTCAGTGAAATGTAGCGTCCCTGTCCGCATGCACTTGTCCACGCGTCGGTGGTCAAGTGGACCTTTGTGCAAAGCGCGGAACTAAGGGCCCGCCTGATGTTGAGTGACACGTGCTGGTGCAAGGCGGGGACGGCACACCGGGAGAAGTAGTGACGGCTAGGGACGGCATAGCGAGGTGCCGCAGTTGCCATCAGGTCCAGGAAGGCGGGAGTTTCAACAAGCCGGAACGCCAACATCTCCTGGGCCAGCAGTTTAGCGATGTTGGCGTTCAAGGCTTGCGCGTGTGGGTGGTTAGCAGTGTATTTCTGCCGCCGCTCCAATGTCTGAGAGATGGTGGGTTGTTGTAAAGAAACGCCTGATGGTGCCTTTGATGGTGCAGGAGAAGGAGATAAGACAGGACCAGGGGAGGATGAGGTAGAAGTCAACAAAGTGGCGGAGGCAGATGAAGTGGTGTCCTGGCTCGTCCTCTGGAGTGCATCGCCAGCACAGTCAGCAGTGGCAGTGGCAGAGGCAGAGGCAGTGGCAGAGGCAGTGGCAGTGGCGTGAACGGCAGGCGGCCTTTGTCCTGCCGTTGCTGCCTGCCACTGATTCCAGTGCTTGGATTCCAAATGACGGCGCATTGAAGTGGTGGACAGGTTGCTCTTCTCAGAGCCCCTAATCAATTTCGAGAGGCAAATTGTGCAGACAACACTATATCTGTCCTCGGCGCATTCCTTGAAAAAACTCCACACCTTCGAGAAACGTGCCCTCGAGGTGGGAGTTTTTCGGGGCTGGGTACGAACTGGAACATCTTGGGAGATTCCGGGTGTGGCCTGGCTTCGCCTAAGCTGCTGACCTCTGCCTCTGCCTCTAGCTACCCTTTTTGGTGCTGCACCTGCCTCAACATCCACACTACTTTCCCCGCTTGACATCCCCCCTGTCCAGGTCGGGTCAGTGTCCTCATCATCCACCACTTCCTCTTCCAACTCCTGTCTCATCTCCTCCTCCCGCACAATGCGCCGGTCAACTGGATGCCCTGACGGCAACTGCGTCACATCATCGTCGATGAGGGTGGGTTGCTGGTCATCCACCACCAAATCGAACGGAGATGGAGGAGACTCTAGTGTTTGAGCATCTGGACACAGATGCTCCTCTGTTAGGTTCGTGGAATCGTGACGTGGAGAGGCAGGTTGAGGGACAATGAAAGGAGCGGAGAACAGCTCTGGGGAGCAGGGACAGTTTGGGTTATTGTTCTGTAAAGCTTCGGAATTTTGGGAGGAAGGAAGACAAGACTGTTGGGTAATAGGAGGAGAGGAGGCAGAGTCTGACTGGCTGCTGGACAATGTGCTGTAAGCGTTCTCTGACAGCCATTGCAAGACCTGTTCCTGGTTCTCGGGCCTACTAAGGTTTGTACCCTGCAGTTTAGTTAATGTGGCAAGCAACCCTGGCACTGTGGAGTGGCGCAATGCTTGCTGCCCCACAGGAGTAGGCACGGGACGCCCTGTGGCTTCACTGCTACCTTGCTCCCCAGAACCATTCCCCCGACCTCGCCCACGGCCTCGTCCACGTCCCTTTCCGGGAGCCTTGCGCATTTTGAATTCCTAGTTAGAAATTGGCACTGTATACCAGTAGTAAAAATTGTGGGTGCACGTAACCCCAATATATTCTTTGAATTCCCAGTCAGACACTGGCACTATATGGCAGTAGCAAGAAATGAGGGTATTTGTATTCCCAATATATTCTTTGAATTCCCAGTCAGACAATGGCACTGTATACCAGTAGTAAAAATTGTGGGTGCACGTAACCCCAATATATTCTTTGAATTACCAGTCAGACACTGGCACTATATGGCAGTAGCAAGAAATGAGGGTATTTGTATTCCCAATATATTCTTTGAATTCCCAGTCAGACAATGGCACTGTATACCAGTAGTAAAAATTGTGGGTGCACGTAACCCCAATATATTCTTTGAATTCCCAGTCAGACACTGGCACTATATGGCAGTAGCAAGAAATGAGGGTATTTGTATTCCCAATATATTCTTTGAATTCCCAGTCAGACAATGGCACTGTATACCAGTAGTAAAAATTGTGGGTGCACGTAACCCCAATATATTCTTTGAATTCCCAGTCAGACACTGGCACTATATGGCAGTAGCAAGAAATGAGGGTATTTGTATTCCCAATATACTCTTTGAATTCCCAGTCAGACAATGGCACTGTATACCAGTAGTAAAAATTGTGGGTGCACGTAACCCCAATATATTCTTTGAATTACCAGTCAGAAACTGGCACTATATGGCAGTAGCAAGAAATGAGGGTATTTATAACCCCAATATATTCTTTGAATTCCCAGTCAGACAATGGCACTGTATACCAGTAGTAAAAATTGTGGGTGCACGTAACCCCAATATATTCTTTGAATTACCAGTCAGAAACTGGCACTATATGGCAGTAGCAAGAAATGAGGGTATTTGTATTCCCAATATATTCTTTGAATTCCCAGTCAGACAATGGCACTGTATACCAGTAGTAAAAATTGTGAGTGCACGTAACCCCAATATATTCTTTGAATTACCAGTCAGAAACTGGCACTATATGGCAGTAGCAAGAAATGAGGGTATTTGTATTCCCAATATATTCTTTGAATTCCCAGTCAGAAAATGGCACTGTATACCAGTAGTAAAAATTGTGGGTGCACGTAACCCCAATATATTCTTTGAATTACCAGTCAGAAACTGGCACTATATGGCAGTAGCAAGAAATGAGGGTATTTATAACCCCAATATATTCTTTGAATTCCCAGTCAGACAATGGCACTGTATACCAGTAGTAAAAATTGTGGGTGCACGTAACCACAATATATTCTTTGAATTACCAGTCAGAAACTGGCACTATATGGCAGTAGCAAGAAATGAGGGTATTTATAACCCCAATATATTCTTTGAATTCCCAGTCAGACAATGGCACTGTATACCAGTAGTAAAAATTGTGGGTGCACGTAACCCCAATATATTCTTTGAATTACCAGTCAGAAACTGGCACTATATGGCAGTAGCAAGAAATGAGGGTATTTGTATTCCCAATATATTCTTTGAATTCCCAGTCAGACACTGGCACAATATGGCAGTAGCAAGAAATGAAGGTATTTGTATTCCCAATATATTCTTTGAATTCCCAGTCAGACAATGGCACTGTATACCAGTAGTAAAAATTGTGGGTGCACGTAACCCCAATATATTCTTTGAATTACCAGTCAGAAACTGGCACTATATGGCAGTAGCAAGAAATGAGGGTATTTATAACCCCAATATATTCTTTGAATTCCCAGTCAGACAATGGCACTGTATACCAGTAGTAAAAATTGTGGGTGCACGTAACCCCAATATATTCTTTGAATTCCCAGTCAGACACTGGCACTATATGGCAGTAGCAAGAAATGAGGGTATTTGTATTCCCAATATATTCTTTGAATTCCCAGTCAGACAATGGCACTGTATACCAGTAGTAAAAATTGTGGGTGCACGTAACCCCAATATATTCTTTGAATTCCCAGTCAGACACTGGCACTATATGGCAGTAGCAAGAAATGAGGGTATTTGTATTCCCAATATATTCTTTGAATTCCCAGTCAGACAATGGCACTGTATACCAGTAGTAAAAATTGTGGGTGCACGTAACCCCAATATATTCTTTGAATTCCCAGTCAGACACTGGCACTATATGGCAGTAGCAAGAAATGAGGGTATTTGTATTCCCAATATATTCTTTGAATTCCCAGTCAGACAATGGCACTGTATACCAGTAGTAAAAATTGTGGGTGCACGTAACCCCAATATATTCTTTGAATTACCAGTCAGAAACTGGCACTATATGGCAGTAGCAAGAAATGAGGGTATTTATAACCCCAATATATTCTTTGAATTCCCAGTCAGACAATGGCACTGTATACCAGTAGTAAAAATTGTGGGTGCACGTAACCCCAATATATTCTTTGAATTACCAGTCAGAAACTGGCACTATATGGCAGTAGCAAGAAATGAGGGTATTTGTATTCCCAATATATTCTTTGAATTCCCAGTCAGACAATGGCACTGTATACCAGTAGTAAAAATTGTGAGTGCACGTAACCCCAATATATTCTTTGAATTACCAGTCAGAAACTGGCACTATATGGCAGTAGCAAGAAATGAGGGTATTTGTATTCCCAATATATTCTTTGAATTCCCAGTCAGACAATGGCACTGTATACCAGTAGTAAAAATTGTGGGTGCACGTAACCCCAATATATTCTTTGAATTACCAGTCAGAAACTGGCACTATATGGCAGTAGCAAGAAATGAGGGTATTTATAACCCCAATATATTCTTTGAATTCCCAGTCAGACAATGGCACTGTATACCAGTAGTAAAAATTGTGGGTGCACGTAACCCCAATATATTCTTTGAATTACCAGTCAGAAACTGGCACTATATGGCAGTAGCAAGAAATGAGGGTATTTGTATTCCCAATATATTCTTTGAATTCCCAGTCAGACACTGGCACTATATGGCAGTAGCAAGACATGAGGGTATTTGTATTCCCAATATATTCTTTGAATTCCCAGTCAGACAATGGCACTGTATACCAGTAGTAAAAATTGTGGGTGCACGTAACCCCAATATATTCTTTGAATTACCAGTCAGAAACTGGCACTATATGGCAGTAGCAAGAAATGAGGGTATTTATAACCCCAATATATTCTTTGAATTCCCAGTCAGACAATGGCACTGTATACCAGTAGTAAAAATTGTGGGTGCACGTAACCCCAATATATTCTTTGAATTCCCAGTCAGACACTGGCACTATATGGCAGTAGCAAGAAATGAGGGTATTTGTATTCCCAATATACTCTTTGAATTCCCAGTCAGACAATGGCACTGTATACCAGTAGTAAAAATTGTGGGTGCACGTAACCCCAATATATTCTTTGAATTACCAGTCAGAAACTGGCACTATATGGCAGTAGCAAGAAATGAGGGTATTTATAACCCCAATATATTCTTTGAATTCCCAGTCAGACAATGGCACTGTATACCAGTAGTAAAAATTGTGGGTGCACGTAACCCCAATATATTCTTTGAATTACCAGTCAGAAACTGGCACTATATGGCAGTAGCAAGAAATGAGGGTATTTGTATTCCCAATATATTCTTTGAATTCCCAGTCAGACAATGGCACTGTATACCAGTAGTAAAAATTGTGAGTGCACGTAACCCCAATATATTCTTTGAATTACCAGTCAGAAACTGGCACTATATGGCAGTAGCAAGAAATGAGGGTATTTGTATTCCCAATATATTCTTTGAATTCCCAGTCAGAAAATGGCACTGTATACCAGTAGTAAAAATTGTGGGTGCACGTAACCCCAATATATTCTTTGAATTACCAGTCAGAAACTGGCACTATATGGCAGTAGCAAGAAATGAGGGTATTTATAACCCCAATATATTCTTTGAATTCCCAGTCAGACAATGGCACTGTATACCAGTAGTAAAAATTGTGGGTGCACGTAACCACAATATATTCTTTGAATTACCAGTCAGAAACTGGCACTATATGGCAGTAGCAAGAAATGAGGGTATTTATAACCCCAATATATTCTTTGAATTCCCAGTCAGACAATGGCACTGTATACCAGTAGTAAAAATTGTGGGTGCACGTAACCCCAATATATTCTTTGAATTACCAGTCAGAAACTGGCACTATATGGCAGTAGCAAGAAATGAGGGTATTTGTATTCCCAATATATTCTTTGAATTCCCAGTCAGACACTGGCACAATATGGCAGTAGCAAGAAATGAAGGTATTTGTATTCCCAATATATTCTTTGAATTCCCAGTCAGACAATGGCACTGTATACCAGTAGTAAAAATTGTGGGTGCACGTAACCCCAATATATTCTTTGAATTACCAGTCAGAAACTGGCACTATATGGCAGTAGCAAGAAATGAGGGTATTTATAACCCCAATATATTCTTTGAATTCCCAGTCAGACAATGGCACTGTATACCAGTAGTAAAAATTGTGGGTGCACGTAACCCCAATATATTCTTTGAATTCCCAGTCAGACACTGGCACTATATGGCAGTAGCAAGAAATGAGGGTATTTGTATTCCCAATATATTCTTTGAATTCCCAGTCAGACAATGGCACTGTATACCAGTAGTAAAAATTGTGGGTGCACGTAACCCCAATATATTCTTTGAATTCCCAGTCAGACACTGGCACTATATGGCAGTAGCAAGAAATGAGGGTATTTGTATTCCCAATATATTCTTTGAATTCCCAGTCAGACAATGGCACTGTATACCAGTAGTAAAAATTGTGGGTGCACGTAACCCCAATATATTCTTTGAATTACCAGTCAGAAACTGGCACTATATGGCAGTAGCAAGAAATGAGGGTATTTGTATTCCCAATATATTCTTTGAATTCCCAGTCAGACAATGGCACTGTATACCAGTAGTAAAAATTGTGAGTGCACGTAACCCCAATATATTCTTTGAATTACCAGTCAGAAACTGGCACTATATGGCAGTAGCAAGAAATGAGGGTATTTGTATTCCCAATATATTCTTTGAATTCCCAGTCAGACAATGGCACTGTATACCAGTAGTAAAAATTGTGGGTGCACGTAACCCCAATATATTCTTTGAATTACCAGTCAGAAACTGGCACTATATGGCAGTAGCAAGAAATGAGGGTATTTATAACCCCAATATATTCTTTGAATTCCCAGTCAGACAATGGCACTGTATACCAGTAGTAAAAATTGTGGGTGCACGTAACCCCAATATATTCTTTGAATTACCAGTCAGAAACTGGCACTATATGGCAGTAGCAAGAAATGAGGGTATTTGTATTCCCAATATATTCTTTGAATTCCCAGTCAGACACTGGCACTATATGGCAGTAGCAAGAAATGAGGGTATTTGTATTCCCAATATATTCTTTGAATTCCCAGTCAGACAATGGCACTGTATACCAGTAGTAAAAATTGTGGGTGCACGTAACCCCAATATATTCTTTGAATTACCAGTCAGAAACTGGCACTATATGGCAGTAGCAAGAAATGAGGGTATTTATAACCCCAATATATTCTTCGAATTCCCAGTCAGACAATGGCACTGTATACCAGTAGTAAAAATTGTGGGTGCACGTAACCCCAATATATTCTTTGAATTCCCAGTCAGACACTGGCACTATATGGCAGTAGCAAGAAATGAGGGTATTTGTATTCCCAATATATTCTTTGAATTCCCAGTCAGACAATGGCACTGTATACCAGTAGTAAAAATTGTGGGTGCACGTAACCCCAATATATTCTTTGAATTCCCAGTCAGACACTGGCACTATATGGCAGTAGCTAGAAATGAGGGTATTTGTATTCCCAATATATTCTTTGAATTCCCAGTCAGACAATGGCACTGTATACCAGTAGTAAAAATTGTGGGTGCACGTAACCCCAATATATTCTTTGAATTCCCAGTCAGACACTGGCACTATATGGCAGTAGGAAGAAATGAGGGTATTTGTATTCCCAATATATTCTTTGAATTCCCAGTCAGACAATGGCACTGTATACCAGTAGTAAAAATTGTGGGTGCACGTAACCCCAATATATTCTTTGAATTCCCAGTCAGACACTGGCACTATATGGCAGTAGCAAGAAATGAGGGTATTTGTATTCCCAATATATTCTTTGAATTCCCAGTCAGACAATGGCACTGTATACCAGTAGTAAAAATTGTGGGTGCACGTAACCCCAATATATTCTTTGAATTCCCAGTCAGACACTGGCACTATATGGCAGTAGCAAGAAATGAGGGTATTTGTATTCCCAATATATTCTTTGAATTCCCAGTCAGACAATGGCACTGTATACCAGTAGTAAAAATTGTGGGTGCACGTAACCCCAATATATTCTTTGAATTCCCAGTCAGACACTGGCACTATATGGCAGTAGCAAGAAATGAGGGTATTTGTATTCCCAATATATTCTTTGAATTCCCAGTCAGACAATGGCACTGTATACCAGTAGTAAAAATTGTGGGTGCACGTAACCCCAATATATTCTTTGAATTACCAGTCAGACACTGGCACTATATGGCAGTAGCAAGAAATGAGGGTATTTGTATTCCCAATATATTCTTTGAATTCCCAGTCAGACAATGGCACTGTATACCAGTAGTAAAAATTGTGGGTGCACGTAACCCCAATATATTCTTTGAATTACCAGTCAGACACTGGCACTATATGGCAGTAGCAAGAAATGAGGGTATTTGTATTCCCAATATATTCTTTGAATTCCCAGTCAGACAATGGCACTGTATACCAGTAGTAAAAATTGTGGGTGTATATAGCCCCAATTCTATTGCTAGGGGACTTGCAGGGTATTTCTGGGGTGAAGGTGGGGGGGCACACCGTTGGAACGGGTATCGGGGTATATATCGGGTATACGGGAATACACTGACAGTGTATTCCATTCAGGATCCTGGGAAAGCTGGGTTGCGGCGATTGAGCCCGTCAGTGCCACGTTACACTGACAAGCTTCTCCCTGGAATTTAGCTCTTACAAGAGCTGTTGGTTGTCTTCTCCTTCCTATCCTAGCCTGTCCCTGCCTACCCAGAATCTAAGCCCTAGCTAGCTGGACGGAAACCTCCGTCCTCGGTGAATTGCAAGCTCAGAATGACGCGAACCTGGGCGGCGCTGTTCTTTTAAATTAGAGGTCACATGTTTTCGGCAGCCAATGGGTTTTGCCTACTTTTCTCAACGTCACCGGTGTCGTAGTTCCTGTCCCACCTACCCTGCGCTGTTATTGGAGCAAAAAAGGCGCCAGGGAAGGTGGGAGGGGAATCGAGTAATGGCGCACTTTACCACGCGGTGTTCGATTCGATTCGAACATGCCGAACAGCCTAATATCCGATCGAACATGAGTTCGATAGAACACTGTTCGCTCATCTCTAACCAGCATGCCTTACTAACCTAGTGCAGGCCAAACTGTGCTTAAAGTCCCAGGGGTGCATTCTGTCAGGCTGCAAACCTGTCACCCCTTTTCAGGCTTTCTTCCCCAGTAAGGGGGCATTCACACGGAGTAAAGTGGCGCTGATTCTGGCATGATAACTCGCAGCAGAATCAGCGCTGATAAAAAGCCTCCCATTGATTTCAATGTGTTCCGCGCAGAAGACGGGACCCATTGAACTCAATGGGAGTTTTTTTTTATCAGAGCTCATTCTGTCACGAGTTATTGTGCCAGAATCAGCGCCACTTTACTCTGTGTGAAAGCCCCCTAATGAATTCTCCCCTGAGAATACCCAGGATTATGGAAAAACCCATAGTGGATTAGGGGTGTGGACTGAAACACTACAACTACCAACCTGCCCTCCAGTCCAGGAAATCCAGCCCATATAACTTAAACAAAGAGACCTAGTAGATTAGGTCTGCTAAAGCAACATGTATCCTTCTGGATTTCCGCTACCTTACCTGGTTTAGGAAATCAGGAGATATACATCCTGTCCACAACTTTACCACATATTTATCATATACTAGAGGGAGGACCCGGCTTCGCACGGGTATATTACATGTTTTGTTTCTGTAGTGGCCCCATAAGAACTGTCCAGTTTTGCACTGGTGTATTTTGTATGTGGTTTGTGTGTATGTCCATAAGTGTCATGTAATTATGTGTATCTCATTTTGGATATCAGTGAAAAACCTGTGATCAGTTGTTATGGATACCTGGAGTAAAGCTGTATCTAATCCTTCCCCATGTAGTACTGTGTTTAGATGCAAGTATCCAATCCTTGTTGGTGTGGTACTTTGTGCAGATGCACATATCTAATCCTCCCCGTGTGGTATTGTGTGAAGAGGCGCGTATCAAATCCTCCCCTGTGTGGTACTATGTGCAGACGTGCGTATCTAATCCTCCCCCGTGTGATACTGTGTGCGGAGACACGTATTTAATTCTCTGGCTTGTGGTACTGTGTGCAGAGGCATGTATCTAATCTTCCAAAGTGTGGTACTGTGTGCACACACACGTATCTAATCCTCCCCTGTGTGGTATTGTGTGAAGAGGCGCATATCTAATCCTTCAGCGTGTGGAACTATGCGTAGACGCGCGTATCTAATCCTACTGCATGTGGTACTGTGTGCAGACTCGTTTATCTAATCCTATGGCATGTACAACTGTGTGCAGATGCGCGTATCTAATCCTCTGGAGTGTGGAACTCTGTGTAGATGCCTGTATCTAATCCTACGGCATGTGGTACTCTGTGCAGACGTGTGTATCTAATCCTATGGCGTGTACAAATGTGTGCAGACGCGCATATCTAATCCTCTGGAGTGTGGAACTGTGTGCAGACACGCGTATCTAATCCTACGGCATGTGGTACTGTGTGTAGACGCACGTATCTAATCCTATGGCATGTGGTACTGTGTTCAGACGCGTTTATCTAATCCTATGTTGTGTACAACTGTGTGAAGACACGTGTATCTAATCCTCCCCTGTGTGGTATTGTGTGAAGAGGCACGTATCTAATCCTACGGCATGTGGAACTGTGTGTAGATACGCATATCCAATCCCCCAGCATGTGGTACTGTGTGCAGACGCGCGTATCTAATCCTATGGCATGTGGTACTGTGTGTAGACGCGCGTATCTAATCCTCCCCCGTGTGATACTGTGTGCGGAGACGCGTATCTAATTCTCTGGCTTGTGGTACTGTGTGCAGAGGCATGTATCTAATCCTCCAAAGTGTGGTACTGTGTGCACACACACGTATCTAATCCTCCCCTGTGTGGTATTGTGTGAAGAGGCGCATATCTAATCCTTCGGCGTGTGGAACTATGTGTAGACGCGCGTATCTAATCCTACTGCATGTGGTACTGTGTGCAGACACGTGTATCTAATCCTATGGTGTGTACAACTGTGTGCAGACGCGCGTATCTAATCCTCTGGAGTGTGGAACTCTGTGTAGACGCGTGTATCTAATCCTACGGCATGTGGTACTCTGTGCAGATGCGTGTATCTAATCCTATGGCGTGTACAAATGTGTGCAGACGCGCGTATCTAATCCTCTGGAGTGTGGAACTGTGTGTAGATGTGCATATCTAATCCTACGGCATGTGGTACTGTGTGCAGACATGCGTATCTAATACTACAGCATGTGGTACTGTGTGTAGACGCACGTATCTAATCCTACGGCATGTGGTACTGTGTGCAGACGCGTGTATCTAATCCTCTGGTGTGTGGTACTGTGTGCAGATGTGTGTATCTAATCCTCTGGCATGTGGTACTGTGTGCAGATGCGCGTATCTAATCCTCTGGCATGTGGTACTATGTGCAGATGAGCGTTTCTAATCCTCCCCCGTATGGTACTGTGTGCTGAGACGCACATCTAATTCTCTGACTTGTGGTACTGTGTGCAGAGGCATGTATCTAATCCTCCAAAGTGTGGTACTGTGTGCAGACACACGTATCTAATCCTCCCCTGTGTGGTATTGTGTGAAGAGGCGCGTATCTAATCCTACGGCGTGGGGAACTGTGTGTAGACACACATCTAATCCTGCGGCATGTGGTACTGTGTGCAGATGTGCATATCTTATGCTCTGGTGTGTGGAACTGTGTGTAGACACGTGTATCTAATCCGACAACATGTGGTACTGTGTGCAGACGTGCATATCTTATGCTCTGGTGTGTGGTACTGTGTGCAGATGCGTGTATCCAATCCTTTGGCATGTGGTACTGTGTGAAGACGCATGTATCCAATCCCCCGGGGTGTGGTACTTTGTGCAGATGCGTGTATCTAATCCTTCGGCATGCGGAACTGTGTGCAGACGCACATATCAAATCCTTCAGTGTGTGGAACTGTGTGCAGAAGCGCGTATGTAATCCTCTGGTGTGTGGGACTGTGTGCAGACGCGTGTATCTAACCTTCTGGAGTGTGACACTGTGTGCTGATCTGTGTATCTAATCCTCTGATGCGTGTATCTCAGTTTGGATATCAGTGTTGTATTGTGCATGTGGCGTGACCATGTGTATTGCAGTTGGAATATGAGTGAAAGACTTGCAGGTTTGTATTGGCTAAGGGGGGGGGCACTGTGTTTGGAATGCTGTATCTCAGCAACGGTACGTCCGAGCGAGTTGGAGTCTCGTCTTAAACCTTCCCGGATACCTGAAGTATCTCTGTACCAAATTTGGTGAAGATCGGTCCAGCCGTTTGGTTCGCATTAGAGCACAGACAGACAGACAGACAGAAATTCATTTTTATAATATAGATATTGTGAGAAGGGGACAGGCAAAGTGCTGGAGTCCAGATATATTAGCCCCAGGTTTCTGACATATGTGTGGTTCAGGGCAGATCTGGAGTAGGCCTCAGCACAGGTGTAAATCCTACTGAACTGTGAAAGGCTGCAGCTCTTGCATTGCAGTGCAGTTTCATGGAGTGAAAAAAGGTGTGTGGTTCTTTCCTATAACCCTGAGCCTGGTGAGACTATATTGTTCCAGTTTTGTCCATGTGGTTGGAAATATGCCACACGTATAGTTTGGTTATCAGTTCTGTTTAGCTAGTTACTCAGATGAGCAGGTTTTTATTTTGTTTTTGCCTGAATTTTATGCTGTATTTTGTTTTCTTCATTTTATGCCTGAAGTCAAGGTTTATTTATTTTCGTGGGTTTTTTTTTATGTTCTTTTTTTAAATAAAATGTTTGCTTGCATCTTTTGTGTCTCTCTTTACTGTTTGGGTCCTTAACACTGCTTCTACCAAACTACATACCCCACTATATACAGTACAGATCAGTGGCATAGCTAGGAATGGCGGGGCCCCCACCCCTGACCGACACCGACGATGAAGAACTTGACCGACCCCCTCCTCCGCATTCCTGCACGCTCTATTATGTCCCTTAGTGGCACCTGCACACAGTAGTATGTCCCTTAGTGGCCTCAGCACAAAATATTATGTCCCTTAGTGGCCCCTGCACACAGTATTATGTCCCTTAGTGGCCCCTGCACACAGTATTATGTCCCTTAGTGGCCCCTGCACATAGTATTATGTCCCTCAGTGGCCCCTGCACACAGTATTATGTCTCACTGTGAACACCCATAAACAATTATTATACTCTGGGGTCTGAAAAGATATAATATATATATTATATAATATAATAATCGAAGACCCGGGGAATAAAAACATAAAAAACACTGTTATCTGTCCTCCGGCTCCGCTGCAGTCCTCCTCGGGCCCTGTGGCAGCTGCCTCCGCTGCTTCCGCGGTAATTACGCCACTGGTACAGACCAAAAAATTGGACACACCTTCTCATTCAAAGAGTTTTCTGTATTTTCAAGACTATGAAAATTGTAGATTCACACTGAAGGCATCAAAACTATGAATTAACACATGTGGAATTATATACTTAACAAAAAAGTGTAAAACAACTGAAAATATGTCTTATATTCTAGGTTCTTCAAAGTAGCCACCGTTTGCTTTGATTACTGCTTTGCACACTTTTGGCGTTCTCTTGATAAGCTTCAAGAAGTAGTCACCAGAAATGGTTTTAATTTCACAGGTGTGCCCTGTCAGGTTTAATAAGTGGGATTTCTTGCCTTATAAATGGGGTTGGGACCATCAGTTGTGTTGTACAGAAGTCAGGTGGATACACAGCTGGTAGTCCTACTGAATAGACTGTTAGAATTTGTATTTGTAAGGAAAAAGCAGGTAAGTAAAGAAAAACGAGTGGCCATCATTACTTTAAGAAGGTCAGTCAGTCCGAAAAATTGGGAAAACTTTGAAAGTGTCCCCATGTGCAGTTGCAAAAACTATCAAGTGCTACAAAGAAACTGGCTCACATGAGGACCGCCCCAGGAAAGGAAGACCAAGTGTCACCTCTGCTGTGGAGGATAAGTTCATCCGAGTCACCAGTCTCAGAAATCACAGAAATGAATGGGCCTAGTCCGGAGGAGGGAGTTTCTTCAGGCCGGATCGCAAGGTGACTCCGCCTGAAGAATGAGTATCTCGCTTATTTTTTTTCTGGGAGCCGGAAGAAACAGCTTCCAGAAAAAACTCCTGAACAGCTCCCATTGAAATCCTGACCAAAAAATCTCCATGTGAACTTACCCTTATTTTTTTCTCCCCTATCAGGTTGTCTCTGGAGTGTGGGAGGAAACCCACACAAACACAGGGAGAACTTACAAACATGTTGTCCTTGGCAGGATTAGAACCCAAGACTCCAGCGCTGCAAGGGTAACCACTGAACCACCGTGCAACCCTGAACGGGTTATTTTGGAGGATAGCGCATTAATTTCTGCAAGCCCCATTTAAGATAATGATAGAAATTTCTGAAACAAATCTGCTTTGAATAAATACAGTATACCTTGAGGGGATTAAAATCATTAGGTCACAGGAATATTACAGACCGCGTCTAAACACTGCCGTCATTGATTTCTTTCAATAACCTAATGTTGTTTTTCTAGAAATGCTACTCAGTAAGCTGTTTACTTACAGATCAAAAACATTGTATTTCACAATGATATGGTTCATACATAATTTATAGGGCATCATTCTAATATATTTTAAGTCTATATATAGAATTTGACCTTTTCTGATGTCTTCATGCTGAAAAAATGCTTGACCTACAGTAGCAATGATGTCTATTAAATGAGACATAATCAATTACACTGAAAAGCAGCTGATAAAAGCTTTGGAAAGCTAAAAATCAATGGCGGCTTATGGAATGGCAAATGAATGCAACAAACTTCATAACTCCAAATAATCAGCTCATTTTCATGAGACATCAAAGTCAAAAAGGGTAAATGAAAAGACATCTCAACTCACTGGATTGCATATACCTATTTACTTACTTAAAAAGTGCAAACTCCCTGTTGTGAATTTTTTCCCCTGTAAAGGCTTAATCACACATCAGTGATTTTTGTCTGTGTGTGTTCAGTGTTTTC
Organism: Leptodactylus fuscus; assembly: GCF_031893055.1. Taxonomy (NCBI): domain Eukaryota; kingdom Metazoa; phylum Chordata; class Amphibia; order Anura; family Leptodactylidae; genus Leptodactylus; species Leptodactylus fuscus. Next base: position 247,899,691 of record NC_134265.1, read on the forward strand.
CACAGTAAACATATAGACCAATTGATTTCTATATGTTAGTTCACACTTTCATTTTTTTTTTTATCATGGACCATAGTTCCATGGATATTAAACAGAAGCATGTGCTATTCTTGTCTGCATTTTGGACTAAACTCACCCAAGCAAATCAGCTGGGCCATGAAAAACATTTTTCACTGAACATTGCATTTCTGCAGTTAGGGTGCAGTTAGGATGCCGGTGCAGTGCACAAATGAATGGGCCTACTCAGGAGGGAGGTGTTGTCCTGAGGATGCTGCGGCAGAATCCACATCAAGAAAGGGCAGGTCGCTTCTTTTTTCCGCGAGCGGCACAAAACCGCTTGCGGAAAAAAGAAGTGAACGGCTCCCATTGAAATTAATGGAAGGCATTTTTTGGACCGGATTCTGAGACGGATTCTGCAACATAATCCGGTCCAAAAATCCCTTTGTGAATCCAGCCTTTGTATTTCCTTGACTTTAGTGCTTCCTAGACTTTGGCTGCAAAATCTGCTGCAGGTCCCTAGGGACCTTGAAACCTAGGGGGTCCGATCGCCCAGGCTTGTCATTGCATTACTGCTATTGAATGCTGCCGGACACAGCGTCTGATAGAACTGATGGCATTTTGCTATTCACTGCAATACTGCTGTATCCCTCCAGCAGTGTTCAATAGCACTAATGCAATGACAAGCCTGAGAGCCTTCAATAGGCTCCCGCCTGTCATAGCAACCAATCGCTGCCCTCTGGTGACGTTCAGGAGGGTGACGATCAGTGAAAAATGGCAGCACACATGCCCCTGCACAATTTAGATGCAGCTAAAGGGTTAACAGCCACGATCGGTGCGAGCACCAACCACTGCTGTTAGCAGCGGGTGCTGGCTATATTATACAGCTGGCATCCACCCTGAATGGAGAGAGCTCAGCTCCTGAGTTCTCTCCATACATCCTCATGCAACTCAGTGTAGTACTGTGTAGTATTACGTCCTGGGTCATTAAGGGGTTAAAACATGAAAAAAATATATAAAAAATTGTTATCACTGTGATCGTACAGACCTGGAGAATAAGAATAAAGCTAACATAGCATATTTGCCACAGAGTGAAATGAGTTAAAACTAAAACCTTAAGAAAAATGCAGTACTGCATTTTTTTTTTTTTTAAATTCCACCTAAGGGCTCATTCACACTACATATACGGCAGCTTATTCTGAACGTAAAACACGTTCAGAATAAGCGGCATATAAAGCAGTTCCATTCATTTCTATGGGAGCCGGCACACGAGCGCTCCCCATAGAAATGAATGGGCTGCTTTTTTCACTACGAGCACTCCTATTAAAGTGAATGGGAAGCGCTGCGTGTACGGCTCGGCATGAGCAGAGCTAGCCGTATACGCCGGCACTTTCCATTCACTTCAATGGGACTGCTCGTAGTGAAAAAAGCAGCCCATTCATTTCTATGGGGAGCGCTCGTATGCTGGCTCCCATAGAAATGAATGGAACTGCTTTATACGCCGCTTATTCTGAACGTGTTTTACGTTCAGAATAAGCTGCCGTATACGTAGTGTGAATGAGCCCTTATTCTGATTTTTTTTCTCTACTTTCCAGTACATTGTACAGAATAATAAATGGTACCATTTTGAAGTACAATTTGTCACGCACAAACTGGAAAATTAGAAAATTATGGCTTTTTGAGTGCAAGGAGTAAAATCTGAGAACACAAAAATCTAAAATGCATACATCACAAAAGGGTTAATAACACTGTTGTATGAAATGCTAGTCATAATAAATCTACTCCATTGTCTTGCATTCTGCACTGGGTAAGAAATTGACACAACAATAAATAGAAGAATCTTATTTAAATTGATAAATCTCCCAAATTAGCTTTCTACTAGGGTTCTGGTTAACTCATTAACTGTCCTTTTTTTTTTTTTTTTTTTTTTTTTCCCAATAATACGGGAACTGCACCGTGAAAATGACCTTGTGTGCGCAAGGCAATGCATGCACGTGATCAGTTTAGGTTTCCTATCATAGGAGACATCCTGCTGGAGTACGTGAATGTCCTGTTTCTATTCCTCAATGGCAGATGGCGTTTGTAGGCGGGTTAAAATACTTGATCCCCAAATGGGGATCATGGCAGTTAATGGGTTAAATCCAATTATAATAGACATATTAATATTAAAATATCAAAATGAACATTCATTTATTTATTTATTTTTACGAATTTGACCTTTATGTGTTGCACCTTAAGAACGGTTTTGCTCTGATAATGTCACTCCATAGTACCTTGATGTTTTGGGACTTAACTGTGATTAATGGGAGCATACAGAATGCTCATTGCCAATGAACTACTAAAGCCAAGGGACATTAAAGTGTAACATGTTACCATATTGGTAACTGTTCCCTTGATAATAAATGACCGTCATCTAAAGCTTGAGGACATTTCTTTTGATCTGAAACAGAATCATTCTTACAAATAATATATACTGTATATTGTGGGGAAGGTAGCATGGTTGCAGAAGTGGGGCAGACCCAACCAGTCAGAGACAAGGACACAAAACTGTATTTAGAAAAGAACAGCAAAATATATAACCCTTCATATCAGCCACAAAAAAGAGCAAAATAAAATGAAGCCTTCAAGGCAAAAACAGTGTGAAACAAAAGCCTGCTTGTCTGAGTGCTAACTAACCAATAAATACTAACTGTACAAGGGGCTTACTACCAGCCACACGAATAAACCAAAAAGAGCACAATACCATCTCTGCAGACTCACAGTGTCAGGACAGACCAAGGCACTTTCTCTCGCTCCCAGGATTTGAAGTGCAGGCTCTGCAGCCTTATATGGCCCAGTAACTAGCCTATGACCCACACCTGGGGCTGAGCCTACTCAAGACCTGCCCTGGACCACACATATGTCAGAAATCTGAGAGAGATATAACTGGACTCCAGCACTCTGCCTGTCACCTTCTCACAATATCTACATATGCAGTAGATTTCACCCAAACATCTGCAATTAATATGGCCATAGTTTCTATGTGTGTATATACAGACATAGCATTACAGAGTTTAGTTTTAACCCCAAACTTATGCCATTGCTTATACCACTACAGCGTTTTTTCTTATCATATTATCAGAAAAGACAGCTAAAAACAAATGTTTTTTCAATGACTTTTCTTTGTTGTTTGTTTTTATTGTCTTCTGTGGTAAGATATTAAACTGCAGTGGTGTAACCAATGGCAGAAGTTTGTGTTAACGCTAAACCCTGTAATGCCACATCTGTATATACACATTTTTAATACGGCCAAATAAACTTGTAAGATGCACATATTAACTTTTCTATATTTATTATATACATATAGCAATTATATAGTAATTTAGGCACTGTAACATTCAAATTCAAGTGCAACTCAATAAAATAGAATATCATCAAAAAGTTTTTTGGGTTTTTTTTGTAATTCAATTGAAAAAGTGAAATACATATATTATATTGAGTCATTACAACAATGCACACGAGCTGAAGGCTGCTATCATACAACCTGGGCAGTGCCACAGGCTGATCCCTCCATGCCACATTACCGCATTGATGCCATCCTTCATGCTAAAGGAGCCCCCACCATGTATTGAGGGCATTTACTCTACATACTTTTCATTTGGCCAACATTTCTGTGTTAAATAATCTTTTTACAGTTGGTCTTATATAATATTCTAATTTTCTGAGATAATGACTGTTGGGTTTTCCTTGGCTTAAGCCATAATCATCAACATTAACAGAAAGAAACACTTGAAAACGTTCACTCTGTTTGTAATGACTCAATATAATATTTGTGTTACACTTATTCAATTGAATTGCGAATAAAAATAACTTATTGATGATATTTTAATTTATTGAGATGAACTTGTAGGTATGTACTTCATTCTTATTTTGAAGAGAAGGCAGGTTTGTAAATCCTTCTGGTGATAAAATGTGTCATCTGCAATATACTTAATTTCAGAATTTCCTATAAATCTGATGAAGCATGAAAACAACAAATTGATTTCTTAACAAGTTGTGACATCAACTGGAGACCATTAGTGTTCAGTAGTATGAGTGTCCCGTTCTGTTAGCTTCATTTCAGCTGCTTTTTTTTCACTTCATTTAACTAAACCAAGCACATAACTTGCAATTATTATGTAAACTGCAAACTAGTTCAGAAAAATAATAATAATAAAAAAATATGCTTAACATAATTTTGTCAAGATGTGAGACATTGCCTCAAAGGATCACATTGAAAAGACAACAAAAATATTGAGGATTGCAGTAGAAACGGTAGAAAACTTTGACTTTTGATAGTATTCGAAATAGCTTTGTTGAGTTTGTATAATACACAATATATAGTTAAAAGTTACTGTAATTTATTGTATAAGCATAAGCAGAGATCCTCAACTACAGTACTTTTAGTACATTTCTATTTATCTGAGTCTGTTGTCAGATGAAGGTTTGAGCTGAACTCCAATAGTGTAGATGTTGTCTTGTTTCACAAACTTTGTAAAACTACAGTATTTTTATAGATCTACATTTATTAGAGCAGGTAACTAAATTAATTGAGTCTCTCAAATGAATTAGGACCTCAGACCCCTAACTGCATTCAGCCCCAACACCAAAACTCTAAATGTAATTCAGACCTCAGGCGAAACCTCTAACATTACATTCACACCCCTATCAGACCCTTAGGCTGGGGCCCTACGTTGCGAAGACGCAGTGTTTTGGCCACAACAGAAACACTTTGGCAAAAAACACCACATTTTACAGTAAAATTATACATTATACAGTCAATTATACCCGGCGTTTTCCGTATAAGTATAACAGAGGCAGAAAGTCCAAAGAGGAAAACTCTGTGGACTTTCTATGAAAAACGCTGTGGAAAAAAAAAACCCAATGCATTTCCGCCACAGTCTTTTTTGCAGCCTAAAATGAATAACAACTGATCACTCCTTTAAACGACTCAGACCTCAGATTAAAAATAACCAGCTACTAAAATGAACTAAGACCCAAGACTGTACACACACAAAGTATGCTTATTACTCCTGAGACCTTATCACCTCCAGATAGTTGCCACTGCATAGTAGATTCCTCCCAAGATGCATCATTGGACCGAATGAAGGCTGTTCTGACCTGACCTAAGCTATTAGGAAGTGGTTACATGAGGACATGCACACACAGAAAATAGGCTGTGTGTGCATGCCCAGTCAGAATATTAGTAGAAAGGATGGTTTGATCCACCAGCAAGTGCAAACAGCTCCCAAGGTTTTCTTGCCCACCATCCAGACACAGGTAGCCCCTTCATTACATACCCCTGACAATTTCCAGGAGCTTAGCACAAGGAAATTTACTGTCACGGTGCCAACTGCTATCACCTTCATTTGCATTGTTGTCATGAATTATTAACCTGGACTGCTATGGACTGAAACCATATTGTATTGTAGTGACAAATCCAGGTTCTGTTTGGAATCTAAAGATGGTTGGGTTTCAATATGGAGACCTCATGGTGCAAATTTCAATCCTGCCATGTTTGTGGAGTGACACACTGACCAATCTTCTGGTAGTGATACCAGGGATACGTACAGATACTTACTTTGCAGGACCCCCATCTGGCATTTTTCAACAGGATAATACTTGCCCTCACACAGGAAGTCTTTCACAGGAATGTTCAAATTGCAATACTTCCTTGGCACGATTTCTAGATGTATCACCAATTGAGCATATATGGGACCAGCTGGGATGCCAGATTTAGCAATTTACAAGTGTGTAGGATCTAAAGGCCGAGCTGCAACATCTGTGGGCAAAGTTTCCTTAGGTTACCACAGAAAAACCTATATTCCTCCATGCCCGTCCCTATCTATATCTTCTCATCTAGAGGTAACCCAACAGGGTACTAGAGCCTCCTTTCAACTGCATGGTTTTACCCAATAAACTTATTCTTTTGTTCTAATATTGTAGTCACTTACACATAGACTATGTGTACACTCGGCTCTGCTATATCATATGGGCTGACCGGCACACGGTGTAGTTGAGCAGAACTGGCTCAGCACTGCTAAGTCTCTGCAGTAGCAGGCTCTGCTACATCAGATGTGCACACTCGGCTCTGCTATATCAGATGGGCTGACCGGCACACGGTGTAGTTGAGCAGAACTGGCTCAGCACTGCTAAGTCTCTGCATTCCCATAGGAATGCATTGGCCAGCGCTGATTGGCCAGAGTACGGAACTCGACCAATCAGCGCTGGCTCTGCTGGAGGAGGCGGAGTCTAAGATCGCTCCACACCAGTCTCCATTCAGGTGCGACCTTAGACTCCGCCTCCTCCGGCAGAGCCAGCGCTGATTGGCTGAAGGCTGGCCAATGCATTCCTATGGGAATGCAGAGACTTAGCAGAGCTGAGCCAGTTCTGCTCAACTACACCGTGTGCCGAGTGTGCACACTCGGCTCTGCTACATCTGATGTAGCAGAGCCTGCTACTGCAGAGACTTAGCAGTGCTGAGCCAGTTCTGCTCAACTACACCGTGTGCCGGTCATCCCATCAGATGTAGCAGAGCCGAGTGTGCACATTCGGCTCTGCTACATCTGATGTAGCAGAGCCGAGTGTGCACACTCGGCTCTGCTACATCTGATGTAGCAGAGCCTGCTACTGCAGAGACTTAGCAGTGCTGAGCCAGTTCTGCTCAACTACACCATGTGCCGGTCAGCCCATCAGATGTAGCAGAGCCGAGTGTGCACACTCGGCTCTGCTACATCTGATGTAGCAGGCTCTGCTACTGCAGAGACTTAGCAGTGCTGAGCCAGTTCTGCTCAACTACACCATGTGCTGGTCAGCCCATCTGATATAGCAGAGCCGAGTGTGCATAAGGGTTCTAGTGCACCCTCGGCTCTGCTACATCTGATGTAGCAGAGCCGAGTGTGCACACTCGGCACACGGTGTAGTTGAGCAGAACTGGCTCAGCACTGCTAAGTCTCTGCATTCCCATAGGAATGCATTGGCCAGCCTTCGGCCAATCAGCGCTGGCTCTGCCGGAGGAGGCGGAGTCTAAGGTCGGACCTGAATGGAGACTGGTGTGGAGCGATCTTAGACTCCGCCTCCTCCAGCAGAGCCAGCGCTGATTGCTCGAATTCCGTACTCTGGCCAATCAGCGCTGTCCAATGCATTCCTATGGGGAAAAGTTAGCTTGCGAAAATCGCAAGCTGACAGGGATTTCCATGAAATAAAGTGACTTTTATGCCCCCAGACATGCTTCCCCTGCTGTGCCAGTGTCATTTCAGGGTGTTGGTATCATTTCCTGGGGTGTCATAGTGGACTTGGTGACCCTCCAGACACGGATTTGGGTTTCCCCCTTAACGAGTATATGTTCCCCATAGACTATAATGGGGTTCGAAACCCGTTCGAACACTCGAACAGTGAGCGGCTGTTCGAATCGAATTTCGAACCTCGAACATTTTAGTGTTCGCTCATCTCTAGTAACTACATTTAGTATTGGCCTACTGCCAAACTAATATTCTTCTTTGGCATTTATGGTATGATAAGAAGAATATACAGATAATCCTCTTATTTGCCTCACCATAAAAAAACTATCTGTCCAAAAAAATCACAGGTACACTTACGAGTAAGCCTTCTAATGTTCAAACTAAATTAAGGGACAATTAAAAGATGCCAATATAAAGCAGGGATAAGTTATATATTATTTATTCATGTATTTTGGGTGTTATGACCATCTGTCGGAAAAGCAGAACATTTTACCTTTTGAAATTATCTAATTCATGGGCTATGTAATGCCAATGAGGTGTGTGTGATCACAGTTCACTGTATGGAGGTGTACTATATATCAATAAAAATGTAAATAATTATTGGGAATTCAGTGTCTGTTCTTCTGCTCTGTATACACTTACATTCATACCAGCAGGGGTGATATGGGGTTATTTGTGATATACAGCTCTATCAATTATTTGTATTCTGAGTCCTTTCTTTATAAAACAAATATGACTTGATCCCTTAATTGGTCCTCTATTGAACTAAATAGAAAACCATTAAAATTGTTGTCAAGAAAGTGAAGAAAGAGTCTGCTATTTTTCCAGAAACAGGGTCATGTCTGGTCATATTTTATCTTGGTGCTCTGCAAATGCACTCAGTCCACAGAGACAACGCTGTAATGTTATGTCTCTGAAGAAATATCTTAGTGTATTGAGAAGTACTGAACAGAAGACGAAACGTTCAAAGAAAAAAAAGAGAAAAATGTTCAAAAAAATGTTAATGGTCGTGGACTTCAATGCATTTTCCTTTCAATTAATATCCCAGTAACCACCAGGATTCCTACAAGGAACCTGACCAATAATCTTAAGTCATATATACCATAATTATTACAAAATAGTAAGTAATGTTGCATCCTAAATCTTTCCACTTACCCAATAATCCACAGCCCTTCTCGTATAACACACAAAAAATGTCTAAATCAATAAATGTGGAGTAAGTCATATGCACCACATTAAATCACATAACATTAGCAAATGTTAATATTGACAAAATTTCTAATTCCAATTCTAATTACCATACACTTTTCATGCAATGTTATATTATACTCCATAAACAGTATAAGACCATTTATCTGAAGTAAAGTTTGTGCTTTGATACACTTCAATACTTTGTTTTCAATACTTGCAGCCATGTATTACTAATCTACTGCCTTGATCTCAGCATGTTATCTGTCAGTACACCCAATACAGTGCACAGCAGTGATCTTCCACAAGTTCATTGAATTTTGAAGAGAAGTTATTTAAAATACATCAAAATGTCAAAAAGTGAGTCCTGAGTAAAAGGGGCAATTTATAGAGTTCCAAATTAGGATTATTCTTTTCTTTTGAGCCAAGGGTGGTAGTATTTCTGAAAAAGCTCAGTTTGTAAACTATGCAAGTACTGATGTGGTGAAGGTGTATTGTTAGTGGACAAATGGCACCATTGGGGAATTTTTTCATATGATTCTCTGGGCTCACTCATCCATTGGAAGGTACTCTAGACTGACTCGGGTATGACTGTATCCTTGCAGTTCATGTACATATATATATATATATGTGTATATATATATATATATATATATATATATATATATATATACAATTTGTCTTCCAGGGACACAATGAAACATGGTTAGAAATGTCCACCAATGGTTGAAAGAGCACAACTAAGACTTCCAACTACTTCCAAATTTGAATCCAATTGAGCATCTGCGGGACCACCTCAATTGTCAAGTTTTCTCTATGGATCCTTCCCCACACACCTTCCACAAGTGCACTGCAGTCAGCATGGCACCAGATACATCAGAAAACCTACCAGCGACTTACTGAGTCATTCCCAGCCCAGTTGTATAGCCCATAGTTGTTGTCCATCAACATGGGGGTTACTTTGGGTATTAGCTGGTGGTCATAATAATGTGACTCTATGTGCGTAAGTTAAAAAGGGGAATGTCATGTACTGGTTAAACTATCTTTGTGTTGGTTCACGTTCAACAGTAGTATTGGATTTATAGGAGCAGTAGGATAATGGGAAGTGATGGTAGGTTAACTTCATTCCCTATTTTATTCCATTTAAATAAAATAACTTAAGTGAGAAAACAGTGTTTACACTTCTTACTTTCTACATCTCAAAATACTTAAGGTATTACTAAAATTGACATATAAATTTCCATAAAATACCTAATTTAACTAAATTAAACATAAACACCTTTATTCTTAGGAATTATAACAATACTGAGACCAGCAAGACCAAAAGTAGTGTTTCTTTATTTAGTACTTACACAAGTGTTCCTCTTCCCCTTCTATTGCCTGTCCCCTTCCCTGTTTTTTTTCCTAATCATTTTACTGCAGAATGCTTAACTATCATACTGATCAATTCTGGCACTGTGTGTGTCTCTCTCTCTCTCTATATATATATATATATATATTGAGTCAAAGCGGCCATTTTCCGATGCCTGTCAGAGTGAATTCAGAGCCGAAAGACGCCGCGAGGACGCTGCGCGGAGAAGACTTCTAAAGGTAGCATTCGGCCAATCAACGCTGGTCCTGCATCAAATTTTTCCATTCGAATAGCGAGTAGTATTTGATCGAGTACGAATATTTCGAATACCGTAGTATTCGATTGAATACCTACTCGATCGAATACTACTCGCTCATCTCTAATCAAAATTGATCAAGTTCTATGCACCAATTTCAATATTGTTTTTTGTAGTAATAGAAGGAATCTGTTAAATCTTCTAAGTCAGTTTTTAGGCACTTAAAAGTTGCAAATTTTGTCCCACAATATGGGGTAATAGACAACCACCTCATATGGATTGTTGCCGTACTTTCGATCAATAGTATAGAATTATGGTTTGGCGGTGTTTGAATAGAGTTCCTTGGTCCCACCACTTAAAATGATTGTGAGCGTCTTCCCTTCAAATAAACCCAAGCAGCCTTCAAATTGAGTTATCTCCCCCTGGACTTCAGGCGCCCGTTATTGTGTTATACTGTAGAGTCTGGAACAATCAGAGTATCTGATAGTATTCTGGACATGTGTCTTTTATCATATACTGTATTTAACTATGTCTTATATTTGATATTTAAAGCAAAATATGCGAAATTCAGGACTATAGAAAAATTTATGCGGTATAATTTGCATAATTTGCTGCATAATTCTCTCTTGAAGCTGTAATAGCAGGATTTTTAACATAATTGTCAAATAGTACGTGGGTAGGAATACATTTCATAGCATAAAGTAGAATACATGACATTTTCTCTACGACATAAAAACACTGTCATTATAGTAGGAGATAAAACAGGTGAATGACATCATTTTAAAATAAGTGATAAAAGCACCTTAAAGGGGTTATACCATAGAAAATATTTATCCTCTACTCATTGGATAGAGGATAAATTGCTGATAAATGGGTCTGCAAATGCTGAGAACCCCACCGAACCCAAGAATGGGGGGTGTTTTATTGTCTTTATGAATATAATAGAAATGGACGCAGATGCCCCCCCCCCCCCCCCCCTGCTCCATTAACGTAATTGAAATGAGTAGAGCAGGGTGTTCTACTACAATGCCGCTACATTCACAACGGGGGGGAAAAACATCCCTATTCTGTATATTAGTTCTTAATTGTCTAAAGAAAGCAGCAAGTGCTGTGACTCTAGTAATCGCTGCTACTTCATCTGTAAATGACATTTTCCGTTTGTTCCTGCGTCTTGACTATAGACATATCTGGCAAATTTGGACTGGTCTGATGGTATTCGGTATGTTTAGTGCTTGACATCTATCTCTTACATAGTCATACTTAGGTATGGCAATCCATAGAACTGACATCATGACCAGAAGGAGCATAAACAGAGAAGAGATATAAATGAAAGTTTCTAAGAATTTTTTTTCCTGCAGTTTAATTGTGAGTATTCCCATCTCATACAGTCATCTCATATTGCTAGGACATAGAATGTAAGCTCTTGTGAGCAGGGGCCTCCCTCCTACTATTTAATATGTTTATTTCTTTGTCGCATTGCGATGTCTCATATTGTCTGTACATGTGTTCTCTGATTTGTAAAGTGCTATGGAATATGTTGTCGCTATATAAATAAAGTTATTATTATTAATGTTATTAGATCATACTATCACTTTATGATTAGTTGCCTCTCTGTATGTAGTACAGTACAATTTAAATAAATCTCAACCACATGCTGTGAAAGAAACCTGCGGAGCAAACACATTTGCCCTGAGTTGATGGAAGACCAAGGCACCAATAGAGGTAAGTCATTTTAGTGTAGGACCCACCTAGAAGAGGCTGCTTTGACTTGGCAGGTGGGCTTACAAGTGAAGTTTCATCAATATGTAAAGAGTACCAAGAACTTCATTTGCATGTATCCTTACATACAGTAGGTATTTGCAGTAATAATTTTCATGCTAGCAAAATACTGTCGCAACTTATGTCAGCAGTTACTATATACTTAGGTGGACTTCAATATAGTATATCTTTCTACTCTATAACCATATTGTCTTTGAAAGGAATTACCACTTGAGCAATTCTTTTAGTGTACTATCTATGTAAGTAATTGCTAGAATAAATAATATTATAGACAATAATTATATATATATATATATATATGTATATATATATATATATATATATATATATATATATATATACACATAGGTTATATATTGTTCACACATGCGTTCAGGTTTCCATTCGCGGGGTCCACTTGGGAACCCCACAAACGGAAACCTGATCTGCTTAAAAAAGTGCTTAGTACATATGCATGTAGCCATTTTTAGCTTGAATCTGCTAACTTAATGTTCTGCAATAACTCACCACAAAAGCAATGAGAAAAAGGTTTTTGGTCTGGAGTTTAACGCGGAATCCACATCAGAATCCAGCTCCAAAAAATGCCTCCCCCGGGCCTAGTCGGGAGGGAGCGTCACACCGCGGACATTGTAGCTGATTCAGCCGCAGAATCTGCAGCAAAATAGGGCAGCTCGCTTCTTTTTTTTCCGCGAGAAGCAAAAAAATGCTAACGGAAAAAAGAAGTGAGCGGTTCCCATTGAAGTCAATGGGAGGCGGTTTTTAGAGCTGGATTCTGAGGTGGATTCCGTGTCAAAATCCGGACCAAAAAACTCAGTGTGAACTCAGCATTAAAGTAACTAGGAACTGTGTACTCAATGTGTAAGAAAGTCATGTTAGACTTGGCTCCGTAGGTATAACATTTATACAAGCAGGATGCCAGAAGAGTAGTACACAATAATGATGAGTCTATGTTCAACTTCATCTCTGTTCTAGGAACAACTGAAAGCAATAACCTCATGAGTGTGATTTATGATTTTATTTATGAACAACTTCTTATACTTTAGCCTATGAATATGAGTAATTATGAAAGAACGCACACTTTTCTAGGGGGCACAGTACATAAAACATAAAGATGTCCATGAAGCCATTTTTTAAGAGAATGTATTCAGGCATTATGATTATTTCTTCTCATTTATGTAAAAAATCCATCAAAGATACCATAACCCTGGTAAAAAAAAAAGGACTGGCTGCTGGGTATGGAGTATTGGGCGTGTTTCTATGCCATTCAGCCACTCCAGGTTTTGGAATGTGTGGGGTTAATTCCTGGTATCCTGAAATGTGTGTATTTAAGGGCAGACAGCACACAAGTATATGGCTATCTGCTCCTGGGGAACAATTTGTGAGTGACATTGCTGTGTTTTGTGTCTAGAGAGCTGTGCAGAAAGCCCAGCTCTCATAGTTAGGTAACCTGTTTTGGAGGTAGTAGCCAGATGGCTAGGATTTTATTTTGTATTGTATTTGTTTTGATTTGCCTGAAAAGTTCTAATAAAACTAGCGTTATGGAGGTAAGCCGAATGTAATGGCCGAAAAGTTACTACTCTACATTTGATCACATGTGTTAATAAAACTCTAGAATTGCATACATGTCATTCTGAAGTATGAAGTCTTTTCCTTCTAACCGTCCATCACCAGTCACACATACATTCAGTCTGAATGTGCAGCTGGGAATAGGATCTCCCATTCTCACCTCATGACATAACCCACTTTAATATACATACCTAAAGCATCTTACGTCTTTCAAGCTGTACAAATAAAATGGCTACATTATTTTGATAAAAATCTAGACCTCCTGATGTGCTAAGAGTAAAACAGCAATGTACTTTCAAACAATAGTGTACCTGCCATAGTAGTTAGCTAAATATTTCATATTGGAACCAATGAGAAAGTAAACTAATCTCTGTGATGCCATCTATATTCTTCCATTTTAGCTGAGTCACTGAATACAAGTTTTAGGCAACCATTTCCCAAATGGCGGAAGGTTGGAGACAATGTCAATGTAGCCAAAACAGGGCCCATTTTGAATTTGTGATCTTTCAATAGATATCTCAGCCTTTGACAAAGGCCAATTCAGTCAGACTGATATATATTATATATATATCTTCCTATTATATAGGCCAGTGCCATGTGAAAGAGTATTCTGCAGTATTGGGCAAATTCAGCCCAGTCCATCTTACAAAGGTCACTGCGGAAATAGAATATTCCTTTTCAATTCTCTTCATCTAGTGACTTGATCCTGAAAGGATTGTCAGGCTCCTATTTTTCTAGATAACTCAGTTGAAGATAACCTTAAATCTATGATATGACCAAGCAGACCCACTACTGTTTAGTTTCCGAGGTTACAGTATGAAAGACAATCTAAAACTTGGCCATAAACATCTTAAAGTTGCCTTAAAATCTGTCAAGTGGTTCATCTTAGATTCTAGAGGTAGCAGAGCAGATACAGTGGAGACCACAGCTTGGGCTTGAGTAGCTGTCTGCAGATCTGCAGTTCAGCAAGGTCATGGATGATCTGTGGCAGACCTTGGATTTGGTTGGCTACCATTTGGATATAAATGATCTATATTATATGGTCAGTTAATGTGTAACAGTAGTAGTAATCTGTCTTCAACAGGGATTCTCCCGAACTTGGCTTGAGTCCCTCTGGATAGCAAAATCTATTGGATTTCAATTTTTCATCCTTTAACCTCTTTACAAGGATTTGGTATTCACTGCAACAATCCCTAGGATGCATGTGCTGACTATTCCTTAGTCTAATTTATGTCTGAGGGATTGGTCAGACGGTATATGGTATCATACTGCCTGTACCAACTTTTTCTTTTCTTTTTACACTTTTTATATGTTTTGATAATTGTATAACAATTTAAAGAGTATAGAACAAAAAACATGGCGGTATGATGTTAAACATGAGAAACATTATATTCAATGGATCCTGCAGAGACATTACTTATAATTTTACTTATATAGGGTACTAGAGGGAGGACCCGGCTTCGCATGGGTATATTACATTTTATGTTTGTGTAGTGGCCCCATAAGAATTGTCCAATTTTGCACTGGTGTATTTTGTATGTGGTTTGTATGTATGTCCATAAGCGTCATGTGATTGTATCTCATTTTGGATATCAGTGAAAAACCTATGATCAGTTGTTATGGATACCTGGAGTAAAGCTGTATCTAATCCTTCCCCGTGTAGTACTGTGTTTAGACTCAAGTATCTAATCCTTGTTGGTGTGGTACTGTTTGCAGATGCACATATCTAATCCTCCGGCGTGTGGTACTGTGTGCAGATGTGTGTATCTAATCCTCCCCTGTGTGGCATTGTATGAAGAGGCACATATCTAATCCTCCGGTAAGTGAAACTGTGTGCAGACGTGCATATCTAATCTTACGGCATGTGGTACTATGTGCAGATGTGCGTATCTAATCTTCTGGCGTTGTAGTACCGTGTGCAGACAGGTGTATCTAATCCTCTGGCGTGAGGTACTTTGTGCAGATGCGCGTATCTAATCCTTCCCAGTGTGGTACTGTGTGCTGAGACGCGTATCTAATTATCTGGCATGTGGTACTGTGTGCAGAGGCATGTATCTAATCCTCCAAAGTGTGGTACTGTGTGAAGAGGCGCGTATCTAATCCTACGGCGTGTGGAACTGTGTGTAGACACGCGTATCTAATCCTACAGCATGTGGTACTGTATGCAGATGCATGTATCTAATCCTATAGCATGTACAACTGTGTGAAGATGTGCGTATCTCATCGTCTGGCATGTGAAACTGTAAGCAGACGCGTGTATCTAATCCTACGGCATGTAGTACTGTGTGCAGACGTGCTTATCTAATCCTCTGGTGTGTGGAACTGTGTGCAGATGTGCAGATGTGCGTATCTAATCCTCCCTTGTGTGGTATTGTGTGAAAAGGCGCGTATCTAACCCTACGGCATGTGTAACTGTGTGTAGACGCGTGTATCTAATCCTACGGCATGTGGTACTGTGTGCAGATGCGCGTATCTAATCCTCTGGCGTGTGGTACTGAGTGCTGAGACACGTATCTAATTCTCTGGCTTGTGGTACTGTGTGCAGAGGCATATATCTAATCCTCCAAAGTGTGGTACTGTGTGCAGACACACGTATCTAATCCTCCCCTGTGTGGTATTGTGTGAAGAGACACATATCTAATCCTGAGGCATGTGGTACTTTGTGCAGACGCGCGTATCTAACCCTCCCTGTGTTGTATTGTGTGCTTAGACACGTATCTAATTCTCTGGCTTGTGGTACTGTGTGCAGACACACGTATCTAATCCTCACCTGTGTGGTATTGTGTTAAGAGGCACGTATCTAATCCTGCGGCATGTGGAACTGTGTGTAGACGCGCGTATCTAATCCTACGGCATGTGGAACTGTGTGCAGACGCGTATATCTAATCCTCTGGCGTGGGGTACTGTGTGCAGACGCACGTATCTAATCCTCCCTGTGTGGTACTGTGTGCTGAGACGCGTATCTAATTCTCTGGCTTGTGGTACTGTGTGCAGAGGCATGTATCTAATCCTCCAAAGTGTGGTACTGTATTCAGGCACACGTATCTAATCCTCCCCTGTGTGGTATTGTGTGAAGAGGCGTGTATCTAATCCTATTGCGTGTGGAACTGTGTGTAGACGTGCATATCTAATCCTACGGCATGTGGTACTGTGTGCAGACGCGCGTATCTAATCCTCTGGCGTGTGGTACTGTGTGCAGATTTGTGTATCTACTCCTCTGGCATGTGGTACTGTGTGCAGATGTGCGTATCTAATCCTCTCCTGTGTGGTACTGTGTGCAGATGCGCGTATCTAATCCTCTGGCATGTGGTACTATGTGCAGATGAGCGTATCTAATCCTCCCCCGTGTGGTACTGTGTGCTGAGACGCACATCTAATTCTCTGACTTGTGGTACTGTGTGCAGAGGCATGTATCTAATCCTCCAAAGTGTGGTACTGTGTGCAGACACATGTATCTAATCCCCCCTGTGTGGTATTGTGTGAAGAGGCGCGTATCTAATCTTACGGCGTGGGGAACTGTGTTTAGACACACATATCTAATCCTGCGGCATGTGGTACTGTGTGCAGATGTGCATATCTTATGCTCTGGTGTGTGGAACTGTGTGTAGACACGTGTATCTAATCCTTTGTCATGTGGTACTGTGTGCAGATGCATGTATTCAATCCCCCGGGGTGTGGTACTTTGTGCAGACGCGTGTATCTAATCCTTTGGCATGTGGAACTGTGTGCGGACGCACGTATCAAATCCTTCAGTGTGTGGAACTGTGTGCAGAAGCGCGTATGTAATCCTCTGGTTTGTGGGACTGTGTGCAGACGCGTGTATCTAATCTTCTGGAGTGTGATACTGTTTGCTAATCTGTGTATCTAATCCTCTGATGTGTGTATCTCAGTTTGGATATGAGTGTTGTATTGTGCATGTGGAGTGACCATGTGTATTGCAGTTGGAATATGAGTGAAAGACTTGCAGGTTTGTATTGGCTAAGGGGGGGGGTCACTGTGTTTGGAATGCTGTATCTCAGCAACGGTACGTCCGAGTGAGTTGGAGTCTCATCTTAAACCTTCCCGGATACCTGAAGTATCTCTGTACCAAATTTGGTGAAGATCGGTCCAGTCGTTTGGTTCGCATTAGAGCACAGACAGACAGACAGACAGACAGAAATTCATTTTTATAATATAGGGAGATGGGTGAAGGGGGGCGTATGATACCTGGAGGACATCTTCTTCAGGTTGTTGAATTACCTGCCTGTGACAGACATAAAAGACAGAAGTAAACAAGGTGAGAAGTCAGTTAATTGTGTTATGTGTCTATATCTTACCTACACCTCACAGTTTTTTTGCAAATTTATGGTGGGAACAGGTTTCCCAATGCGCCAGCTCTTCCACGCGGTATATGTGGTGGTCTACACTTTATTCCAATTCTCAAATAGTGGAAGGGGTAGAGATCTTCCAACATTTGCATAGCATTATCCCTGTCGCTGCTAAAAGGTGTCTAATCAGTCTGAAAGAGTTGGATTTGAGTAATTTTTATCTAGGTGGTTGAGTCTGGAGGGAGTTAGATACCAACTAGCTTACACTTTATATCCGTTTTCTTGTGAGTCCTTCTTGGGTCCTCTAGCAGGGTTTGGATTTGTGAACTTTCCAATTTTGTATCATGATCTGTCTCCCAAGCTTTGATATATCTCAGATCACGAGGGTTAGGTGATGAAGCATGTGTACCAACTTTGATATTTGTGTTATTGACTCATGTACACACGGTTAGAATTTTTGGTCTTCTTAGAAAATCAGTAATACAACTGATATTTTCTGTGATAGACTTGTTTGTTAAAGAACCAGTACTTGGTACTTATTCAATGAGATTTTTAGAAACACTGATGCACAACACTGATCTGTGAGTATAGCCTTGGGTCCTGATTAGAGATGAGCGAGTAGTACTCGATCGAGTAGGTATTCGATCGAATACTACGGTATTCGAAATACTTGTACTCAATCGAGTACCACTCGCTATTCGAATGGAAAAGTTCGATGCAGAACCAGCATTGATTGGTCGAATGCTATACAGTCGGCCAATCAACGCTGATTCTTCTCCTACCTTTAGAAGTCTTCTCCGTGCAGCTTCCCCGCGGCATCTTCCGGCTCTGAATTCACTCTGCCAGGCACCGGCCCTGGGCAGAGCCGACTGCGCATGCCCGCTTGTAGTGTGGACATGTGCAGTTGGCTCTGCACAGGCCCGATGCCTGGCAGAGTGAATTCAGAGCCGGAAGATGCAGCAGGGACGCCGCACGGAGAAGACTTCTCGGAGGATCCAGCCCGACCCTCACTCGTGGACTTGGTAAGTACAATTTGATCGAACGTTGCCTACCCCTGAAATGAGCATTTTCCCCCCCATAGACTATAATAGGGTTCGATATTCGATTCGAGTAGTCGAATATTGAGGGGCTACTCGAAACGAATATCGAATCTCGAACATTTTACTATTTGCTCATCTCTAGTCCTGATGTGTGCATTTTTTGCTTTTCATATAATGCATTTCTTCATTGCCTTGTTCAATGGAGAGAAAATAAGTGTGATTATAGCAAAAGGCGTTCTGTGATTAGATCCTATTTTAACAAACATATATTCCTGCCATTTCCCTATTTATATTCTTATGTGTGTGTTTTACTTTTTTAATTCATGTTCTTTAAATCTGCTGCCACAAGGTCAGTGCAAATGATTCATTTTTTTTTAGATTATGCATGTTTCTTGAGGCTTATACATTCATAGACTTCAAAATGACTTGGCTTTAAGATCTTATTGTGAAAGTTTATTTATATGTAAGAATAACACAATTTGCATGCAGCTTGGCCATTAGCAAGCTTAGAAGATAATTCAGGATGTCATTTACATGACTCTATTATAGGTGTTATATAGATAACCACTTCATCCCTACTGTGTAATTGCGTCTCCCCCAAGAGACTTGCCAGTTCTGTGTACACCACTAAATAGAATGATATAACTCAAAATGGAAAGAAAAGGAAGGAGGGGAGGGGGAAAAAGCTGTGGAATGTGATAATGAAAATATATAAGAAAAATACAACTTGTATTGCGCCTAACATTAAAATGCAAATAAAATGAGGATGAATAACCCCCGATGAGTGTGAAGTCCCCTAAACCACTCTAGACAGATATTATATTTATACTCCACCATACACATGTATTGATATGAAATGACCCGTGTGCAAATGTGCAGAGCTTCAAACTCACTCACACTATATGGTTAGTTGCCGCAATTTTCACTGACAGTCAACATTAATAGCATGTAAGTACTCATTCCCCTGGTTCATGAGCCACGGTAATATGTATCTCCAGCTCAAAGAATGGCAGTTGTAGTCACTAAAATATAATGTCAGAATTCATTACTCCATTCATTTCTGCAGACAACCAGCAGCTAGCCATGAGTTGTATACTATTGTAGGTGATATCTTTATTTAACAAGCCAAATATCTTAAAAACACTTATAAAGTTGCATGAGAAACACAAAAGTGAATTCAAGTTATGGCAGATTCAGAATACAAGTTTGATAAAGTCAGAAAAATAAATAATTGTGAAAATATCAATATAGTCCAAATTGATGCATTACTAAATATATATATATATATATATATATATATATATATATATATATCACATAACAGTATATCAAGCAATACATAATATGAGACCCAATGTGTGAAGGTATATTAGTAAGTATGCATCCAATCAACAGATAAACCATATTCATAGAAGGTGAGTTGAGTCAATAAAGAGATGTACAATAGGGGTAGCTGCATCCTCTACATCCAGCTTGAACGCATGTTTTGCCCCTGCTTTCTCAGGAGGCTGTGAGGTTGGGGTCAGCTTGCAGCAGTTAAATAGAGGTACTGACCTGTGAATGTGGTTGACGCGCATGTGCAATAAGAAGGAATGAAGTAATGAGCTATATTGGATTAGGGAAGAGGCAAGTATGTAAGCAACATGTAAGACTGAGTTCACACGTAGTAAAGTGGAGCATGATCTGGCACGTGTACGTGTGTCAGCAGTTTGCGCGCTCAAAAAGATCCCATTGATTTCAATGGGAGTTACAAGCGTATACGCCGTGTAATTTTGCGCCTGTAATTTTGTGGCGTATGCGCTCGTAACTCTCATTGAAATCAATGGGATCTTTTTGAGCACGCAAACTCTGACACGCCGTATACGTGCCAGATCATGCTCCACTTTACTATGTGTGAACTCAGCCTAAGTATGAAAAGATCGGAAAATAACAGGAGGTAAAGTCTGAAGTCTTCAAGACGGATTATAGAAGATGTGGGCAATAATCAAATTAAGAACAGGACAGATAGTTAAGAACAGAAACAATGAAGAAAATAAATAATGATACTAACTAAATATTGTAGAGTATAAGATATGTGTAATATAGAAAAAATGAAAAAAACTATTGCTGATGAACGTGTTGCAAAATGTGAAAGACTCAGTGACAATAATAATGAATGTGTCCAAATAGGTCACATATGCTAATAGTGGTACAATGCTGTAATGCAAATTACAAAAGGTGTAAAATTCAATGATGAAATGTGTAATGCCTGTAATGAAATTAAGTGCATAAAGTACAATAATGATAACAATGTATTAATAATGACAAAGTAAATAAAAACAAAAAGCAATGAAGCAATCTAAATATGTATGTATATAGATAGATAGATAAATAGATAGATAGATAGATGTATATAGTAAAAAATGTGAAAGAGTAGAATGTGAAAAGCAAAAAACAAAACATACAATACAAAATATTAAATGGAATCTGTATTCACATATACATGCATGCACATACCACCGAATAACGTGAAGGTGTTGCCATGCATGTATGAAAATCAATATCAGTATGCGAGGCATGCATATATAGCTCCATACTTTTTATAATGACACTTTTCATAGATATATGCCCACTCATATATCTATGAATCTCCCCATTTATTAACAACATCTCATCCAGTTTCATATATACAATCACAGTTCATGAGGAATGGAAAGATTTGTATGCGATCACCTCTATCCATCCAATATCTGGAATAGAATAAATAAATAGTACAACCACATACCCATACAAGTAGTAACCTGACAATTACATCTACCACCCAAACAAAAACAAATTTAGGAAAAATAAAACAAAAAGTAAAAATATGTCTATATCAGTGATGAAGGTGAATGTAAACTAGGGCACTAGATGTGTCACCCATCTCAACCACCCAACCAACTGGGTGATTATTTATTGCAATGCATCAATTTGGACTACATTAATATTTGCACAATTATTTATTTTTCTAACTATTCATCCTACTTGTGTTCCGGATCTGCCGCAACCTCCATCCCCTTTTGTGTTTCTCACACACCTTTTTAAGTGTTTTTAAGGCTTGTTAAATAAAGATACTACTTTTGCTATTTTTTGTTGTTGAGTAATTTGTAAAGTATTCAGTATAGGTTATTATTTACAGTGTTGCCCAAAAGTATTGGCACCCCTGCAATTCTGTCAGGTAATACTCATTTTCTTCCAGAAAATGATTGCAATCATAAATTCTTTGGTATTATTATCTTCATTTAATTTGTCTTCAATGGAAAACCACAAAAAGAATTGTCAAAAAGCCAAATTGGATATAATTCCACACCAAACATAAAAAGGGGGTGGAAAAAAGTATTGGCACTGTTTGAAAAATCATGTGATGCTTCTCTAATTTGTGTAATTAACAGCACCTGTTACTTACCTGAGGCACCTAACAGGTGGTGGCAATAACTAAATCACACTTGCAGCCAGTTGAAATGGATTAAAGCTGACTCAACCTCTGTGCTGTGTCCTTGTGTGTACCACATTGAGCATTGAGAAAAGAAAGAAGACCAAAGAACTGTCTGAGGACTTGAGAAGCAAAATTGTGAGGAAGTATGAGCAATCTCAAGGCTACAAGTCCATCTCCAAAGACCTGAATGTTCCTGGGTCTACCGTGCACAGTGTCATCAAGAAGTTTAAAGCCCATGGCACTGTGGCTAACCTCCCTAGATGTGGACAGAAAAGAAAAATTGACGAGAGATTTCAACGCAAGATTGTGCAGATGGTGGATAAAGAACCTCGACTAACATCCAAACAAGTTCAAGCTGTCCTACAGTCAGAGTGTACAACAGTGTCAACCCGTACTATCCATCGGCGTCTGAATGAAAAGGGACTGTATGGTAGGATACCCAGAAAGACCCCACTTCTTACCCAGAGACATAAAAAATCCAGGCTGTAGTTTGCCAAAACTTACCTGAGAATGCCAAAAACGTTTTGGGAGAATGTTCTCTGGTCAGATGAGACAAAAGTAGAGCTTTTTGGGAAAAGGCATCAACATAGAGTTTACAGGGAAAAAAAAGAAGCCTTCAAAGAAAAGAACACAGTCCCTACAGTCAAACATGGCGGAGGTTCCCTGATGTTTTGGGGTTGCTTTGCTGCCTCTGGCACTGGACTGCTTGACCGTGTGCATGGCATTATGAAGTCTGAAGACTACCAAGAAATTTTTCAGCATAATGTAGGACCCAGTGTGAGAAAGCTGGGTCTCCCTCAGAGGTCATGGGTCTTCCAGCAGGACAATGACCCAAAACACACTTCAAAAAGCACTAGAAAATGGTTTGAGAGAAAGCACTGGAGACTTCTAAAGTGTCCAGCAATGAGTCCAGACCTGAATCCCATAGAACACCTGTGGAGAGATCTCAAAATGGCAGTTTGGAGAAGGCCCCCTTCACATCTCAGGGACCTGGAGCAGTTTGCCAAAGAAGAATGGTCTAAAATTCCAGCAGAGCATTGTAAGAAACTCATTGATGGTTACCGGAAGCGGTTGCTCGCAGTTATTTTGTCTAAAGGTTGTGCTACCAAGTATT
This sequence comes from Leptodactylus fuscus, assembly GCF_031893055.1. Taxonomy (NCBI): domain Eukaryota; kingdom Metazoa; phylum Chordata; class Amphibia; order Anura; family Leptodactylidae; genus Leptodactylus; species Leptodactylus fuscus. The sequence continues at coordinate 247,923,002 of NC_134265.1, forward strand.
AGGCTGAGGGTGCCAATACTTTTGTCAGGCCCATTTTTGGAGTTTTGTGTAAAATGATCAATGATTTGACTTTTTTTTCATTCTCTTTTGTGTTTTTTCATTGCAAGCAAAATAAATGAAGATATTAATACCAAAGAGTTTGTGATTGCAATCATTTTCTGGAAGAAACTGAGTATTATCTGACAGAATTGCAGGGGTGCCAATACTTTTGGCCAACACTGTATTCATAAAGCATATCATCAATAGATCATGTAGTTAATAAAAATGCCCTCCAAGAGACATAATTAATAAATACAATTTTTTACAATGTAACTTTGTGACTAAAGAATGTTCCCACCAAGAGTCAATTTGAAAACATTGGGATTTATTTATGTAGTCAGTGTTGTTCACTCTATTATTTTTGCTTTATGTTTTATATAAAATATGCAACTCAATTAAAGAGGAAACTTCACTTTAACAACATCACAATGCCTCTGGAAACAGACACATTCTAAGATACAATAGCTCAGTTCATAACCTTGCAAAATCACATCACTAATGGACTAATTAGTAGTGAACTATTCATTCTTCCAGAGGGCTACCAATTGGAAGCTCAACACTAATAATGGATGTTTGCGCATCCTCTGGTCCTATAGTCACTGTTTGTTACATATCCATTCATTTGACTGAACATGTTGTAAGTGACCTGGATACACAGCATTCATGCTTCTAGCATAGGTTGTTGGAATGTATTTTGATAGAGTGTAGATGCATAGTTACATATAAGGATATAATAAATAACCTTCTATGGATGTACATGCATGTTCTTGACTACTTCATACCAAAGGACTGGAAGATAAGGATCACCGCACTTCACCAGAAGATAATGCAAATGTTCTTTATTGAAGTCCAACAAAACACAACGCGTTCCTGGCTATCTGCCCTTTTTCAAGTGAAATGAACTCTTTAATGTCTGGTTAGATGCTGGCTGTAGTTTTTCAGGACAGATCAAGTCACTTCCACTTCTCCCAGGATCTGCCATGAACTGCAGGCTCTGCAACATTTTATGGGCCAGTATTCAGACCCCTTTAAATTTTTCACTCATTGTTTCATTGAAGCCATTTGCTAAAATCAAAAAAGTTCATTGTATTTCTCATTAGTGTACACTCAGCTCCCCCCCCTTTCTTTGTTTGTTCCTTTTAATATTTGCTATTTTTGTCATGTAATTTTATTGATATCACTAATAAATTTATACCATTTTACAATTAGTGGTTCTGTCTTTTGACAACGTGCTTTCTTATTCCATAGAATATGTAATACGTGGAGATAAGTAAACTGATTCGTCATGAGCCGGATTCAATCTGAATATTCCAAATTGTTTGGCTTTTAACAAAACCAAATAAATGGCAATTCAGCAAACTTAAAATCCAAAATGGCCACTGCCACATGAACTGCACAGTAAAAATACAGAAAAGACTGGAACTCACGTGACCACTGAGACCCATGATGTTACAGGTAGTGACATGCTGGCCTTTCACTGATAGGACTCAGTGGTTACGTGACCACTGAGGCTAATCAGCGGCTTCAGCGGAACTCCGGAACAGACCCGGGAGAGCAATAGAACTGAGACATGTGGGAGGAGTCTTGGGGACAGGTGAGTATGCATTTTTTTATTTTATTCACTGCTCCTGGCTGATTAAACATTAAAAGAGTTGACGGTTTTTGCCTGGACAACCACTTTAATGTTTGCATGCCTGATATTGTATGACTATTTTGATTGAATATGATGTCATGATACTATAAATAAACAGATCACTGCTGGAGTCACTCTAGAGACTTTACGTATATACCATACATCAGTGATGGCGAACCTATGGCACAGATGCCAGTGGTGGCACTCAGAGCCCTCTCTGTGGGCACCCATCTGTGGAACAGATTATACTGTGTGGGAGGTACTGTGGAGCAAATTGTACTGTGTGGGAGTCACTATGGAGCAGATTATACTGTGTGAGGGCCACTATGGAACAGATTATACTGTGTGGGGCCCACTGTGAAGCAGATTGGACTGTGTGGGGGCTCTTCAATATTTATATCACACAGTATCTGTTTTATAGCAGATATGTGATATTAGTACAGATCATAATAACACTGCACGGTCACAATAAAACAGATTTGTGCAATGTAAATAGTGAACATTAGTTGTTCAAAATGATACCAAATGCAGTACAAAGTTGTTTATATAGTTGAAAGCTTGGCAAAAAGCCCCATTCACACAACCGTATTTTATGGGTCCATAATTGTCTGCACTGTGGATCCGCACAGTATTAAGGTTAAATTGCCATGTTGGCACTTTGGCATTTGGTCTCCAAAAGGTTCACCATCACTGCCATACATCATGAGTGTTTGTCTTTCATATGGTTGAACTATACATACCCAAGGGTATTTAAGAATTAAACACTCACAGACAGTAAGTTGAGATCTCTGTTTGGGACCATAATGTCTAAGGCCTGGTTCACATCTGCATTCGGTATTCCGATCAGGGAGTCAGCTGGAGTATCCCCCGAACGAAATATGGAACGCATTAATAAGTGGTGAGCAATGAAAGCACATGGACCCCATAGACTATGTGTGCTTTAATTGCTCACTACTTTCTAATGCGTTCAGTATTCCAGGGGGTCCTCAAGCATACTTCCCAAACAGAATACCAAACGCAAATGTGAACCAGGCCTTAGAGTTGCAGTATAGATATAACTCTTGTTTTGACACCAATTGTCTTTGCCAAAAAAAATGCCCTTGTCTCCAACGTAACCAACGGAGACCTAACAGAACTGCATCAGTTATGTCCTCCATAATGTAAAAGGAGAGCTGCTTTGTGTGCAGTGCTCCACTCCGCAAAAGCAACAGTGGTGTCTGAAACCGGATCTGCAGCCGAATCTGAGACCCGTCAACCACCGTAATGTCAATGGGGGTCTGGAGAGCTTTCATGGAAATGCCCTTCTCCTGGGCGAATTTTACTGAATTGAAAGTTCCCATGGCCCCGTTGTCAACAAATGCCCTAGTACTGACCCAACGGTTTCCCAGCTTAAGGGCTACTGGGAACCAAATACGAGTATGGGATTTTTGTGTACCAATTATCCCACCCCCGATGGACACCTGGCTAGCCCGTTTTTCTTGTGGGCTCGAACATTGAGGGGCAATATGCCCTGGTCTGTTGCAATGGTAACAGACCACCTCCCTAGTCTTCCTACTTCTTCTGTCACCAGCAGAGGAAGCACGGGAGGTGTCCATAGGTTCCGTGCACTCCTCAACAGGCGGGGCAGTGGATGACTTAAAGGTCCCCCTCTGTGACAGGAGGCTACCCTGGAGCCCTCACTCCACTTTCCTATCAGCTAACTGCGTATCAACACGAGTCGCTGAGTTAATAAGGGATGAGAGTGAGGTAGAAGGTTCCTGGCCTGCTAGTTCGTCCTTTATACGTGAGGACAAACTCCAGTGCCCTGTCTGGCCAATCCATCTTGGATGCTAAGGTTCGAAACTCGATAGAAAAGTCCGGTGCCAAGCTCTGGCCTTGCCATAAATTCAAGAGCTGAGAGGCATATGTGGACTGGGGCACAGGGCCATGAAACACCAGGCGTAGTGCTTCCAACAGCAAAGCTAGTGTAGCCAACCCCGCCGTCCATCCACAAAGGGCACCTTAGATTTCTCATCTGGGAAGAAACTGGGACAGGCCTCAATGTATGGGTCACACTGGTGGATGAATCCCCAACATCCCCACAGCTCACCTGCGTACCGCTCCGGAGGCATTATCTCTTTTATGCTTTGGCAAATCTTCCTATTTGTGCTAAATCAGGATATCATACAACCTTTTACTTGCCTGCATCCCATGAATGTAATTCACTTTGGTAGCACACGTAGGCAGTGGAAAGACAAAAACATAATGTTGAAACAAAATCCACAGTAACTTCATCTGTTCAATACTATGAATATCTATTGGAGACCCTTTCGTCCATGCTTGTACATCACAGTGAACTCATGAGGACTGATTGTTTTTCGGTTCCAAGTAGCACACCACAATATACCTCTTAATCAGGAGTTACACTAATACATACACTCACCGGCCACTTTATTAGGTACACCTGTCCAACTGCTCGTTAACACTTAATTTCTAATCAGCCAATCACATGGCGGCAACTCAGTGCATTTAGGCATGTAGACATGGTCAAGACAATCTCCTGCAGTTCAAACCGAGCATCAGTATGGGGAAGAAAGGTGATTTGAGTGCCTTTGAACGTGGCATGGTTGTTGGTGCCAGAAGGGCTGGTCTGAGTATTTCAGAAACTGCTGATCTACTGGGATTTTCACGCACAACCATCTCTAGGGTTTACAGAGAATGGTCCGAAAAAGAAAAAACATCCAGTGAGCGGCAGTTCTGTGGGCAGAAATGCGTTGTTGATGCCAGAGGTCAGAGGAGAATGGCCAGACTGGTTCGAGCTGATAGAAAGGCAACAGTGACTCAAATAGCCACCCGTTACAACCAAGGTAGCCAGAAGAGCATCTCTGAACGCACAGTACGTCGAACTTTGAGGCAGATGGGCTACAGCAGCAGAAGACCACACCGGGTGCCACTCCTTTCAGCTAAGAACAGGAAACTGAGGCTACAATTTGCACAAGCTCATCGAAATTGGACAATTGAAGATTGGAAAAACGTTGCCTGGTCTGATGAGTCTCGATTTCTGCTGCGACATTCGGATGGTAGGGTCAGAATTTGGCGTCAACAACATGAAAGCATGGATCCATCCTGCCTTGTATCAATGGTTCAGGCTGGTGGTGGTGGTGTCATGGTGTGGGGAATATTTTCTTGCCACTCTTTGGGCCCCTTGGTACCAATTGAGCATCGTTGCAAGGCCAAAGCCTACCTGAGTATTGTTGCTGACCATGTCCATCCCTTTATGACCACAATGTACCCAACATCTGATGGCTACTTTCAGCAGGATAATGCGCCATGTCATAAAGCTGGAATCATCTCAGACTGGTTTCTTGAACATGACAATGAGTTCACTGTACTCCAACGGCCTCCACAGTCACCAGATCTCAATCCAATAGAGCATCTTTGGGATGTGGTGGAACGGGAGATTCGCATCATGGATGTGCAGCTGACAAATCTGCGGCAACTGTGTGATGCCATCATGTCAATATGGACCAAAATCTCTGAGGAATGCTTCCAGCACCTTGTTGTATCTATGCCACGAAGAATTGAGGCAGTTCTGAAGGCAAAAGGGGGTCCAACCCGTTACTAGCATGGTGTACCTAATAAAGTGGCCGGTGAGTGTATGCTAAGCAACAAAGCTCAGATTATTTCAATAGCTTCAGTTTGCAGAATAATTTAATCTTTTTAATAATCGACATTTGATGATTATTTATTCCCTTCATAAAAGTATTATTTTTCAGCAAACATATAAAAAAACTCTTCTATATGTTCCCCTCTATAACATAGACCATTGTTTAGAAGATGAGCCTAGACATATATTGGATACTTTATAATTGGCATAAGAGTCCTATTCCACTTCTTGTCCCTAGATTAAAAGAGAGACAATTTCAATAAATGGAGAGCTCAGAGGCTAGAGGTCTTAAGAGGGTAAGGATTACATGTATTTAGTGCTGGTACCATCCTCCGAAGATGGTTCTTCTCTCTGTACTAAAGCAAGCAACTGAATACTCATTGCTTAGGGATTATCCAATTCTCTGTAATGAAATTGCAAGGAATTTGCCTATCTCCAGTTATCCAAACTGGCAATGGAATATGTTATGTAAAAGTGGTAATTTCTAAAACTAAAAATAGTAAACTGGACATTTTATGTATTCTCAAGTACAATAAACTGCTGAACCAGTGCATCAAAGCATGTCACTTGTAATCTTGTCTCTTCAGACCTTGGAGCAGTACTGTTCTGTTTATGGTGCATTTAGTTATGGAAACCAGTGGTGTCCAACCCACTAAGTTCCAACATTTAAATCATGTTTCTCATTTTCTGCAGCTAATCATTAACATAAACCCTGCAGGCCTATAGGATGGATGTTACTATAACACTATAGAATGTATAAACCCAATATTACATAGGGCATGTATTGTGTTGCCTACTAGATACACATCACCCTACATTATGCCTGTACTGAGCCCCTTGGACCCAGTACAGGTGGTGGGTGACAGAAGGATACTGTCTGTGGTGAGCTCCATGCGGGAGAACAAATCCCACCCCATGTATGGGACCTTGATGGTACTTGGCAGCACTGTAAGTAACGGTCTGCTTCACCCCAAGTGTGAGAAGGAGCGCTATCGCAGGCCCTTCCTTCCAACCGCGACCAGGCTGTATAATCTACATCAGACCAAGCAAAGATCACTCCGCACAGAGAACTAATGATTATGACTATGAAGTCTTCATTCTTTCTCTTCCGTTCCTTAGCTGCCATGGACTCCTAGTATATCTTCTCTTCTCAGCATATGTGTGTCTACGTCTGTAATATATTACTGTGTATTATCCTGTATCTGTATTACTATGCTGTTGTAACATACTGAAATTTCCCCACTGTGGGACTATTAAAGGATTATCTTTTTTTTTTTTTTTTTTTTTAATTGTAGATTGTGAGCCCCATATTGAGCTCACAATGTACATTTTTCCCTATCATTATGTCTTTGGAATATGGGATGGAAATCCACGCAAACACGGGGAGAACATACAAACTCCTTGCAGATGGTTTTATGCCCTTGGCGGGATTTGAACACCAGGACTCCAGCACTGCAAGGCTGCAGCGCTAACCACTGAGCCACCGTGTTGCCCCTCAGGATTATCTTATCTTATCTTATCTTATGCATACAGGTTAATACCAAAGAATATGCTTAATAAGTGAATATGTGTAAAAGGAACCTTTTACAGTACTTAAATAGTCAGGGTAAACCACCCACAGGTCCTTATACACCCTATTTTAAAGCTGTTTATGCCCACATTTTGAACCTCCAAGTTCAGCTCGGATTCACCGTGCATGTGCAGACCTCATGATCACCGCGTGATCGGAACCAGCCCTAGTTCCAGGTAACTCTATCCCATTGTAACATCTCTGCCTGTTCAGGTCACTTCACCACCACCAAAAAAAAAAAAAAAAGTTAAACAAGATGCAAATTCCAATCTTCGATTCATTACGACTTTCAATTCAAAATGGCGGGACATATATGGTGTCCTGGAATCAAGATGGCCGATCCTCTTAACAGATCCAGATGTTGCTAAACATCTACCAGCAAGACCCAGTGTTACGTGGAGGAGATCTCGTAATCTTCGTGATCTTTTGGTGGATAGCCACTATGTCTGCAAACCTACAGGCATTTTTGGTTACAAGGGCCCAAAATGGGGCTTTTATCCGTGCGGTAAGTGCTCTATGTGTGCTTACATGATAAGGTCCAGGGAATTTTCTGACTCAACAGGCACTAAATCCTACAGGATTAGACATAACATCAATTGTAACACGTCTGGTGTCGTGTATCATGCCACGTGCCCTTGTGGCCAGATATATGTGGGTATGACCACGAGAGCATTAAAGACACGTGTGTCCAAACATGTGAGTAGGATTAGAGCGGCTGCTAATGTGTTGGAATTGGAAAAATTGCAACCAGTTCCAAGACATTTTAAAGAGGCACACAACTGTAACCCCAAGGGTCTGAGGGTCTGTGGTATTGATCATATTCAATTAGGATCTAGGGGTGGAGATCTCAAAAAAATTCTTTTGCAATATGAGACACGGTGGATAACGGTCTTGGATATTGTTTCACCAAACGGTCTCAATGAGGCTGTTAACTTTGGTTCTTTTTTGTAAGTAGGGTCCCGGTGGTTTTGGTTTTATGTTTCATGTTTTATGTTTAATGTGTTTCATACAGCAGTTTTTATGTTTGTTTTTGTAATTGTATATTTATACATGTCCTTTTCTTTTTCTTTTTCTTTCTATATATATTTAGGGGTGTAAATGAACGTCTGATCTGCTATGTGGTCTGGATAATGTCAAGGGATTTCAGCAAGAGCAAACGAAAAAGTTGATATATGTGGAAATGTTTATGTACCTGAAATGTTGAGCTTGTCATGGTTTCGCATATTTATTCACTTGTATTAAATATAATTACATTTATTGCATGCACTTGTTACTTTGATTTTATTTTATTTTATTTTTATTTTTTGCACCACACAATTTTGTAACTCTAATACATATTAGGTATTATATATTAGTATTACACTATTTTGATATACTTGATGTTTGCACTAGTCACCTTATACACTTTATTACATTATATATTAGGTATTATATATTTTGTATATCTTTTTATATATAATTTTTATATATACTTTTTTTTATATAATTATATTTTTATATATTGTTATTTTTATGCACTGACACTTTATTATTTGTCACATTTTACATTGTTTGTGTCACATATTTTGATTGGGCATTTGTATAAATTCACTATATATGCTATAATCATGTCATAAATGTTGATGTATACACATTTCATCTGTATTTTCCTTTTCCTTTTAAGTTTGTGTGTTTTCATCTGTAATTGCTTTTTTGCGATGTTCCCTCTATGTAGTTAATCTATACACACACATAGCTGACATAGCTGGCAATCTCTTGCTCTCTCCAGTGTCCCATCGGGGGAGTCGCGCGGCAGCCGCGCGCTGCTCTCGCGCGACCCGGTCACGTGCCTCTGTGTCACATGATCGGCACGTCTTTGACTGTGCCCGTTATGTGCGCATGCGCGGCCCGGCTCGTGTGACGGCATCGCGGCTGGGGCGCGCTCTTACGCACACCTGTGTGGGATACTATTCCCCTATATATAGTCTGCGTGTATGGAGCTTGGGTTATGCCTCCTGAGGAAGCCGTCTGGTGAAACGCGTTGAGGCGACCCTCCGGGTACCCGCAATTGTGGTGCATCTCTGACAGGGTGGTCATTGCTGATATGGCTACAGGTATCTAATTATCCTTACTACCTTATTACTTCCATGGCTTATTATGCTGGCTAGTGGTGATTAGCTTCTGAGTCCATTCTACTCCACTGGCCAGGGGTAAAGTCAGGTTTAAAACCCCTTTGATCTCTTTGCAAGTGGGATCGACACATTCGGAGGTCATAGGCCTTTTTGTTATGGAGAATCTCTTTGCTGATGTTATTTTGGGGTTCCCCTGGCTGAAGCTCCATAACCCTATTTTTGATTGGGGTAAAAAGGAGTTGGTAAAGTGGGGAGATCAGTGCTCATTGCTTTGCATTCTGTAGATTGTGTCACTGAGGAGAAGGTCTCAGCTACTAAAAGTTGGGAACGTCCCTCCAGTCTTAAAACCCAACAGTATCAAAAAGGCCAGGTAAATAAACAGTTAGCTGATCCACAAGTGTCTGTTGTTCAAACAGATGGTAAATACAAGGCAGAGAAAATTCAGAATTCCTCCAGAACTGGTTTATCTAGTGAGGGTCCGGTGGCCCCTCATAAAAGGGGGGGTACTGTAACATCTCTGCCTGTTCGGGTCACTGCACCACCCTCTGCTCGCATGCTGCGGCGCAGGAGGCGGGTGCAGTTTGGTTCTTGGATTAAAGTTTTTGGTCGCACTGTGTGAACTTGGCTCTAGTTCTGTGATTGCATTTGCACCACACCCGTCTTCTGCCTATGTTGCCTCTGTCCATTAAGTGGTTAATCTGGCCTTGCCCTGTGATTGACAGCTGCCTTTCTGTGAACTCCATGGGCGGGTTCTTCCTCCCTATTTAGCCTTGGTTCCCATTCACACTAGTGCTTGTTATTGCCGTGTGCAATAACTGTCCCTGTTTTGCTTATACTATTATACTTGCCCTTTGGCTTTCCTCATTGACTATTCTCTTGACTCCGATTTGGCACTGCATCGCTCTCCTGTTACCGAACCCTGGCTAGCTGACCTCCCTTTGTTGTTGTTCGTCTTGTCTGCGTTTTGTGTTTCACATATTCAGGGAGGGACTGTCCTCGTGGTTGTCGCCTATTACCTAGGATAGGGCCTGGCAATAGGAAGGGAAAGCGGGGGGCTTCAGCTTAGGGCTCACTGTCTCTTGTGCCCCTCCCAGGGTTTAACAGTTCTGGGAATTGCTGTCTTAGCAATTCCCTTATACCCATCTCTTCTCTTGATTTCACAGATAATTTACCTGTGCTTTGGGGGCTGACATTACTATGGTGGAACCCCAGGGACCAGCATGAAGAAACAACTGAGTCTAAGTTTAACTCTCTGGAAATCCCTTTAAGGCAGAATGTCTCATGTTTATGGTCATCTTAGAACTGTGGAATATTCACACAAAATAAAACTGTGTATGCATCTCCTCAGCTACTTTCCAATTTATGGATGTCCCCCATACTTCCCAGACCAAACAGTGGGCAAGGACCCAGACTCCAGGCACAATAGTCATCTATGATGTGTGAAGTCCTTTCCTCAGTGCACGGCTACTGTTCTATACTGAAAACATGGTCACCGTATGGGACAGTCATCCTGCAGGCGGCAGGGTCTCCTAGAATTACAGTTGACTATAATGCTTGAATTCTAGGTCAGACTCAGTGTTAGATCTGGAAAACATAATCAGAATCTGAATATGCCTGCAAGAAGCTAGCCAAAGGCTACCTTCACATCTCTGTTCAAGACTCCCTTGGAGTGTCCACCGAAAATTGGCAGAGGAAAAAGTTCAGCATGGAAGGACAATGCAGACAAGTTCTGGGATGAGATGCAATTTCCAAATTTTGTTGGAGCAGTTGATGGAAAGCACATTTGTATCCAGAAGCCTGTTAGAAATGGCTCATGTTTGACAACTACAAAAAGTTTTTTCAATTGTGCTGATGGCCATTTGTGCTGATGGCCAATATGACCTAGACAGTACTCTGAAAATTTTGGATTGCCAAAGCCATTTCTTAGAGCAGCTGGTCCTCCTATGCAGTTTGTAGTTGTTGGAGATGAGGCCTTCCAGATGTGTGGAAACCTTCTCAAACCATACTCCAGTCCTAGATTAAACTACCATAAACGCATTTTCAATTACAGACTGACAAGAGCAGCGCAACTTGTGGAATGTGTGTTTGGGATCCTCATTTCAAAATGGCAAATTTTCAACACTGCAATCCAGATGAACCCAGAAGCTGTTGTTCATGTGCTTACAGCCTGCATAGTCTTCCATAAATTTCTTCTCAAAAGAGAATATTTGCTGGTTGACATCCAGGAACTTGAAATGGGTTTACATGGTCTGGACTCATCTGTACAGATCCAGAGTTGCTGTCAGCCCATTTGGGACAATTTGCTGCATATTTTCTTTAAAACGTAGGTTGGGTGCATTGTCAGGCTGCTCTGATTTTTTCATTGAAAATGAAATGTGCAGTCAAATGTGCAGTAAAAGTCTCAATCATTCTAGTCCTGAATACACTGAAAATTAGAGACTTTATTCCTCAGCATGCAGACTCCTCCAATTTGCAAACAAAGGGCGAACTTTATGGTACGGAAGACCTGCAAAGTGAAACATCGAAGTCCATCACTCATTGCATATGTACAGTCCTATGAAAAAGTTTGGGCACCCCTATTAATCTTAATCATTTTTAGTTCTAAATATTTTGGTGTTTGCAACAGCCATTTCAGTTTGATATATCTAATAACTGATGGACTCAGTAATATTTCAGGATTGAAATGAGGTTTATTGTACTAACAGAAAATGTGCAATATGCATTAAACCAAAATTTGACCGGTGCAAAAGTATGGACACCCTTATCATTTTATTAATTTGAATTCCCCTAACTACTTTTTACTGACTTACTGAAGCACAAAATTGGTTTTGTAACCTCAGTGAGCTTTGAACTTCATAGCCAGATGTATCCAATCATAAGAAAAGGTATTTAAGGTGGCCAATTGCAAGTTGATCTCCTATTTGAATCTCCTCTGAAGAGTGGCATCATGGGCTACTCAAAACAACTCTCAAATGATCTGAAAACAAAGATTGTTCAACATAGTTGTTCAGGGGAAGGATACAAAAAGTTGTCTCAGAGATTTAACCTGTCAGTTTCCACTGTGAGGAACATAGTAAGGAAATGGAAGAGCACAGGGACAGTTCTTGTTAAGCCCAGAAGTGGCAGGCCAAGAAAAATATCAGAAAGACAGAGAAGAAGAATGGTGAGAACAGTCAAGGACAATCCACAGACCACCTCCAAAGAGCTGCAGCATCATCTTGCTGCAGATGGTGTCACTGTGCATCGGTCAACTATACAGCGCACTTTGCACAAATAGAAGCTGTATGGGAGAGTGATGAGAAAGAAGCCGTTTCTGCACGTACGCCACAAATAGAGTTGCCTGAGGTATGCAAAAGCACATTTGGACAAGGCAGCTTCATTTTGGAAACAAAAATTGAGTTGTTTAGTTATAAAAAAAAGGCGTTATGCATGGCGTCCAAAAAGAAACAGAATTCCAAGAAAAACACATGCTACCCACTGTAAAATTTGGTGGAGGTTCCATCATGCTTTGGGGCTGTGTGGCCAATGCCGGCATCGGGAATCTTGTTAAAGTTGAGAGTTGCATGGATTCCACTCAGTATCAGCAGATTCTTGAGAATAATGTTCAAGAATCAGTGACGAAGTTGAAGTTACGCCGGGGATGGATATTTCAGCAAGACAATGATCCAAAACACCGCTCCAAATCCTCAGGCATTCATGCAGAGGAACAATTACAATGTTCTGGAATGGCCATCCCAGTCCCCAGACCTGAATATCATTGAACATCTGTGGGATGATTTGAAGCGGGCTGTCCATGCTCGGCGACCATCTAACTTAACTGAACTTGAATTGTTTGTCCAAAATACCTTTATCCAGGATCCAGGAACTGATTAAAAGCTACAGGAAGCGACTAGAGGCTGTTATCTTTGCAAAAGGAGGATCTACTAAATATTAATGTCACTTTTCTGTTGAGGTGCCCATACTTTTGCACCGGTCAAATTTTGGTTTAATGCATATTGCACATTTTCTGTTAGTACAATAAACCTCATTTCAATCCTGAGATATTACTGTGTCCATCAGTTATTAGATATATCAAACTGAAATGGCTGTTGCAAACACCAAAATATTTAGAACTAAAATTGATTAAGATTAATAGGGATGCCCAAACTTTTTCATAGGACTGTATATATATATATATATATATATATATATATATATACACACACTACCCTCTGCCTGCGACTTCATCTGCGTGTTACACATATATTCAGCAAATTGCTGCCATCAATGGTTTGCCTGCCCCGGCATTTCGGCAGCTGAACTTGTTCCTCATACCGTGCCTGTGACTGTTCCGGATGTCATATAATGAGTGTGTTGTTGGTGTTGATAATCCGCCCTCTCTGGCGTTTAGGCAGCTCTCAAGCTGGCCTGCCACTGAACTCGTCCTTATTTTCTTATTTTCTTTCTTATGGTAGAGTTGGAAGGGACCTCAAGGGCCATCGGGTCCAACCCCCTGCAAGTGCAGGCTTTCCTAAATCATCCCAGCTATATGTTTATCCAGATTCCGCTTGAAGATTTCCATTGATGGAGCGCCCACCACCTCCCGTGGCAGCCTATTCCACTCTCTCACTCCCCTCACTGTCAGAAAGTTTTTCCTAATGTCTAATCTGTATCTCTTTCCCTTTAGTTTCATCCCATTGCTTCTTGTACTTCCTTGTGCTAATGAGAATAGGGTAGATCCCTCTGCACTGTGACTACCTTTCAGATATTTGTAGACTGCTATTAAATCTCCCCTCAGCCTTCTCTTCTGCAAACTAAACAATCCCAGTTCTTTTAGCCGCTCCTCATAGGACATGGTTTGCAGACCTTCCACCATTTTGGTTGCTCTTCTCTGGACTTGCTCCAATATATCGATGTCTTTCTTGAATTGAGGCGCCCAGAACTGTACACAGTATTCCAGGTGTGGTCTGACCAGGGAAGAGTACAGCGGAATAATGACCTCTCTTGATCTAGATTCAATGCTTGTCTTAATACATCCCAGAATTGTATTAGCCTTTTTTGCAGCAGCACCGCACTGTTGGCTCATGTTGAATTTGTGATCTACTATTATGCCCAAGTCCTTTTCCCCTATGCTATCACTTAGTTCTATTCCTCCCATACTATATATGTTTTTTACATTTCTGTTACCCAGATGTAGAACTTTGCATTTGTCCCTGTTAAATACCATTTTGTTTGCCTCAGCCCATTGTTCCAGTGTGTCTAAGTCCTTTTGAATACACTCTCTCTCCTCTCTAGTGTTGGCTATTCCTCCTATTTTCGTATCATCTGCAAATTTTATGAGTTCCCCAATAATTCCATCGTCCAGATCATTTATAAAGATATTAAAAAGTACTGGGCCCAGAACAGAGCCCTGCGGCACCCCGCTTTTGACTTTCTTCCAGTTCGATGTGTAGCCATTTAGTATTACTCGTTGTGCCCGATCATTAAGCCAGTTGTGAATCCACCTAACTGATTTTTTTGTCAAAGCCATACTTAATCATTTTTTCAATAAGAAGGTTATGTGATACTTTATCAAATGCCTTACTGAAGTCAAGATATACTATGTCCACGGCATTCCCTTGGTCCAACCATTCAGTGATTTTGTTGTAGAAGGAAATCAGGTTAGTCTGACAAGATTTATTGGTCATAAAGCCGTGCTGGCTCTGGTTAATTAATGCCCTCCCATCCAGGTACCGAAGTAAATGTTCCTTGACAATTTGCTCAAAGATTTTTCCTGCTATCGAGGTCAGACTTACCGGCCTGTAATTTCCTGGATCGTCTCTTTTCCCCTTTTTGTAGATGGGGACAACATTTGCCCTTTTCCAATCTAAAGGGACCACTCCTGTTTCCCATGACTTACCGAAGATTATAGCAAGGGGTTCTGTTATTTCCTCTGCTATCTCTTTCAGGACTCTAGGGTGTAAATCATCTGGTCCTGGGGACTTGGTTTCCTGTAACTTGGCTAAGTGCTCTCTTACCAGACCTTTGCTTATAGTCAGCTTGGAGTCCTCCTTCCCCTCATCTCCATCACCATTAATGTCGATATTTCCATTAGTTTCTTGGGAGAAGACGGATACAAAATATGAATTTAGTAGCTCCACTTGCTGTTCCACCATGTTAACTGTTTCTCCTTTGTCATTCTTCAGGACTCCAATGGTCTCCTTCACTTTTCTTTTGCTTTTAACATATCCCCAAAATCCTTTTACCTTACTCTTTGCCTCTTTTGCAAGCTTCAATTCGTGTTCAGCCTTAGCTCCTTTGATGCTTGTCTTGCAGAGTCTGCAGACTACTGTGTACTCTTCCTTAGGTATAGTTCCCCTCTTCCACTTTTTGTATGTTTCCTTTTTCCTTTTTAGCAGGTTATGTAATTTTTTGGTCATCCATCCTGATATTTTTAGGTGCTTCCCATTTTTCTTCCTTCTAGGTATTGTTAGTTCCTGTGCTTTAATGATTTCCCTACGGAAGATTTCCCACCCTTCATGTGCATTTTTGTGCTTAAGAATTTTGCACCATGGAATTCTGCTAACCCTTGCCTTCAGGCTCTTGAAGTCTGCCCTGCTAAAGTTGAGCCTTGAAGTCTGTGTCTTCTCAGGTCTTCTTCTTCTTGCAACCCCAAACTCAAGCATAGCATGATCGCTGAATCCCAGTGTCCCTGCTACCCGTAGTCCATTAACCATGTGCTCTTTGTTGGTTAGGACTAGGTCCAAAATGGATGTTCCTCTCGTGTTTTCTTCTACTAGCTGGGCAATGAAGTTGTCTGCTAGAGAGGATAAAAATTTGATGGAGCCTTTACTCTTGGCTGTGTGGGTTTCCCAATGAATGTCAGGGTAATTGAAGTCTCCCATGATCACTATTTCATGTTTCTTTGAGAGCGTGGTCATTTGCTGTGAAAAAATCTCATCCATGTCTTCTGTCTGTCCTGGTGGTCTGTAATAAACGGCTAGTATGATGTCCTTATCATTGTTTTTCCCTTGAATTACTACCCAAATAATTTCCAGTAGATTATCATTCTGTAAAACTGTAATTTCTGTGGAGATGTGTTCTTTTTTAACATACAATGCAACTCCACCCCCTCTTTTATTAGTTCTATTCTTTTTGAATAAGTTGTATCCTTCCATCTGTATGTTCCAATCATGCATGTCGTTCCACCAGGTTTCTGTGATGCCGATGACGTTATAGTTTTCCTTGTGTATCATCAGCTCTAGTTCTCCTTGTTTGTTTCCCATGCTTTGTGCGTTTGTGTAAAAACATTTCAGATTGTGCTCTGTTGTATCCTTTTTCGTAATTTCCTTCTGAGTATCTTGTCTTGGGTCCTCTTTACCACATCTAGTAACCTTGTTTAGTATGTCTTTTAGCTGCATGTTCTTGTCTTTCTTTTTTCTTCCCATCCCCTCTTCTTCTAGTTTAAAGCCCTTCTGATGAGTGTGGCAAGTCTTCTGGCAAATATGTTTTTCCCAGGTTTTGTGAGATGTATCCCGTCTCTAGCAAGGAGTCCATCGTAGAGGTAATTCACGCCATGGTCCAAAAATCCAAATCCTTGCTCTCGGCACCACCGTCGAAGCCAGGTGTTTACCTCTAGTATTCTATTCCATCTCCTGATGCCATGACCATCAACTGGGAGGATTGATGAGAATACTACCTGCACATCCAGTTCCTTCACTGTCTTCCCCAAATTTTCAAAGTCTTTATAGATAGTTGGTAAATCATTTCTTGCCGTGTCGTTCGTACCCACATGTATCAGTAGGAATGGGTAGTCGTCCTTGGAGCTGAGGAGGCTTGGTATCCTATCGGCCACATCCTTGATTTTTGCTCCTGGGAGGCAGCATACTTCTCGTGCGGTTAAGTCTGGCCTGCAGACAGCTGCCTCTGTGCCTCTTAGCAGTGAGTCACCCATAACCACTACTCTTCTTTTCTTCCTTGCAACACCATTTCTTGTTGCTCCTGATTGTCTCTGGGTGACTTTTGTTTCTTCTTTTGCTGATAGGTTATTATTGTCATTTTCATCCGCCTGCATGAGAGTTTCATATCGGTTACTTAGCTGTGTGAGTGGTGATGGCCTTGTGATCCATTTGCATCTCTTGGTCACATGTGTCCAGTTTTCTGCCTCTGTAGGTTCTCTCAAGTATTCTTCCCTTACTGTATTCGGGGGACTTGCATCAGTCTCTGCAACTGTAGGCTCTCTAGCACTTTCATCCCCTACTGTGTTCTGGAGCCTTGCTTCAGCTTCATCAATGAAGACCTCACTTTCTTTGATGCTTCTCAACGTCACTATTCTTTCTTCCAACCTCTGCACTTTTTCTTCTAAAAGGGCCACTAGTTTACATTTCATACAGGTGAAGTTGGCTTTATGGTCCGGCAGATCTGTAAACATATAGCAAGTGTTGCAGCTCACCATGTGGGTTTTCTCCTCTTCCATGTTGCTCATTAAATTTGGATGAATGATCTTGTATATGTTTTTTCTTTTTTTTTTCTCGTCTGACGCCATCTACAAAGTGTAGAAACTCGCGCGCGGTCCTTCGCGCTGTGCCTGTGACTATTCCAGCATCTCAGCAGCTCGCTGGGAAGCCATATAATGGGTGTGTTGTTGGCGTCGAGGATGCACATGCTCCGGTGTTTCGGCAGCTCTCAAGTTGGTCTGTCGCGGAACTTGTTCCTCCCACTGTGCCTGTGATTGTTCTGGCATCTCAGCAGCTTACTGGGAGACCATATAATGAGTGTGTTGTTGATTCCCCTCAGCTCCACTTGAGGAGAACTATGTTGACTTTTGGGTACCTTCATAGCTCTCATTGTTTTAGAGTTTTGCAACAAATTTGATTTTCTTTTTCCTGGCTTGTTTAACCCTTTCGCTGCCAGGCACGTACACTGTATGTGCTCCCAAGGTGGCACTTCAGTAGCGGAGGACGTACTTAGTACGTCCTCCCTACTAATGCCGATATCTCTGGACTGCATCAACATATCTTGATGCTTTAAAATGCATTTTAAAGAAGAGACTCTCATCTTTAAAATGATATCAGGGACTTGATGATTTTACTTACAGTTTTGTAGTGATTCACTGTTGAAAACACTATTTGGCATTGAGATCCAACTGCAGATCTCAATTCCCGACAGCGTTTCAACAGTGAATTTCTCCAAAACTGTACATCCAATCATCGAGTTCTTGATATCATTTTAAAGATGAGATTCTCCTCTTTAAAATGTAATTGAAAGCATCAAGATATGTTGATGCAGTCCAAAGATATAGAGCTCCAAAGTGTCCCCCCCCCCCTCCTGTCTAAGCAAGCAATTTGCGATCTAACAAGAAAGGAAGAGGGACACCGAGCAGCCCAGCAGAGAGAGAGAGAGAGAGAGACACAGAAACGATCTCTCTCTCTCTGCATAACTTGTATGTGACAGCAGGAGGGGGGTGGCAGGGACTCTATTGTCCCTATTAACCCTTCTCCTGCCAATCAGAGAACATACTATACATTTGTCTCTGATTGTCACATACAGTTATAATGTAATTCCCCCCTGAGCTTTACTAGTGGGGTATTCTTATGTTATACCTCCTGAACATAACCAGGAAGTTTGTTGGCACTGTGACCCAGACATTTACCATTGTCCAGGTCACAAGCCAAAAAAAAAAAGTCGCACCAAACACTTACACAACATATACATAAAGTCGCAAATAAAGTTTACATTTCACCCAATCCCTGTCCTGTCTATACCTGAGCTTTCTACAGTAAAATACACTCACCGGCCACTTTATTAGGTACACCTGTCCAACTGCTCGTTAACACTTAATTTCTAATCAGCCAATCACATGGCGGCAACTCAGTGCATTTAGGCATGTAGACATGGTCAAGACAATCTCCTGCAGTTCAAACTGAGCATCAGTATGGGGAAGAAAGGTGATTTGAGTGCCTTTGAACGTGGCATGTTTGTTGGTGCCAGAAGGGCTGGTCTGAGTATTTCAGAAACTGCTGATCTACTGGGATTTTCACGCACAACCATCTCTAGGGTTTACAGAGAATGGTCCGAAAAAGAAAAAACATTCAGTGAGCGGCAGTTCTGTGGGCGGAAATGCGTTGTTGATGCCAGAGGTCAGAGGAGAATGGCCAGACTGGTTCGAGCTGATAGAAAGGCAACAGTGACTCAAATAGCCACCCGTTACAACCAAGGTAGCCAGAAGAGCATCTCTGAACGCACAGTACGTCGAACTTTGAGGCAGATGGGCTACAGCAGCAGAAGACCACACCGGGTGCCACTCCTTTCAGCTAAGAACAGGAAACTGAGGCTACAATTTGCACAAGCTCATCGAAATTGGACAATTGAAGATTGGAAAAACGTTACCTGGTCTGATGAGTCTCGATTTCTGCTGCGACATTCGGATGGTAGGGTCAGAATTTGGCGTCAACAACATGAAAGCATGGATCCATCCTGCCTTGTATCAACGGTTCAGGCTGGTGGTGGTGGTGTTATGGTGTGGGGAATATTTTCTTGGCACTCTTTGGGCCCCTTGGTACCAATTGAGCATCGTTGCAACGCCAAAGCCTACCTGAGTATTGTTGCTGACCATGTCCATCCCTTTATGACCACAATGTACCCAACATCTGATGGCTACTTTCAGCAGGATAATGCGCCATGTCATAAAGCTGGAATCATCTCAGACTGGTTTCTTGAACATGACAATGAGTTCACTGTACTCCAATGGCCTCCACAGTCACCAGATCTCAATCCAATAGAGCATCTTTGGGATGTGGTGGAATGGGAGATTCGCATCATGGATGTGCAGCCGACAAATCTGCGGCAACTGTGTGATGCCATCATGTCAATATAGACCAAAATCTCTGAGGAATGCTTCCAGCACCTTGTTGAATCTATGCCACGAAGAATTGAGGCAGTTCTGAAGGCAAAAGGGGGTCCAACCCGTTACTAGCATGGTGTACCTAATAAAGTGGCCGGTGAGTGTACGTCTCTAGTGATGTCCATTACACACTAAAATAATAGTAATAACGATTATCACTAGAGATGAACGTATAGATTACTAAAATTATTATGGGGAGATGGAAAATAACATTTTTATGTAAAGTCCTATTTAATTTGCATGCACAGAATGGGATGGCACATTTCTGCGATTTTGGCGATTCTTTAACACCCACCACTGTAAATATATACATGTGTGGTATGTATGAACTCCTCCCATATTGCAGTTTTATGGACAGTACATTATGTTTGCAGAAAGGGATTTCTTGAGCCGCACTTTAGTGGCAAATTTGAATTTTTGCGCAATTTTTGCTAGCAATCTCTGTTTGCGGCAAAGTTGAATGAAGGTGGTTGTATATATAAACTATTAAATTGTGTTTTTATATACGGTATGCTGTGTACTCTGAAAAAAGTTAGATTTTGGTATCACAGTCACAGTTTGGTAGGTGCAGTATAGCTTTTTAATATATTAGTGAACAACAGCAAAATCCTGCTTGTCTTCTGTATTCGTGTTTTTGGGAGTCCGAGCTCTTGTTGTAGTTGATGTTTGCGGTACATATAGTATATATACACATTATATACACCATAAGCTATTATTTTAAAAGTATTTTGTATATGAATGTGAGATTGAACATGAGTTTTAGGTGCAAATATGTGTTTTAGCGTATTTTTTCAAAAAATTATTTGTGTTGGTCGCAAAGTTGCATGAAGGTGGATGTGGCTATCGATGACCCATTAAGACATTTGTAATCTTCAGATTGTCTACTTTCAAAAAATATATAGGGTTTAGGGGTTCACTTACTTTTCATGGTGTGTAATCCCTAGATTTTATAGGATGATACTTTTTTAGCATTTCCAGCTTCAAAGCAGAATTTTGTTCCTTCCAGTTCTAGCGATTTTCTGAAGACACGTGCATGCGGGTTCAGGCTATAGTGATATGTATGAACTCTGCACATGTTGAACTCTTATTTTTAGGAGGTTTGGTGCATTTAATTTTTTGTTTGGTTTCCGCTTTTAACAACTAATATACATTTATTTGCATTTTTTCATAAAACATTCACTTTAAATCAAAATTGCATGAAGGTGCCTGTTCGTATACAGTACCAAGTGGCATTCTGACAATGCTGCAGGTGTCTACTTTAAGAAAATATATAGGCATGGGGGGGTTGGATGCTTTTTTAATGTTGCAATTTAGGTTTGATTTGTCCATCTCAAAACTGTGAAAATTGCTCTGGCTACTGGAGGTGCAAAATTCCCAGAGACCCTTGGCAGCGAAAAGGTTAAAATTGGCAAACTGCCAATTTGGATTAAAGGTGTTTTCTAAAGATGAGCGAGTACTATTCAAAATGACCGTTTTGAATAGCATGCACCCATAGGAATGAATGCAAGCGGCTGGCATGCAGACTTTGCCGCCGGCTGGCTGCTTAACTCCCTGCGTGCCAGCTCCGTCCTTTCATTCCTACGGGTGCATGCTATTCGAAATGGGAGTTTCGAATAGTACTCGCTCATCTCTAGTGTTTTCCCATCCAGTATGTCAGCACTCTGCCTGGAGCAGATCAGATAATATGCAAATGTGTGTACACAATGGACTGAGGGTTAGATCTATGTTTACATAGAGAGATAACAGAGCCAAGAGCAGTTTAATATAGTGTGTGAACATAAATTTATAACAGTCATGAAGTCATGTCATTTACCAGGTTAAAAAGTAGCCTAATCTGATCAGCTGTTTTTACATGATTGAGTAACAAACAATCCAAACACACAAACTTTCACATTTATAATATCAGTAGGTTATACACTCACCGGCCACTTTATTAGGTACACCATGCTAGTAACGGGTTGGACCCCCTTTTGCCTTCAGAACTGCCTCAATTCTTCGTGGCATAGATTCAACAAGGTGCTGGAAGCATTCCTCAGAGATTTTGGTCCATATTGACATGATGGCATCACACAGTTGCCGCAGATTTGTCGGGTGCACATCCATGATGCGAATCTCCCGTTCCACCACATCCCAAAGATGCTCTATTGGATTGAGATCTGGTGACTGTGGAGGCCATTGGAGTACAGTGAACTCATTGTCATGTTCAAGAAACCAGTCTGAGATGATTCCAGCTTTATGACATGGCGCATTATCCTGCTGAAAGTAGCCATCAGATGTTGGGTACATTGTGGTCATAAAGGGATGGACATGGTCAGCAACAATACTCAGGTAGGCTTTGGTGTTGCAACGATGCTCAATTGGTACCAAGGGGCCCAAAGAATGCCAAGAAAATATTCCCCACACCATGACACCACCACCACCAGCCTGAACCGTTGATACAAGGCAGGATGGATCCATGCTTTCATGTTGTTGATGCCAAAGTCTGACCCTACCATCCGAATGTCGCAGCAGAAATCGAGACTCATCAGACCAGGCAACGTTTTTCCAATCTTCAATTGTCCAATTTCGATGAGCTTGTGCAAATTGTAGACTCAGTTTCCTGTTCTTAGCTGAAAGGAGTGGCACCCGGTGTGGTCTTCTGCTGCTGTAGCCCATCTGCCTCAAAGTTCGACGTACTGTGCGTTCAGAGATGCTCTTCTGGCTACCTTGGTTGTAACGGGTGGCTATTTGAGTCACTGTTGCCTTTCTATCAGCTCGAACCAGTCTGGCCATTCTCCTCTGACCTCTGGCATCAACAACGCATTTCCGCCCACAGAACTGCCGCTCACTGGATGTTTTTTCTTTTTTGGACCATTCTCTGTAAACCCTAGAGATGGTTGTGCGTGAAAATCCCAGTAGATCAGCAGTTTCTGAAATACTCAGACCAGCCCTTCTGGCACCAACAACCATGCCACGTTCAAAGGCACTCAAATCACCTTTCTTCCCCATACTGATGCTCGGTTTGAACTGCAGGAGATTGTCTTGACCATGTCTACATGCCTAAATGCACTGAGTTGCCGCCATGTGATTGGCTGATTAGAAATTAAGTGTTAACGAGCAGTTGGACAGGTGTACCTAATAAAGTGGCCGGTGAGTGTATATATACACTGTATATCTATCTATATATATATATACACACACACATAGTAAGCCGATGACTGGTAAAATACTGGAAGGGGTGTACATCTCACCCAGATTGCTTAGATGGGTGAGATGATGGAAATCCAGAGAGTTTGTTTCTCAGCAGACAACTATGTTTGCTGAGCATTATTTAAGTGCCATGCACAGGGTACCCTAGTATACAGTGTTGGCCAAAAGTATTGGCACACCTGCAATTCTGTCAGATAATACTCATTTTCTTCCAGAAAATGATTGCAATCACAAATTCCTTGGTATTATTATCTTCATTTAATTTGTCTTCAATGGAAAACCACAAAAATAATTGTCAAAAAGTCAAATTGGATATAATTCCACACCAAACATAAAAAAGGGGGTGGACAAAAGTATTGGCGCTGTTTGAAAAATTATGTGCTGCTTCTCTAATTTGTGTAATTAACATCAACTGTTACTTACCTGAGGCACCTAACAGGTGGTGGCAATAACTAAATCACACTTGCAGCCAGTTGAAATGGATTAAAGTTGACTCAACCTCTGTCCTGTGTGCTTGTGTGTACCACATTGAGCATGGAGAAAAGAAAGAAGACCAAAGAACTGTCTGAGGACTTGAGAAGCAAAATTGTGAGGAAGCATGAGCAATCTCAAGGCTACAAGTCCATCTCCAAAGACCTGAATGTTCCTGTGTCTACCGTGCGCAGTGGTATCAAGAAGTTTAAAGCCCATGGCACTGTGGCTAACCTCCCTAGATGTGGACGCAAAAGAAAAATTGACGAGAGATTTCAATGCAAGATGTATACTAGCTGTTCGAAGTTTAAGGTTCGATGCAGAACCAGCGTTGAGTGGCAGAATGCTATACATTCTGCCAATCAACGCTGGTTCTTCTCTTACCTTTAGAAGTCTTCTCCGTGCAGCGTCCCCGCGGCCTCTTCCGGCTGGAATTCACTCTGCCTAGGCATCCGGCTTAGGCAGAGTGAATTTCAGCCGGAAGAAGACGGGGGGACGCTGCGCCGGGAGAAGATTGCACGTAGGATCCAGCCCGACCGTCACTCATGGACTTGGTAAGTATAATTTTATCGAATTTTGTCTACCCCTGAAACGAGCATTTCCCCTCATAGACTATAATGGGGTTCGAAATCCGTTCGAACAGTGTGCGGCTGTTCGAATCGGATTTCGAACCTCGGACATTTTAGTGTTCGCTCATCTCTAATTAATACCAAAGAGTTTGTGCTTGCAATCATTTTCTGGAAGAAAATGAGTATTATCTGACAGAATTGTAGGGGTGCCAATACTTTTGGCCAACACTGTATATATTAGGGCGACAGTCAAAAAAATGTCGTGCAATTTTTTAAGTCTCACCCCTGGAAATGATTTCCTTTGGCGTGATTGTAACATACACAAAATTACGAATCATTGCAACATCGTTTACTGGTGGCTCAATCATCACAAATCTAACAATTATTTGTAATGAATGTCTTGTAGCAAAGTAAATGAACAATTTTAAAGCGGTTTCACAGTTTCACTTTTTTTTGCAACACACACTTTATTTGGTTCAGGATAGTCATGGTGATGCTTTTCTACACACTGGAGAATAAACTGTTTCTGGTCTTCTTGAGTTCTCAGCGACGAACTGAATGTACTAATGAGTGCAATAGAGCGTTCTGCGGCATCATTCACGATTTTCAATCCCGCGACTTTTGAGGATGCATCAATATAACTTGCTTTAGTGTGCCACAGACACACATCTTGATGAAGAAAATCTTGGTTTATTTCCAGTGCAACAAACTGGGTTATTTTTGTACTGGACGATACGAAGTTTTGAAGCTTCTTGTGTGACACAAGGTCTCTGGCAAGCTACACGCCAGCTGAGCGGTCATAGTTGCCTTCCTTCTGCAGAGCCAGTACCATCTCAGCCTTTTATGTGGTTGGAAGCTCCCTGTCAAAAAACAACAAAAAAAACAAACAAAAAACAGACCCACCATAATCTCACTGAGATACCACAGGAACTGATATCTCCTGCACCCAAGCACATAACGTCAAAAGCTGACAGCGCGCTGAACTCCGTGCACTGTCAGTTTTCCAACAGTATAAAAAAACATGGGTGCCAGAGGACATAAAAAGTCCTCTTCAAATGCTACCTATGCCGCATAGCAAATTTTTGACTTGGGGCCCCACACGGCATAGCATCCACTTTCCTGGCATCCACAAGGTAAAATGCTTCTTTTACTGGCCCACAAACAGTATAACGCCTCATTTACACACAGTATAATGTCCCACAGTGGTCACTTAACCAAGTATAATGTTCCACAGTGGACCCTGTAGACAGTGTAATGTCCCATAGTGGCCTCCATACATGATGTTTGGTATGAATTTTGCAAAAATTTCAAATTCCATTTAGAGGGCTCAGTGGTTTATAACATCATTGAAGGGTCTGAAGACTGTGCCGAAGCGAAGTAGAGGTAAGTAATACTGTTTTGGTTTTTTTTAACCCCTTCCTGACATCTGCCGTAATAGTACGGTGCTGCTGGGAAGGACTTCCCGCAAACTGCCGTAGTACTACGGTAGCTGCAGGGTGCGCACACAGAACCTGTGTGTGCACCATGCCCTGCGGGTGTCAGCCGTAACATACGGCTGACATTGCCCTGGAACACCCGCGCTCGGAACCGGGTCCAATCGTGGGTGTTAACCCCTGAGATGCCGGCGGTCAACATGACCGTTTCAGGGGACACCCCATATTTAGAGCTTATGAGAGAGAATACACCAGCGCTGATCCCCCAGAATGCCCCTCTTCCCCGTCCGTGTCATAGGAGCTAGTGGGAAAATAGAATGGGATTTGGTGTACCTAAATTATTTCTCACAGCTTACAAATTCACTTCTGGGTTGCTAATGCTCACTACATCACTTGATAAATTCTTTGCGGGGTGCAGTTTTCAAAATGGGGTCACTTTCTAGAGATTTCCACTGTTTTGACACCTCAAGGGCTTTGTAAATGCAACATGGTTCCTGAAACTGATCACAGCCACATCTGCCCTCTAAAAGCTCCTTGGCGCGCCTTCCCTTCTGCGTCTCGCGGTGCGTCCATATATTAGTTTACACCCACAAGTGGGGTACTATGGTAGTCGGGAGAACTTGCATAACTAATTGTGGGATGCGTTTTCTCCTTTAACCCCTTGTGAATGTGCAAATTCTAGGGCTAAACGAAAATATTAGTAAAATAAAATCAAATTTGAAAATTTCACCTCCATTTTGTCTTGATTCCTGTTAAGCACTTATAGGGTTAAAATACTAGGTATATGTTGTTTTGGCTTATTTAAGGGGTGCAGTTTTGAAAATGGGGTGATTTATTGGGGGTTTAATACAAGGGTCTTTTAAAACCCCTTCATATCTGGATTAGTCCTTTAAAAAAATGGGGTTTAGAAATTTCTTGAAAATTTTTAACATTGTTTCACTTGTAAATCTTATAATGTCCGTAAAAAATAAAAGGGTGACTAAAGTTTGATGCCGACATAAAGCAGAGATCTCAGACATGAGATTTATGATATAATTTTGGCGGTCTGACTGTCTGTATGCAATGAATCAAACTTCATTCATTTCAAACTTTATGAAATGCATATTTTTCAAAATTTCCACCAAATTTCCTATTTTTTCATAATTAAACACAAAACATATCAACCAAAATTTACTACTAACATGAAGTACAATGTGTTACGAAAAAACAATCTCAAAATCACTTTGGTAAGTTAAAGCATTCCAAAGTTATTGCCACATAAAATTACACGTCAGTTTTGAAAAATCGAGCTTGGACAGGAAGTCAAAAAGTGCCATCGGCGGGAAGGGGTTAAAAAAAAAGTTTAATCATCTTACCTTTTTTGGAAGATCTGGTGCATTGAATCAGGAAGCCAGCAGAATAATCCATCTCCGTGCTGAACCAGGGTTTCCATATCACTAACTGTATCCACAGGACAGTTATGGCATATTCCATGGACATAACCATGCAATAAAATTCCTATTTAGTAAAATTCCTATATGTGTCTTTGTTTAGTGGTTCAGTGATAGCTAAAATGAATTCTGAGTGGCTCACCCAAATCTTTTAAATAGTTTTTACTGCATGGTGAACCATCCTTGTGATAAGCTGTATCTTGCTATTCCTAAAAAGGAACATTTCACTCCTGAAAATAACAGAAGATCACTGCCAAAATAATATTGGAACAGGCATATCAGTATCTCAGCAAGGCACAAAAGTCATTTAGATTATTTTACACAAACACAAACTTGTTAATGACACAGAGCAGAAACTATAGACCATGATCAGAGCCTACAGTATGCCAAAGTACTTATGCTAGTATCAAATCAGACAGCAGATCACTAGGCATCCGAAAGCATTTAAAGGGACTGTCACCAGAACCCAGCATATCATCGTACTCAATAGATAGATGGGTTAAAGGTCCCCTGAATCAAACAGTGTTTTCATTTTGTGAATTGGTGCCTCCATTGTCAAGATATCACAATATGCAAATATTGGGCTAAAATGTTTCTGACTTGCTATACATGCGGTTTGTTAGAAAAGATGGAGAGGCCTAAGTGCCCCATGATGCATCACAAATGCTCCAAAATTGTGTCATATAATTCAGGCTCAAAGTAAGCCAGTTAAAAAGAGGAGTGTAACTTGCACTGGGTGCCATATCAAACTTTTGACTTGAGGCCTACCCCAAACTGCCCCCTTTCCCTACCCCACACAGTATAAAACCCCATTTGCACACGCTATAATGTCCAAAAGTGGCTTCTAGACTGAATAATATCCCATAGCATCCTCTTTTCACAATATAATATCATATAGTGGCCCCTCCACACTGTATCATGTCCCTTAGTGGCTCCTCCACACAGCATTATGTCCAACTGTGGCCCCTACATTGTTTGTGGCAAACATTGCAAAGACTTTTGGGGTACACCACCCACAAACTACTATTATACTCTGGGGTCTTTTAAGACCCCAGCGTATAATCATCGGAGAACCCATAGTTTTCAGGGTACACCACCCACAAACTATTATTATACTTTATACTATATCTTTTCAGACTCTAGAGTATAATCATTGGAGGCCCATAAAAATCAGTGGGGTTCATCTCTCCTGGGCTCCAGCCTGACTCCCTGTTGTGTTTGCGACTCTTCAATGCTGTCACAGATGTGGGTTACACTGGGTTTATCAAACACAAAAGTGGGAATCATCATAGTTAAAAAACAATAATGTATTGAAAATTTTTAATAAAGAATATAAACAGACTAAACAAACATAGAAAAAATGGGGGAACTAATATAACCTGTCAGAAAAACATACGTGGTAAGTGTAAATATGGATGCAGTGATGATAGATAACAATACAAAAGGCCTAACAATGGAATATGGTGATGAAAAACAATATAAAGCAGAGATGAAGAGATTTGTCATGCACTAATGTGAAGTAAAGTCATAATGACGAACTCTGCCCAAACAGATATAAAAGGAACTATAGACCATGCACCTAAACAAATAACAAATGTTAGAGCATCAGAGAGCACACATACCACGGGAGCATGCGCCCCGACGTGTGTTTCGCTAACTCGGCTTCGTCAGGGGACAAATTTTGGTTCAAAGAACATAGAATAAATAAGGTACATTGATTGGGGGAATGGAATCACATGAACAGCAGCATAGAGATGACGGAATCAATCTACGACTATATCGGAGCTTGCACATGCGTAATGGACCATAGCAGAACAAGTCTCGTGCACAGGAATGCAAGGAATCGTGAAAAAGCAAGGCGTGTCTGTGCTCTAACCAATTAGATGCCATGGGTGGACTGTGGGCGTATGTATAACAAAGGGGCGTGGCTCAATTGCGCCTCAACCAATTACATGCCTGAAATAAGTTAACAATTACAAATGTTCGTATATGTGAAAAATATAGCAGTGTTAAATAAGCAAAGGTAGGTATAAAGTGCCAATGCAAATATGAAGTTTGTGTGCTTAATCCCTAAGTCAAGAACAAGATGTCACAGATGTGGGTTACACTGGCGATTTTATGCATCATGACAACGACCTGACCCCTGTGACATCTGTGACAGAGCTCAGGAAAGGTGTTTAACACTGTCTTCTGGCTTTTATGTTCGCTTACCTGCTCTGGGCCTCTGATCGTTATACTCGGGGGTCTGAAAATAATAACTTCATTTGTAGGGGTTACGAATACTCTTGCCACGGGCCTACGGTGTTACCGATCCTTGCTCCTGCTCATGACCACCTCTGCTTCCCCTTCTATCCTCCAGGGGGTCATTTGCATTCCATATCACATCTCTGGGTGCTATGGAGCATAGAAGGGTGGCCATGAGCAGGAACAGGAATTGTTAAGTAAATTCCTACTCATATTCATTACCTACTAATAAAACAAAACAGAAAAAAACAGCAGGAGCCCACTGGGCCCCCAAGGTTGTGGTCCTTGTAGCAGCCGCTACAGCTGCACTTACTCTTCTAGGTCCATAAAATAAGCCATTCTGAATATAAAACCATATAATACCTATTTTTTTTTGTTGAAAAACTAAATAAATGTATAGAACCTGTAATAAAAAAAACTAGAAAATCAAATTTAATATGTTTATGTGCAACAGTATATATAAAATTTTGTGTTACATAAAATAAGTAAAATTTACATTTTTTCACATTTTATACTATACTTCAATATTCAATTTATTTAACAAATAAGGCTACTTATTTAAAGCCTTATGTGTCCTGAAGAGTTAACCCTTTCCCGACATCTACCATACTAGTACAGCAGATGTTGGGTGTTTAAATGTGGCAGCTGCTTGGGAACCAGGTAGCCGCCATAACCGCTGGATGTCTGCTGGCACTGCTATCCCATTGTCATGGCAGCTGTGAGCCTTGTGAAGGCCTCTCATTACTTTATTTCTATTACAGGCTACTCTTTGTAGCCTGCAATAGAAATGCCAGTATTGCATTGTAATGCATTGCATTAGTGATCAGACCCCTTGGGTTTAAAGACCCCTAGGGGGTCTAATCAATGCATAATAATAATAATAATAATAATAATAATAATAATAATAATATGTAAAATAATTTAATTGAAGTTCAAATCACCCCTCTTTCCCTAGACACATATAAACACATATAAAAGTACTTAATTACTATGAAACACCTACACATTATATATCCCTGTGTCCAAAAACGCCCGCTCTACAAATCTATAAGTATATTTTTCGGTACCGTAAACACCGTAGCGGGAGAAAAAAATCAACAATGTCAAACCATCATTTTTTCACTCTTTTGCATCTGATAAAAATTTGAATAAAAAGTGATCAAAGCAATAGACATTCCCAAAAATGGTGTAACTAAAAAGTACACTTGGCCCTATGTATCCCTGGAAGTATAAAAAAGTTGTGGAATATGGCAACTTTTAGAAAAAAAAAAAATTGTTAAGGGGTTACTGTAAATAAAACTATATAAATTTGCTATCTTTGGAATCGTACCGAAACATAGAATACAGCTGACATGTCATTTTGTCTGCACAGTGAACGCCGTAAAAACGAAGCCCGTAAGAAATTCACACAAATGCACTTTTTCTTCAAGTCCACCCCATTCTGATTTTTTTTTTTATAGCTTCCCAATACATTGTACAGAATAATTAATGGTAGCATCATGAAGAAAAAATTGTCCCGCAGACATTAAAACCTCATATGGCTCTGAGAGCGAAGAAATAAAAAACGTTATGGGGTTTGGAAGGAGAGGAGTCAAAAACAAAAATGAAAAAAAAAAAACTGCGTCGGGAAGGGGTTAAAGTCCCATCAAGTTCCACAGCCATACAGGTCTTAGGAAGAAACTTCTGTAAATTGCTGCAAGTGTTCTGCTACCTGAGCATATTCACCCATTTTGAGCATGACTTCAAGTGACTGTAATCACTTCTGTACTAACAACTGTGCAAATAACCGCCAAGATTCTGCTGCTTTATTGTAATAGACACAAAAACCACCAAGATTCTGGAACTACATGTGTCTGAGACATTCTCTCAAGGCATAACCCTTGATACATTCATACCACACTGGTGTAGAGTGGTTAGCTGAGCAGGACAGAGAAGTGAACGAGTTAAACTAATGTTCAGTCCTCATGACACCACGGAGTGCCGAGCAGTGTACGTCCAAACATTCCCCTTGTCCCTTTGTCACTTATCTGAGTGACTGTTTGTTCTCCTTTGGGTGAATGTATATATATGCCCATATGTTTATGTGCTTGTGAATGAGTACTGGTTACTGGCAACTTTGCTAATTACCCCTGATGAGTGTGTGTGTTAATGTCATTTATGCACCACGAAACATGCATGTCGGGTATGTCATTTTGAGTTGCATTTAACTCTTTTCAGCGCAACTTTTCATATGTATATATTCTGTTCAGGAGGGCCTTAATAGGGACACCCCATCACTAGGGCAAGGTTCTGGATGGGGCACCGGCCATTTAGGGGGGTGACCCCGTGTTAGGCTTTTCGTGCATAGCTCCCTTCCTGTTCTTTTAGTCTAGGGACATCCTCCTTTACTGTCTCATACACCTCTACCAGTTCTATTAGGACGGAGACATTTCCTTTTTTCCTGGGTTTCCCTGAACTTATTTTAGAAAACCCAAGTCATCCACTATAAGTAGGTGAGTCCACAATTGGTTTAATTTACTTTCTTTTGGGACCGCTGTGTCCATATATGTGGTGATCGAGGTGGACTTGTTTTTTGTCTTATGCGGGAATTTTTTATGTATTTTTTTATGTATTTATATATTCTATTTTAACCGGTTCATTAAAGGTCATGTTTTATTAGTGTATCATTCCATTGGCTCCTTTTTGGATTGCATGCATTGTGGTGAGCAACTATTCATTTTTTGACTTTAGTTGTTGTACTTCAGTTGAAATTCTTGGCACTTTTTCTTTATTGTAGGGACAAATGTACTTTAAATAACTGCACATATAAATATTTTTACAGAGCTTCAAGGACTCGGTGATAAGAACCCTTGATATTTGTAGGATACTCACACGCTGTCAATAATCAATGGGCAAGGTTCAGGTGCTAAAGTGTCAAAATGATTTTAATTTCAATCCTCTTCAAATACCCTCTTGACATGCTGTAGATGGATGTAAAGAAGCAAATATCAGATACTCATGCTATGATTAAGAAACTATGTACCGAAACGCGTAAGCTAGTCCCTATGGATTACTTGAATTGATAAAATCTTTTTTATACACCAATTTTATATTTATATGGGTAATAAAAAGAAAATGTCCTTTTGGATAATCCCCTGATATTACTGGATTTTTGCCGTTCTTCTGTTCTTGCTTTTTTGATAGGTCAATACTGACTGGATTAGGACTCGTTCACATCTGCGCCCGATCTCCGTCTGTCGGGTTTCCATCTTCTGCAGACAGAAGACAGAAACCTGACAGACAGTGTCCGGCCGTGAGCGCCTGTGAGCATTGCTCTCTGCGGCGAAACCGTTTTTTTTTTTTAACCGGACACAAAGTCCTACATGTCCAACTTTGTGTCTGGCGCTCACGGCCAGACAGTTTCCAAGCCGTTTCAAATGAATGGGTTTGAAAACTGACTACAGGTTTCCGTTTCCTGCCCAGTTTCGGGCAGGAAACAGAAACCTGCATAAAGGAGGCCAGGTCGAAGATGTGAACCCAGCTGTAATGATACTCCTTAATCTAGGGCAGTGGCGTAACTAGGAATGGCAGGGCCCCGTGGCGAACTTTTGACATGGGGCCCCCCCCCTCCCCAAACCGATGCCGAAGACCTCGACTGACCCCCTCCTCCGCACTCTATTATGTCCCTTAGTAAGCCCTGCACACAGTATTATCCCCAATAGTGTCCCCTGCACACACAGTATTAACCCCTATAGTGTCCAATGCACACAGTATTATCCCCCATAGTGTCCCCTGCACACACAGTATTTACCCCTAGTGTCCCCTGCACACACAGTATTATTAACCCCTATAGTGTCCAATGCACACACAGTATTAACCCCTATAGTGTCCAATGCACACACAGTATTAACCCCTAGTGTCCAATGCACACACAGTATTAACCCCTAGTGTCCAATGCACACACAGTATTAACCCCTATAGTGTCCAATGCACACAGTATTATTAACCCCTATAGTGTCCAATGCACACAGTATTATTAACCCCTATAGTGTCCAATGTACACACAGTATTAACCCCTATAGTGCCCCTGCACACACAGTATTATCCCCCATAGTGTCCCCATATGTCCCACTGTGGACACCTATAAACATTTATTATACTCTGGGGTCTGAAAAGACCCCAGAGTATAATAATCGGAGACCCGGGGGATTAAAACCATTAAAAGAACAGAGACAGTTGCTTACCTGTTCCTGTCGGCTGTCCTGTCCGCTCTTGTCCAGCTTTAATGACGTCAGACGTCACATGACCCGGGAAGCTGGCCTGGGTCATGTGACGTCAGACACGAATGACGGAGGCCTGGCAGGATCGCGGAGAGGTAAGTAACACTATTTTTTATGTTACCTTACCCCTCCCGGTGCGCCGATCATTATACTCGGGGGTCTGCAAAGACCCCCCGAGTATAATGATAGCCTCTGTGGGCCCCGCAGTGTCACTTGCCGATCCCGGCCCAGCCAGGATCGGCAAGTGAATGGGGCCCGTAACGGACTTTTAAAAAAAAAAAAAACGCAGCGGTAGCGGCTGTCACCGGGCCCCCTAATGGCCCGGGCCCTGTGGCAGCTGCTACTGCTGCTACCACGGTAGTTACGCCCCTGATCTAGGGATACCTTGAGCCACCGGCCCGCAAGCAGACTAGCACAACAATATACAGTCAATAATGTTCTTTATCTTGTGCAGGTACAGAGTTTAGACACAGGCTCCCACGATATGCAAGAACAGAGTTCAGACAATGCTCAAATGGTATGTAGGAACAGAGTGCAGACAACTTATCCAAGTCCATGCAGGTCTTGTAGCAATGTCATGGATTCCAGGGGCCAAGAGAGGGAGAGTTCAACTGCCAGAGTCCAAAAGCCAGGAGAGAGAGTTCCACTGCCAGAGTCCAGGAGCCAGGAGGGAGAGGGGTTCTGCAGTCAAGGTCCCAAAGCCAGAAGAGATAGGTTCAGCAGCCAAAGTCCAGAAACCAGTGCTGATACTGAGGCACTAAGCAGCAGCAGGTGAGGCTTTTTAAGCAAAGTCCAAGCAGGAACTGGGTGTGCCGAAAGAAGCAGTCTTCTCCATCTTGGAACAGGGCAGATAACAACAAAATGGGCAAAGCAATACACCTGGATCCTGACACCAGCCTTACTCCAGTCGATAATGGCGCCTATTAACTTACTGATTCCTCTCCTGCCTATGCCCTCTTCAACTTATTCTTTGGCCTCTATGGGACCCTGTGCACCTCACAATATGTCATTGCGTCACAATGTGATGTTTGGCACACAAGGCCAATTGAATGGTGAAGGGGAAGCGGAGGTGTCCGCAAACAGGAGCGGGGATCTGTGAGTGAAGGATACAGCCAATTCTCTCTAATTCTACCAATCCAGTTGTTAAAACAACCGGATCACAGAACCAAGGAGAAGTGGTGCCTCGACCCAGATCTGATACTGGTTACAGTAAGCTTCCTGCTCTACCACTCTTATGCAAATTGAGCCTGTGGCCAACAAGTTGAGTGGAATAAGTAGTACTTGTCTGCCTGCTCTCTCGCCCCTCCTTTCCTGGTGCACATGATGTCCAAGTAGAGAGACAAAGTAGGATCATGGAGTAGGCAGGTAAGTAATGAGTTAATACTGATATATGGTGGGGCCAGTGATAGCGGCGTTGTATATTTTATACAGTGATCCCTTTTACTGGTCCACCATACAGAGGTCCCTTCAATGACCCCTCCATACAGTGGTCCCTTCACTGGTTCCCCTGAAACAGTGGTCCCTTCACTGTATGGGGGCCTATGATAGGGTCACTGTATGAGGGACTAGTAGTGGTTGTGGTGATAACAGTCTAAAATCTAATGTAAAAAAAGGTACAAAAAGGTTCAGCTCACCCACAGGTTGATATCAGACATCGGCTTTTCAATGGTTGAATTCTTCGGGGTGCACGGCAACACACTCTATTCCATGAGTGTAATATCTCCACAGCAAAAACAAATTTCTCCGGCAACTCTCCGATGATAAAATATAACTTTTAATCAGAAAACATCATAAAATGACAAAAAATTTGATGTCAATCACAAAATATATTTTGTAATTGACATCAAATTTTTTGTCATTTTATGATGTTTTCTGATTAAAAGTTATATTTTATCATCAGAGAGTTGCCGGAGAAATTTGTTTTTGCTGTGGTAAAATCTAATGTGTATGGCCATCTTTACTCATGTGCACAGAGTCTAACAGAAAGGACTGAGGCAGTCAATAAGCTGCCAGGCACAG
This sequence comes from Leptodactylus fuscus, assembly GCF_031893055.1. Taxonomy (NCBI): domain Eukaryota; kingdom Metazoa; phylum Chordata; class Amphibia; order Anura; family Leptodactylidae; genus Leptodactylus; species Leptodactylus fuscus. The sequence continues at coordinate 247,958,476 of NC_134265.1, forward strand.
CCAGTTATATGTGCCCTCACAAGCCCCTTTAGCTCTCCCATATTCCAGAAAGTCAATAATGTGCTTAATCTGGAAATAAGTCTATTATGTATGTATGTGGCCGTATGGACTTTCTTATGCATACTACAGATGTTTACTGGTTCATTCTAACAATATGTTATCTATGTTATGGCACTGCACAGAAAATGCGGACCATAAAAAAAATTGCACATGTACAGATATGAACGAGAGTCAGCCAATAATCCATGAGTCTATCAAGCCCACTCCTCCTCCAGCTCATTCAGAACTAGAGGTATCCGACAGTAGTCAGAGGGCTGTATACATGCTGAGGTGAGGGGAAACAGTGAGGTCTCATCTGTGCTGCTGCTGCTGCTTGTACCATGTGCTGAGACAGAGGAAAATATACAGCTTTTAACTCATTACAGGCTGAGACCCCCCTCCTCCTCCTAAGGACCAATCTGCCTCATCCACAGCACATTTACTGTTCTTTATAGACAAGAGCATGGCAGAGCTAGAGGTAAGGACCGACTACACCTGCTTCTTTTTGCATCTGAGAAAAGAGACTTGTCAGAATTGTAATAGTTGTTCAGATGTCAGTTACATAATGTAGGAGATATTTCTAGAGGCTCAAGTACACTGGTATAGGATGCTTAAATGGCAGCATTTCGAGCCTCCCTCATCTCTCTCTATATGTTATGATGGGCATTTATCTGCAATATACAACCTCTCTGTCCTCAGGTCTTTAACCCTGAACTTTTGAAGATAGTAATGCTCTATAATATACCTTTGGGTCACATCAAACAGGATGGACACCTGTTTACTATGGTCTTATTCCCTGGTACATAGCAGGGGTGAATCATGAACAATGGAGTCATGTATTAAGAGTTCATATTGATTTTCTCTGTTGACTGTGTTTTCAGCTGTCCTCACATAGAGGTTTTGCAGGACTATGTGTATATATATATATATATATATATATATATATATATATATATATACACACTAGCGCTGTTGTGTATACTATGGTCCATACTGATCTTTGTCCACTACAACTCTCATTATGATCAGAATATCCTCTATGAATAATATATATTAGCAAAGCATATTAAGACCTGTAAAGATCTAGAAGAGGTGTTAAGGGCGAGATGGCAATGGACAAGAGCGGTTAAAAAATAACCCTGACGTATTCTGAATTTCTGAACCAATTTGAAGGGTCATGTGGGAAAGTGACAATTATTTGTAACTGCGATTAAAATAGGGCAATACCATGTGGCACATTTTAGGGTCTGTTAGGACCCCTCTCCTTAACGCATAACATGAACCTCGCAGAATAGATATTACACAATGTATTATTGCAGCTCATTTCAAGTCATATGTTTCCAATCTGATACACTTTAACTATATTATTATGTATAACCTTTTATTATCACTTTCCCTTTTATTATGACTCTTCGGATTGTTATGATATGTACACATTCTATAAAGTGTTCAGAAGAATGTGACATCACTGAGCCGTATTCGACAATTTAACAAGGAAACGCTCCAGACTACATAACTGTTGGATTTGCTATTTCTTATTGAAATACATGAGCACATCTTCATTCATGCGTGTTTTTCATACTTGAATCCTCAGGAAATAGGAATCCCTGTGGCTGCAGTACAAGTGAAGCACTTTCATGTTACCTTATGACATTAATTAATGAGAGAACTGAAATAATATGTTAACAATTCTGGGTCTATTGGCGCTGGCACCATGTCACTCTTAGGCTATTGCATACTATAGGTGGGTGGTGTGTAGATATGTTCTCCTATACATTAGCTGTGTATGTGTTATAATGGGTGATCTGTTCTCTGAAGGAATAATTACAAACAGAATTATATCCATAAAAATCCATAGGGTGAAGTGTAAGGCCAAATGTGCATTAGAGCTGTGCTAAAATTTGTGGTATAAACTCCATGTAAAACTGCAGAAATTAGGCAAAATATGGCCTGTACTGGAAAAAGATTTAAGTCTTTAGGATTTTTTATGCATTCTATGAGCAAGAAGAGAGGTAAATCAAGAGGAAAGAAAGTTTTGAAGCTGACATAAAAAGATGCATTTACATCGATCCTAGTGCTGTGGAAGTGACATACCATTGGTACTGAAGTCGCATCCACTGTATACACTGTATACTATACTATACAGCATCTCAATATGATCCTACTTCACAGCATGTTTTTAAAAAAAGCTGGTCAATAAAGTATTATAACCATAAAGTGTGAATTAGAACCAGCGTATGAAGATAAATAATCTAGAATTACTGACCACTTATACAGTATGTGTCAGTAATTGTGTTGCTTATTGATTCTTTGCCCTTGTTAAAGCTCCCAGTTTATGTTTTAATCTTTAATGAGAACTGCCTCTGTGACTGTCAAATGTTACATCTGTACCGAGCACAGATTTTTCAAGTAAACAACTCAAAAAAGATCCTTGTAAAACATTCTATTTTACATTTTAAGCCTGCAGATTAAAGCAGCCCATACATAGTTATCTCGCCTGAAATCTGCTCAGCTGAGCTGTGCATGTGTGCTGAACAGAGGGAGGGTAAGAAGCTGCAGGTAACCTCTGGTCCTGGCAACCAAAGGGGCACTGTCGAGTTTATTTGATTAGTTTTATCTCAGCAAAGAAGCAGTAAACAAGGCTATACACTAGAGATGAGTGAACAGTGAAATGTTCGAAGTTCGATTCGAACATCGAACTCCATTATAGTCTATGGGGAATAAATACTCGTTTAGGGGGAAACCACTGTTCGACTCAGGAGAGTCACCAAGTCCACTATGACACCCTAGGAAATGATGCCAACACCCTGGAATGCAACTGGGACAGCAGGGGAAGCATGTCTGGGGGCATCTAACATGATTCACTGAAGTCACTGTATTACATCGGGATCCCTGTCAGCTTGCGATATGCGGGAGCTGACTTTTTCCCATAGGAATACATTGACCAGCGTTGATTGGCCGAATGCCATACAGAGTACAGCATTTGGCCAATCAACGCTGGTTCTGCCGGAGGCTCGTCTGTGAGGAGGCGGAGTCTAAGATCGGACCAGAATGGAGACTGCTGTGGACCGATCTTAGACTCCGCCTCCTCCAGCAGAATCAGCGTTGATTAGCCGAATGCTGTACTCTGTATGACATTCGGGCAATCATCGCTGGTCAATGCAGTAACCTGCTAACATCTCATCTATTGGAGGTCAATGTAACATGTGCTAATAATGTGATCATTGTGATCCTACCAGTGGCGTAACTACGGGCCTCTGACTGATGCCCAAGACTCTGACCGATCGACCCCCCCTCCCCCCGCATTCCTGTGTGCACTATTATGCCCCTTAGTGGCTCATACACAAACTATTATGCCCCATAGTGACCCCTGCACACAGTATTTATGCCCCACTGTGGACACTCATGAACAATTATTATACTCTGGGGTCTTTTCAGACCTCACAGTATAATAATCGGAGACCAAAGGGGTATACAACATAAAAAACACTGTTACTTACCTATCATGGCTCCGCTGCACTTCTCGGTGGTGTCGGAAATCTTCAATGACATCCGGGACGTCACACAAGTAGGCCAGAAGCCCGTTTGGAGCCTGGGGAGGTAAGTAACCGTGTTTTTTATGTTCTATTACCTCTCCTGGGCCTTCAATTATTATACTCAGGGGTTGGAAAAGACCGAGTATAATAATAGTATTTGTGGGTCTCGCAGTGTCACTTACCGATCCCAGCCCCTGCCAGGTTCGGAAAGTAAATAGGGCCCATTACTGTATGGAGTAACTCCAGCCGGTAACGGCCTATTAAAAATAAAATAAAATACTCACTGTGGTAGCGGCTGTTGCCGGGCCCCTAATTTTCCGCTTCCTGTGGCAGCTGCTACCCCTACTACCCCGGTAGTTACGCCACTGGATCCTACTTTGGTATTCCCACACTACTTGTACATATTAGGGAATTATGTTCTCTGTTAAAATATAGAGAGGGTCAGATTTGCTTTGCTACTTGCATTGAAGAAAATGAAAGCAATAAAAATTTTACAAGGCTGAAATGCATTGACATTCAGAATGATTTCACCATGTGTTCTGAGATGTTAAAGTTGTATTCTGAAATGTCTGTTGTATTGATTTGATGACCAGAATCTTACAGATAGTGAATCACCAGTGAAAACAAATCTTCTGGATCATAAAATGTCAGTTCTTTATTATATGAGCTGACTAATTTTATTTTATCAACCCTTCCACTAAGCTGACATTGGAACATTTGGCAAATGGCTCCTTTACTGAGATATTTATGTTCAAACCCAATTTCAAAAACGTAAGGCCGCTTTGTGAAATTTAAAGAAAACAAGAATGCAAAGATTTGAAACATGCCTCAGCCTCAAGAGTGCTATGTCTTTGCATATTGATATAGAAACTTATGGGGATGTTTGACAGCAGGTCCACTGACACTTGTACTTCTTAGTCAATGGGAACAGGTGCAAACAGAGGGGGCTGCTTCTGTGTCCATTACTATTAAGGGTCCATTCACACGGCGTAAAGGTGCACACATTTTGGCAAAATACACACATAAAGTGGCCACACAGTGGCTCAGTGGTTAGGACTGCAGCCTGCAGCTTTGGGTCCTGGTGTTCAAATCCCACCAAGGGCAAAAATCCATCTGCAAGGAGTTTGTATGTTTTCCCTGTGTTTGCATGGATTTCCATCCCATATTCCAAAACGACATACTGATAGGGAAAAAAATTTACATTGTGAGCCCTATGTAGGGCTCACAATCTACATAAAAAAAATACACGTGTAAAGAATACACATGTTAAAACACTCCCATTGACTTCAATGAAATTTTTTACATGTGTAAAAAAATAATTCAAAATAGGCGTAAAGATGTGTCTTTATGATGCATTTGAAGTTATCGAAATTGGGAGTTAATGTGATTGTCTGGGAATGAGCATTCCAGAGAAGCAGTGCAAATCAGGAAAACTCTTGGATATGGGAGTGGAAGTTTCTGATAGCAGAGGATGTTAGACTTAAGTTATTGACTGAGCACGGGTTGGGTGATAGACAGAGATGAGAGAGGAAACGTAGGGAGTTGCAGCATTTTGGAAAGTTTTTTTGTGTGAGGGTAATAAGTTTATATTGTATTCTGTAATGAAGGCAGCCAATGTAGTGACTGACACAGACCAGAGGCATCGCTGTAGCGTCTAAACCAGGGGTGGGCAATTAATTTTCCCATGGGGCCGCATAAGAAATTGAAACTATGCTAGAGGGCCGTGCCACAGCAAATATAGCTCCACCCACTTCTACGTTGACTCCGCCCATTCCCAATAATCTTTTCATGTGCCCCCACAAAGTATAATCCTCCTACAGTCACCCGTACATTATATGCCCCCACATTATAATGTTCCCTTCTAACTGCCTCACAGTATTAAGTCCTCTTCTGGTGCGCCTGTATAAACTGGGGGAAACTAGAGGGGACATGAAACTGGAGCAGCGGGAGGGGGACATTAAACAGTGGGGGTAGTTGGAGGGGGGCAATAAATTGACAGCTGGAGTGGGACATGAAACTGGGGGCAACTAGAGGGGGACATTAAAATCGGGAAGCAGACATTAAACCGTAGGGGTAGCTGGAGGGTGACATTAAACTTGGGGCAACTAGAGGCAGACAGGTCACCCTACAGCTTCCTCCACGGTTTAATGTCCCCTCCAGTCTAAGTGCCCTCTTCATCTACCCCCAGTTTCATGTCCCCCCCTCCATTTCTCCCTCAGTTTCATATCCCCCTTTATTTTCCCCATTTCATGTCCCCCCCTCCATCTCTCCCCCAGTTTCATGTCCCCCCCTCCATCTGCCATCTCTGCCCTAGTATAACATACCCCTTCCATCTCTGCCCCTAGGTTGCTGAGAGACACACACACATATCTATAGACAGACACATAGACAGACAGACAGACATAGATAGACACACATATAGACACACACACATATAGACACACACACACACACACTCTCTCTCTCTCTCTCTCTCTCTCTCTCCACCCTGAAAATCACCTTACAGCTCTCAGTACTTTATGACACACTCCACATCTCCATCTTCGGCCGGCACTAAGACACGCCCCCTAGACATGCCCCCATAGACACGCCTCCCTAGTCAAAGCTGTGCGGGCCGGACTGAATCAGTCAGAGGGCCGGATATGGCCCGGGGGCCGGACTTTGCCCAGGTCTGGTCTAGACCCATGGTAGGGAACCTTCGGCTCTCCAGCTGCTGTGAAACTACAACTCCCATCATGCTCCATTCACTTCCATGGGAGTTCTAAGAACAGCAGAGCAAGTATGCATGCTGGGAGTTGTAGTTTTGCAACAGCTGGAGAGCCGTTCGTTCCCTACCCCTGGTCTAGACTGATAGATGAGCCTGGCCGCTGCATTCAGAATACATTGCAGAGGGCAGAGTTTAGTATGAGGTACACCATACTAAAAAAGAGTGTTACAGTAGTCAAGGCAAGAGTGAATTAGGGCGATAATAAGGGTCTTTAATGTGTCTGTGGTAAGAAAATGGCGGAATCTGGAGATGTTTCTGAGGTGGAGATGACATGAGCATGATTGGATATGGAGGGCGAAAGAAAGGTTTGAATCAAACATAACCCCAAAGAAATGGTCATACTGACTCCGAGTTATGGTAAGATCGGAGACTGTAATAGAAATATCAGGGATCGGTCTGTTAGATGGATAAAACAACAGCAGTTCAGTCTTTGAGAGATTGATATATCCTGCATTTTCGTTCACCACTATTGGATGATGCACCTGCTATACTTTTCCCCGCGTCAGTGTGATAATATGTTAGTGCCACTGCATTCTTTTCTCTTGCTTACCTACTTCCATGATGCACGTATTAGCACCCCCTTATATAATGCATAGCCTTGTCAGAATGCTATGTGAGACTGCTTTAGTGTATGCTACCACATTTGATCCAGACTCAGTTCAGTGCTACAGCTTACACTAAAAGCTACATTGAACTTCAATATACCATGCATAATCACATACACAGCATGCATACCTCCCAAGTACAGTTGCTGTAATAATGTGCATACCATACTGTAGAAATATTTTATGCGGGTGTGGAAAAAATGCTGCAAAACATAAATGCTTTCACAAATAGAATTAAGAGTTATTTTTGACAATTTACAAAGTGCATTAAGAACTGTCTCTAGCATAAAGAAGAGTCCTGCAAGTGATGATATTGCCCCCATAGCTCTGATATCAACAAAATCAAGTCTGTATAGAAATGTATGAAGAGAAAGATGTGAGCAAGCTTAAATCTATGCCTTTTGGGGGCTCTACCGAACCTCACTGCTGTTTTAATAAGCAGTAGAGGTCCAATAACTGCCCTTATTAACTTACTTATACCTGCTCCTACTTGCAGCCATCTCTTCCCTCTTCAGCATACAGGGACACCCATGCTCTGCTCATTAAATCATCACGACCCTGTGGCATACAAGTTAAGTGCCAATAATTGCTTGTCTGCTCTGGGTGCACATGACGTTACAAAAGAGTGCCTGCCACAGGGAGACAGAGAGGGACCGGGGAACAAACAGGTATGACCCTATACTCTATAAATATGACACTATACTGCTATTTTTTCACTATATATTGTTGTATTACAGTGACTATTTACTTAACCCCTTAGCGCCCTTTGATGTACTATTACCTCATGGGCACTATGTACTTAGTGCACCATGAGGTAATACTATGTCATGACTATTCTGCCCGCTCACTAGCTGTTACCAACAGCTATCACCCTTTTCCATAACCTCCAGTCGGTGCTTTTACCGAATGGAACTTTTAACTCTTTGATTGCGATGGTCAAACATGAGCCCGGGGGCTGCCGGTATCTGTACTATGTAGCCTGGGGTCTGGTTAGTGACCCCAGGCTGCCCTGAGCCCCAGTTACCTGGTTGATCCTGCCAGGACCTTCTGAAGTGAGCTGTGCTGTCTACACATCTCACTTCCTGTTATGCCCTGTGAGACACATGCAGTGCAGCCTGTGTCTCACATTGCATAATACAGGATTAGTGATGAAATCATCACTGATCCAAGTGTCCCATAGGGACACATGAAAAAGTTTTTTAAAAAGTGGAAAAAAAAGTGTTTTAAAACAATTCAAATAATTAATAAAAACAATGCATATTTGGTATCATAGCATCCGTAACAATCTGTACAATAAAACAGAAAAAATATTTAATGTACATGGTGAACGTTGGAAAAAAAACGGAAAAAACCCGCCAGAAGTAATGATTTTTCGCCGCCTCACCTTACAAAATATGCTATAAAAAGTGATCACAAAGTCATATACACTCCACAACAGTACCAATAAAAAGCACAAGTTGTCCCGCAAAAAATAAGCCCCCAACCAACACTGTCAACCGAAAAATAAAAATGTTACACCTCTCAGAATATGGCGATGCAAAAATCACAGATTTATGTCCACAAATGTGTTTTTGTTCTGCAGAATTAGTATCACATAAAAAAATAATATAAATGAGGTATCGCCGTAACCGTACCGACCCGCAGAATAAAGGTCAAATGTTACTTATACTGTACGTTGCATGGTGAAAAATTTAAAAGGTAAAACGCAATGCCAGAATTGATTTTATTTTTTTAAATCCAGCAAAAAAAAAGAGTTAATAAAATGTATTCAATAAATTGTAGGCACCTAAAAATGGTGTCATTAAAAAATGCATCTCATCCCGCAAACAACAAGCCCTTATATGGCCACGTCACCAGAAAAAAAAAGAAAATATAGCATCTAGCAATGTGAAGACAAAAAACCCCAAAATCGCAAGATCATTAGTACACAACTGGCTGCGGCAGGAAGGGAATATATAAGCTGTTTGAGCGGATATCAGGGGACACCCCAGATTTAGAGCTTATGAGAAAAAATATACCAGAAGTGATCTCCAAAGTGACCCCCAAAGTGACTCCCCCAATCATAGGAGCTACTGGGACATAGTAGGGAATTTGGTGTTCCCAATGTACTCTGCACCGCTTATATATTCCCTCTTCACCATCTGCTGTGCAGTCACGTCTGGGATACTAATACCAGGCATGTCAAACTCAGGGTACCCCGAGGGCCACATGAGTAACAAGAGGTTGTTGCGAGGGCCGCACACAGCAGCTAATGTCACACACGTATTTTAACAGCAGTCATGAAAACAAGATATGAAGTAGTAATATGTAACATCAACTAATATATTTAAAGAGGACCTTTCACCACTTTTGGGCACAGGCAGTTCTATATACTGCCGGAAAGCTGACAGTGCGCTGAATTCAGCGCACTGTCGGCTTTCCCGATCCGTGCCCGGTGTAAAGAGCTTACGGTGCCGGTACCATAGTGCTCTATGGTCAGAAGGGTGTTTCTGACCATTAGCCAGGAACGTCCTTCTGCCTCGCGGCGCCAATCGCGCTGTGCTGTGGAGCGGGGAGGAACGCCCCCTCCCTCTGCTCACAGCGCTCGTCCATAGACGAGTGTTATCAGGAGAGGGAGGGGGCGTTCCTCCCCGCTCCACAGCACAGCGCGATTGGCGCCGCGAGGCAGAAGGACGTTCCTGGCTAATGGTCAGAAACGCCCTTCTGACCATAGAGCACTACGGTACCGGCACCGTAAGCTCTTTACACCGGGCACAGATCGGGAAAGCCGACAGTGCGCTGAATTCAGCGCACTGTCAGCTTTCCGGCAGTATATAGAACTGCCTGTGCCCAAAAGTGGTGAAAGGTCCTCTTTAACAAAAATACAGCAATTAAAAACTAAACATTTATTTGCTATCATTTTTTTCAATCTTTTTTAGATTATAAGTGGTGATCAGTCAGCCTTGTTCTCTGAGAAGATTTTGTTAGTTTCATAAAAGAAAATTATCTATTTACATATACACCCTTCATCTGCCCCCAGATTCATGTCCCCCCATATCTGCCCCCAGATTCATGTCCCCCATCTCTGCCCCCAGATTCATGTCCCCCATCTCTGCCCCCAGATTCATGTCCCCCCATCTCTGCCCCCAGATTCATGTCCCCTCCATCTCTGCCCCCAGATTCATGTCCCCTCCATCTCTGCCCCCAGATTCATGTCCCCTCCATCTCTGCCCCCAGATTCATGTCCCCTCCATCTCTGCCCCCAGATTCATGTCCCCTCCATCTCTGCCCCCAGATTCATGTCCCCTCCATCTCTGCCCCCAGATTCATGTCCCCTCCATCTCTGCCCCCAGATTCATGTCCCCCATCTCTGCCCCCAGATTCATGTCCCCCATCTCTGCCCCCAGATTCATGTCCCCCATCTCTTCCCCCAGATTCATGTCCTCTCCATCTCTGCCCCCAGATTCATGTCCCCCCTATCTCTGCCCCCAGATTCATGTCCCCCCTATCTCTGCCCCCAGATTCATGTCCTCTCCATCTCTGCCCCCAGATTCATGTCCTCTCCATCTCTGCCCCCAGATTCATGTGCCCCCCATCTCTGCCCCAGTTTCATGTCTCCACATCTCTGTCCCCAGATTCATGTCCCCCATCTCTGCCCCCAGATTCATGTCCCCCATCTGTCGCCAGATTCATGTCCTCCATCTCTGCCCCCAGTGTCATGTCCCCCATCTGTCGCCAGATTCATGTCCCCCATCTCTGCCCCCAGATTCATGTCCCCCATCTCTTCCCCCAGATTCATGTCCCCCATCTCTTCCCCCAGATTCATGTCCCCCATCTCTTCCCCCAGATTCATGTCCCCCCTCCATCACTGCCCCCAGATTCATGTCCTCCATCTGTCGCCAGATTCATGTCCCCCATCTCTTCCCCCAGATTCATGTCCCCCCTCCATCTCTTCCCCCAGATTCATGTCCTCCATCTCTGCCCCCAGTGTCATGTCCCCATCTGTCGCCAGATTCATGTCCCCTCCATCTCTGTCCCCAGATTCATGTCTCCCATCTCTGCCCCCAGATTCATGTCCTCCATCTCTGCCTCCAGTGTTATGTCCCCCATCTCTGTCCCCAGATTCATGTCCCCCCATCTCTGCCCCCAGATTCATGTCCTCCATCTCTGCCCCTAGTGTCATGTCCCCCATCTCTGTCCCCAGTGTCATGTCCCTCCATCTCTGCCCCCAGTGTCATGCCGTCCCCTCCTTCATCTACCCTGTTTCACGTTCCACCTCTATGCATACACACATTAAACTTACCTTCTCCGATGACTCCGAGTCCTCGCTCCCCCGCCGCACTCTCTCTCTCGGGCTAGTTCACACGTGAACTGCCCGTGCAGTTTTTGACACCGAGAGAGACGCGGCGAGCCGCATCTCTCTCTGGTCAAAACCCCCCTGCCGCGACCATCGCGGTCGCGGCTTTCCCCTCCGCTGTCGGCTCAAATGAATGAGCCGACATAGGAGGGTGCTGCCGGGGGCCTGAAGATAGACGCGATGTGACGTCATCACGTCACATCACATCTACACAGCAGCGTGTAGTAACGAATAGCCGCGAGAGTACTGCACCTCTGCGGCCCGCAGATATGCCTGTAAAGGGCCGCATGCGGCCCGCGGGCCGCATGTTTGACATGCCTGCTAAAACTCACTACACCCCCTGAGAAATTCTTTGAGGGGTGCAGTTTTCAAAAACTGGGGAATCCACTTTTCTGGTACCTTACAAGCTCTACAAACATGACATGGCATCCAGATACCAAACATCTGAACCTGTACTCCAAAAGTCGCATCGCGCTACTTCCCTTCTGCGCCCCGCTATGTGTCCAAACTGCAGTTTATGCCACATGTATGACACTGGAGTACCCCAGATAACACTCGTAATGTCATATGTGGGTATAAACTGATATTAGGGCACAGCCGGATACAGAAGGGAAGAAGGGTTATTGGATTTTTGGAGCACAGACTTAGACAGTTTGGTTTTGGATGCCATGACACTTTTGCAGAGACCCTAAAATTGCCCTTACAAAATGGGGTCACTTCTTGGGGAATTCCAGTTTACTGGCACCTCCAGGACTCTGCAAAAACATCATGGCCCCCAGGAAGTCCCTCTAAATCTGTACTCCAAAAGCTAAAAAGCACAGTGCTCCTTCCCTTCTGAGCCCTGCTGTGTGCCCAAGCAGCAGTTTACACCCACATATATAATTTTTAGCCCCTCGGGATGGCCCCTTAATAGTTTTAGGAGTGCAGGTCTCTGACAACACAAAGTGGGTGTAGCCTATTGGGTACCAAAATGGCATATTTCTTTTAAAATTTAAATTTTCAATTTTTGGGAAGCATTTTTAGTCTCAAAATCATAATACCCCTTGATACATTCCTTGGGGTGTACTTTCTAAAATGGGGTTACTTTTGAGAGGTTTCCATTGTGTTGACACTTTAGGGGCTCAGCAAATGTGATATCAGCAGCTCAAAACTATTCCAGCAAAATCTGCCCTACAAAACCCAAATAGTGCTCTTTCCATTCTGAGCCCCGCCATGTACCCATACATCAGATTATGACCACATATGGGGTAATGCTGCGTTCAGGAGAAATTGTGTAACAAACTGTGGAGGCTTATAATTCTTTAACTACTTGCAAAAATTTAAAATATGGCGCTAAATGGACGATTTATTGGAAAAAAAGTAATTTTTCATTTTTATGTCCCAATGTTAATAAAATCTGCGAAACAGCTGTGAGGTCAAAATGCTCACTCTACCCCTAGATAAATTCTATGAGGGGTGTAGTTTCCAAAATGGGGTCACTTTTAGGGGGTTTCCGCTGTATTGGTACTCTAGGGGCTCTGCAAATGCAACATGGGACTTGAAAAATATTCCAGCAAAATCTGCCCTTCAAAAGCCAAATAGCGCTCTGCCCATTCCAAACAGCATTATGCTTTACAGCAGATTATGACCACATATGGGGTATTGCCGTGTTCAGGAGCAATTATTTAACAAACTGTGTGTGTGTGTGTGGGGGGCTTTTTCTCCTTTAACCCCTTGTGAAAATGAAAACTTTGGGAATAAAGTGACATTGTTAGTAAAATCTGTGAAACGGCCGTAGGGTCAAAATGCTCACTATACCCCTTGATGAATTCTTTGAGGGGTGTAGTTTCTAAAATGTGGTCACTTTGGGGGGGGGTTTCCATTGTTTTGGTACTCTAAGGGCTCTGCAAATGAGACATGGTGCATGAAAATTATTCCAGCAAAATCTGCTGTTCAAAATCTCAGTGTCGCTCCTTCCCTTTTGTGCACTGCCATCTGCCCAAAAATCAGTTTACACCCACATGTGGGGGATTTCTGTGCACGTGAGAAATTACATAACAAATTGTCAGAAGCATTTTCTACTTTAACCCTTTGTGAATGTGTTAATTTTAGGTCTAAATGAATGTATTAGTGAAAAAAGGTTAAATGTCTAAATTTCACCTCCATATTATTTTTATTCTTATGAAATGCTTAAAGGGTTAACAAACATCCCAAATGCTGTTTTGAATAATTTCAGGGGTGTAGTTTTGAAAATGGGGTGATTTATGGGGGTTTCTATTATACAGGCCTTTATAATTCCTTTCAGAACTGAAGTGGTCCCTAAAAAATTAGTTTGGGGAATTTACTTGCAAATCTGGAAAATCGCTGTAACACTTGTAAGCCTTGTAACGTCCAAAATAAATTAAATACAATCAAAAGATGATGCCAATATAAAGCAGAGAGATAATATTTATTTGTGTATTTGAGTGGTATGACTATCTGCCTAAAAAGCAGAGAATTTCACATTTTGAAAATTGCACTTTTTTCCAAATTTCCATCAAATTTCCTATTTTTTTTTATAAGTAAATAAGAAAATATTGATTAATGTTTACCACTAACATGAAGTATAATGTGTTACGAGGAAACAATCTCAAACTCACTTGTGTAAGTTAAAGCGTCTCAATGTTATTGCCATTTAAAGTGACACATGTCAGTTTTGAAAAAAGAGGCCTGGTCCTTAACACACTTTTGGGCTGTGTCTCTAAGGGGTTAAAGGGGATTTCCAGGAGTTACATATTTCTCATAATTAAGTGATGGAGGATCTGAGCACTACAGATCAGCTGGTTGAAAAGGTCACAGCATTTAGATGGGTAAAGAGACCAGAGCACTGTGGCCTCTTCATGCAATACCAAGCACAGCTCTGTGTTGTATTGCTACTTTATTTCATTTGATTTTCCGTAGCTACTAATAAGATCCTCACAAAGTGAAAAATATTAAAAAGAGAGCGTGTTCCAGGTAGCAGTATGAAGCCTTCATTGCAGTATGCCCAGGATTGTAAAGAACAAGAAGAAGGTTAGAAATAGCCTAGAGTAATACAACTGACAGAAGTGATCAATGTTGCATCACCCTGTGCTGTTTAGTTGCTGTTTGTCACACAACATAACAAGTTATCTTACACTTCCTATAGTGTTAGTATTATTTATTATGTTCAACATGTCAACCTTTATTAGCCAGTACAAATCATTCCTTGTATATAGGACATGTTTTACTTTATGTAGCTTCTTTTCCAGTAATGGTCAAGGTGATTCTAAAGTGAATGGAGTATTATAACCTCAGCTTAGTCATAAAATCTGAAGGGCAGTTTTACAGAGCACTATTGTGAAAGAGAAATATAGAATTGCTTTCTGTGAAGATGTATGAACATTCATTTCTTTGTAACACAAGCTTCAACAGGTAAATATAAAAAATGTTGCGTCTTTCTTCACTTATCAGCCCTCTCTTTTGCTCCCTCTCCAAAACTGCTCAAATCACTGCTCAAATCACTGCTCAAATCACTGCTCAAATCACTGCTCAAATCTGTCTTCTATGGGCAGCACAGTGGCTCAGTGGTTAGCACTGCCGCCTTGCAGCGCTGGAGTCCTAGGTTCAAATCCTGCCAAGGGCAACATCTGCAATGAGTTTGTATGTTCTTCCCGTGTTTACGTGGGTTTTCTGCGGGTACTCCGGTTTCCTCCCATACACCAAAGACATACTGATAGGGAATGTAGATTGTGAGCCCTATATGGGACAGTAACTGTCAATGTTTGTAAAGCGCTGTGGAATATGATGGCGCTATATAAGCATAATAAATAAATAATGAATTCTATGAACAGAGGCAATAGACCATAGAAGTCTATAGAGAGCTGAAGAGGAGGAAAAAAAGGAGCAAAATGAAAGAGAAGCAGAGACACACAATCACACACACATGCATACTGCAACATATAACAGTGAGACTAAAGCTCCATGTAGCAGGCCGCAGCAAAAAGTGCTGCGGGAAAAACTGCGGCAGCAACGCATTGAAGGTTTTTCCCGCAGTGCTTTTCACAGAAAGTCCAAAAAAGGTTTTCCTCTGTGGACTTTCTGCTTCCATTATACCTGTAGAGAAACTGCCAGCATTTCCGTATGTATAATTGAATGCTGCGATTTCAAAAAATGTGACGACTTGCAGTAACTGTAAAACGGCGATTTAACGCACGCATCCTGCATGATAAAAGTGAAATATAACCACATCTCATCAGGGTGCTTTATTCACATGAATACTGATCAGTAGCACTATACATCCACTAAACACTTACTATCAGTTTCTGCAAAACATCTGTGCCCATGTCTTTTTCACTCGTCTCCTCTTACTCTTCCCCGTGCTCTTCTTCTGTGCACAGTCTGTAATGCACAGGGCAGCACAGATGCAACTCTGATGAATCCTGCCACTAGAAAGTGCACAATAGGCAAGCATTTAAGTTGTATTTGCTTTATGCAAGAGAATGTTTCATTGGTAATTAGCAATATGTTCCTTGAGATTTTAAGGTTTTATAGACATGCTGTGTGCCTTGTGCAAAGATCATTGTAAAGTGAAGGAGAGTAGACAAGCTGTGTCTATTGCTTATTGTGGATGGTGGTCAATACATATATTTGTGCTCAAAGTGTGATATCTGTCACAAATAACATAATGGGAAAGATTTATTATGCAATATGCACCAGAATTCTGGCATAATTTGCCAAAAAAGCTATCTAACATACTGTACACCACATTTATCCAGTGTTTTTTTTTTACTTTTGCAACTTGTATGTATGGTGTGGTCTATTGGGAATGCGGGAGCCCAAAGATGCACCAAGAACTTTTAGGTCAACTAAGGGTAGGTTCACATATGTCAGTTGTATCAGTATCAGGTTTTTTTTGTCCTTTATTCATTACAACTGATGCCCAAACTGATGCGAAAATGTATCAGCCGTATCAGGCTTTTTCACAAATTTCTAATCCTAAACCATTAGCTGTCATTAGTTGACATAAGTGTTTACCATCAGTTTTTACTATCACTTTTTACGATAAGAGTGGTGTATGCCTTGTACATGGGATACAAGAGGGATACATGCTGGTGCAGGCTGTGTGTGAGCAAAGGGGGAAAATGGTGGTGCAAGCTGTGTGGTGCAAGAGGGGTACATGAGTGTGCAGGCTATGTATGAACAAGAGGAGTACGTGGGCGTGCAAGCTGTACTGTATGTGAACAAGAGGGTGGCAATGTTGTGCAGGGTGTGTGTGAGCAAAATGGGGAATGAGGGTGCAGGCTATGTGAGCAAGAGGAGGGAATGGGAGTGCAGGCTGTGTGTTAGCAAGAGGGGTACATGAGTGTGCAGGCAATGTGTGAGCAAGAGGTTGATGTGGAGGTGAAGACTGTGTGTGAGCAAGAGGGATAAATGGGTGTACAGGCTGTATGTGAACAAGAGGGTGACGAGGGGGTGCAGGGTGTGTGTCAGCAAGAGGGGAAAATGGCGATGCAAGCAAGCTGTGTGCAAGCAAGAGGGGGAATGGGGGTGCAGGCTGTGTGTGAGCAAGAGAGGGAATGAGGGTGCAGGCTGTGTGCGAGAAAGAGGGGGGAACCCCCCATTCCACCACACTCTTGCTCACACACAGCCTACACCTCCATTCCCCCCTCTTACTCACACACAGCCTACACCCTCATTCATCCCTCATGCTCACACTCACCCTACACACCCATCCCCTCCTCTTACTCACACGTTCTCTTCTCTCCTCCTTACCTTCCATCAGTTTCATCAGTTCCCAGTAGCTTCCTCTTTCTTTGTAACACCACACAGTCTTGTAGTATTCAGAATAGCTCCGCCCACACAAGAGTATGATCACATGGTGATGATGATGTCATCAAGGTTCTTTAGTCCATTCTAGACGCCAGCACAAGGTATCAGGGCTTTGGGACAGTGGGCAGGAGATAGAAATTTCCCTTACCCACTTTCATCATGCAAGTGCTGGGAGGCAGGGGCCCGAACAGCAGGCACCCCCTGCTTGGGTACAGTAGTGAAGCCAGCAATTGCTGGTTTCACTACTCTTAAAAGATGGACTGTGGAGGAGGCAGTTCGGGCACTCCTCTGCAAAATGCCAGGTGCTGCCGCATCCATCTTCAGGCAGCACCCGGCAGCTTCCAGCGCTCGAGGAATTTCAGAAAGGTGGATGGAAAAACGCTAAAGATAATGTCTTTCCATCCGGCTCTAGCACCGATCTGCGGCCAGAACTGATGCCTCTTTTGCCAGAACCGATCCCATAGAAAACTATGGGATACATCCTGGCATCAGTTTCCCTCTGGCTTGTGTGCATCTGGATATATGTGAACGCACCCTAACAGGAGTAAAGTGTAAAGGTAGACTAGATAATCTAAAAAGTCACCAGATTTATCAAACAACATCAAACACTGTGATGAACTTGCCCCATTTAAGACTGTCTAGTCCAAGTTTGCAATGTCTGGGGAAGATTTATTAAGACTGGTATATCGCACGCCAGTCTTAATAAAGTGCCTGTCTGGTACAGTGATTTATAAAGAGGCTCGTGATTGAGTTTTTGCTGCATTTTTTTCTTCCCCATTAAATCTATAGGAAAAAATACTTGCAATTCTGCTCATAACATTAACATGGAGCATTTTTGAGAATACAGCTTTTCTGCAACTTTTTTCCACAATGTGTGGATGAGATTAATGAAATATTCTCTTTGCTAGTACTGTTTTGCAGCAGCAAAAAGCATGTGACACCTTAGACGTAAAAAATAGCTAATTTTGTGTTTACACATTACCATTGACTGTAATTTATTTAGCTCACTTTGTACAGATTCCTTTTGTGTTTAAAATTCGGGAATCTTTAGTCTGGAGTGGGTGTTGAAAATTTACAATATTTGTATTCAAGTCAATGAAGGTTGAGCTTCAATTGGAATCCCTTCTAATTTGGAAATATTTTTTTTTATTAAAGATTTATAAAACAATAAAAGTGAAAAATTGTGCATAGAAAAAGTACAGATAGGGCTATAAATGAAAAATTAGAGATGAGCGAACAGTAAAATGTTTGATATTCGATATTCGTTTCGAGTAGCCGCTCAATATTTGACTACTCGAATCAAGGATAATAAAGCAAGCAAAATAGTGACAGTACAGAGCGAGAATGCGCAATGCATTGGCAAGCACTGGTGTGAATGAGAGCCAAGGTTAAATAGGGAGGAAGAACCCGCCCATGGAGTTGACAGGAAGTCAGCTGTCAATCACAGTGCTAGGCCAGATTAACCATTACAGGGGCAGAGACAAACAAGGGCAGAAGACGGGTGTGGTGCAAATACAATCACAGCAGTAGAGCCGTGTTCACACAGTGCGACCAAAAACTTTAAGCCATGAACCAAACTTCACCCGCCTCCTGCACCGCAGCATGCGAGCAGAGGGCAATGCAGTGACCCGAACAGGCAGAGATGTTACATACATCCATTGCAGTGCTACATACTCATTGTTTCCTTGTGCAGACGTTTCTTGGCTTTGTTTTAGTTAAGACACAGTGTAGTTTAGTTTAGATGAGCGAACACTAAAATGTTCGAGGTTCGAAATTCGATTTGAACATCCGCTCACTGTTCGAGTGTTCGAATGTGTTTCGAACCCCATTATAGTCTATGGGGAACATATACTCGTTAAGGGGGAAACCCAAATCCGTGTCTGGAGGGTCACCAAGTCCACTATGACACCCCAGGAAATGATACCAACACCCTGGAATGACACTGGGACAGCAGGGGAAGCATGTCTGGGGGCATAAAAGTCACTTTATTTCATGGAAATCCCTGTCAGCTTGCGATTTTCGCAAGCTAACTTTTCTCCATAGGAATGCATTGGCCAGCGCTGATTGGCCAGAGTACAGAATTCGACCAATCAGCGCTGGCTCTGCTGGAGGAGGCGGAGTCTAAGATCGCTCCACACCAGTCTCCATTCAGGTCCGACCTTAGACTCTGCCTCCTCCGGCAGAGCCAGCGCTGATTGGCCGAAGGCTGGCCAATGCATTCCTATGGGAATGTAGAGACTTAGCAGTGCTGAGCCAGTTCTGCTCAACTACACCGTGTGCCGAGTGTGCACACTCGGCTCTGCTACATCAGATGTAGCAGAGCCGAGTGTGCACACTCGGCTCTGCTACATCTGATGTAGCAGAGCCTGCTACTGCAGAGACTTAGCAGTGCTGAGCCAGTTCTGCTCAACTACACTGTGTGCCGGTCAGCCCATCTGATATAGCAGAGCTGAGTGTGCACACTCGGCTCTGCTACATCTGATGTAGCAGAGCCTGCTACTGCAGAGACTTAGCAGTGCTGAGCCAGTTCTGCTCAACTACACCGTGTGCCGGTCAGCCCATCTGATATAGCAGAGCCGAGTGTGCACACTTGGCTCTGCTACATCAGATGGGCTGACCGGCACACGGTGTAGTTGAGCAGAACTGGCTCAGCACTGCTAAGTCTCTGCATTCTCATAGGAATGCATTGGCCAGCGCTGATTGGCCAGCCTTCGGCCAATCAGTGCTGGCTCTGCTGGAGGAGGCGGAGTCTAAGATCGCTCCACACCAGTCTCCATTCAGGTCCGACCTTAGACTCCGCCTCCTCCGGCAGAGCCAGCGCTGATTGGCCGAAGGCTGGCCAATGCATTCCTATGGGAATGCACAGACTTAGCAGTGCTGAGCCAGTTCTGCTCAACTACACCGTGTGCCAAGTGTGCACACTCGGCTCTGCTACATCAGATGTAGCAGAGCCGAGGGTGCACTAGAACCCTTATGCACACTCGGCTCTGCTATATCAGATGGGCTGACCGGCACACGGTGTAGTTGAGCAGAACTGGCTCAGCACTGCTAAGTCTCTGCATTCCCATAGGAATGCATTGGCCAGCCTTCAGCCAATCAGCGCTGGCTCTGCCGGAGGAGGCGGAGTCTAAGGTCGGACCTGAATGGAGACTGGTGTGGAGCGATCTTAGACTCCGCTTCCTCCAGCAGAGCCAGCGCTGATTGGTTGAGTTCCGTACTCTGGCCAATCAGCGCTGGCCAATGCATTCCTATGGGAATGCAGAGACTTAGCAGTGCTGAGCCAGTTCTGCTCAACTACACCGTGTGCCGGTCAGCCCATCTGATATAGCAGAGCCGAGTGTGCACACTCGGCTCTGCTACATCTGATGTAGCAGAGCTGAGTGTGCACCCTCGGCTCTGCTATATCAGATGGGCTGACCGGCACACGGTGTAGTTGAGCAGAACTGGCTCAGCACTGCTAAGTCTCTGCAGTAGCAGGCTCTGCTACATCAGATGTAGCAGAGCCGAGTGTGCACACTCGGCTCTGCTACATCTGATGTAGCAGAGCCGAGTGTGCACACTCGGCTCTGCTATATCAGATGGGCTGACCGGCACACGGTGTAGTTGAGCAGAACTGGCTCAGCACTGCTAAGTCTCTGCAGTAGCAGGCTCTGCTACGTCAGATGTAGCAGATCCGAGTGTGCTCTGATGTAGCAGTAGCTCTCAGTAGCTCTCTATAGTAGCTCTGATGTAGCAGAGCCGAGTGTGCACACTCGGCACACGGTGTAGTTGAGCAGAACTGGCTCAGCACTGCTAAGTCTCTGCATTCCCATAGGAATACATTGGCTAGCCTTCGGCCAATCAGCGCTGGCTCTGCCGGAGGAGGTGGAGTCTAAGGTCGGACCTGAATGGAGACTGGTGTGGAGCGATCTTAGACTCCGCCTCCTCCAGCAGAGCCAGCGCTGATTGGTCGAGTTCCGTACTCTGGCCAATCAGCGCTGTCCAATGCATTCCTATGGGAAAAAGTTCATGTCACAAAAATCACAATTACACACCCGATAGAGCCCCAAAAAGTTATTTTTAATAACATTCCTACCTAAATAAAGGTTATCACTAGCTATCCCTGCCTGTACAGCTATCCCTGTCTCTTAGTCACAAAGTTCACATTCTCATATGATCCGGATTTCAAATCCACTATTCGTCTAAAATGGAGGTCACCTGATTTCGGCAGCCAATGACTTTTTCCGATTTTTTTCAATGCCTCCGGTGTCGTAGTTCCTGTCCCACCTCCCCTGCGCTGTTATTGGTGCAAAAAAAGCGCCAGGGAAGGTGGGAGGGGAATCAAATTTTTTTTGAGTTTGCCACGTGATGTTCGATTCGAATCGAACACATCGAACAGCCTGATATCCGATCGAACATGTGTTCGATAGAACACTGTTCGCTCATTTCTAGTTAAGACTCATTTTATCCTTGTTATTTACATGCAGTGAAACTACTTTTCCCATGATGCAGCTTCTTGCTCTCACTCTCTGAGTTTGCTGCTCATAGGGAGGAAGTGGGAGTGAGTTTGCATGCAAAACATCACAGCATCATGTGACCTCAGGCATGGGAGTGAATTATTACCTGTGATTTCATTGGAGGGGAGAGTGGAGAAGGGAGGGGTACAGAGACAGTGAGAGCAGGCAGATGAATCATGGGGACTATAGTTTGTTTGCAGATTCATTGCATGTAAATAGCAGAGATACCAGGAGCAGCAAATAAATAAAGCTGAGAAAAGACTGCACAAGGGAACAGTGAATATATAGCACTGCTGTAGATGCATATGCAGATCATTTTTGTAATCTGGATAACCCCTTTAATTTGTATGAAAAAATGTAGTGAATTCTTATGTGGTTAATTTTATTACATAAATCTGGAAGGTCAGCAAGTTCTGGGGGTAAATACTTTTTACAGACATTACCTATTACTGACTACATAAGACTTTGGTTATAAAATGATGATTTTTGAGTTGACAGCTCTATTATCAGGTATTTTAGTGCAAAGTTACTGACATCTTTTCATTTCTGGAAGTGAAAAGTAGAATAAAAATATATTTATTTAATTCTTTTGCCCTGGTTTAAGCACAATTTTATTTATTTGCAGACAGCTGTCCAGTCATTTCAGGATAAGGACAATCTTGTTTGTAGTATTGATGGTAATGTCAGGCTGTGATATTAAAAATTATGTTGTGTAGAATTATTTATGGGTTATTTTTTTATTTTTTTACATTTCTTGTCTGAAAGTAAACCAATCAAAGAATGTATGCATTCATGCATCTGCGCAGGACTTATCAGCAAATAGAAGCTTATCTTTCTTCTCTGTATCCTCTTGCTAAGGAAAGTAATTTGCAGTATTTGTAAATCAGTTTTTTTTTCACAAAGAACAGCTCTGATTTGTATATGAGAAGCACAAATAGTGAATGACAAATACACTACATTTTATAGAAATTGCACTCGTAGCAATATGGTTGTTTTGTCCCCTGGCACTGACATAAAATGAAATCCAAGACCCTACTTCATTTTCTGGAATGAGGTGTATATAGAGAAAACATCAACAGATATATATTTTCTTTTTTTTGTATGAACGTTTCCTTTAATAGTCATTTATTAAAGGGGACCGTTCACATCCTCTGGCACCTGCAGTATTATATACCACTAGAAAGCAGACACTCAGTTTTCCCGATGTGTGAACCAGTGCTTGAGATAGCAGTGCTATTAGTTTCGGCAATGATATCTCTCCATTGTCAGAAGGGCAGGCCTCACTGCTCAGCGTTGTCACTGGGCAATGATTAACGTCCCACCAACACTACTGTTCCATAGCATTGCATTATAAGTGGGGGTGTCAGTAACATAGTGTGTTGAACATAGTGTATATCACAAGCTGTTACTTTTGGGTCCGATCTATGTGTGAGCAGCTTAGAACCGATAGTGTTGTGTTGGGTTTTGTTTTTTGTTGTTTTTTTTTAAATAAAACTCCAGCGTTGAGATATGGAATTGTATCCTTTCCTGGTGACCTTGCCATTTCAATCTTGCAATTGGCAGGCGTTAGCGACAGACCCTTGCTGGTTAGATTCTGGAGGCATACGCTAGATTCTAATTACATTTTCGGTCTACAATAGAAATAATTTATTATAATAAATGTAGCTTTTTCAAAAGAAAATTAAAAAAGGGGGCTGCCATTTTGTCTGTTTAGAGGTTTGTGTTTGTGCTTTTTTATGTGCAATGAATGTGAGTTTAAAGACCTAAAAGTATTCATAGACTGAATTAGTATTTGTTCCCATTCATTGCCTCATGTAAACCTGTCCAACAATTCTTTTGGACTATAACATTACAACAAAATATGGCCATGTAGAAGCAAAAATCATCAAATGCAAAAACAAAGTACCCTTGCTGGTGTTATTTTGTTTTCCACACCAGTCTTAATAATCCCTTCCCCATCATTAACATAAACAGGCATAGATTTATGCAGCGCCGCACCTCCCATGAGGCGACCTGAAGCGAGCGCTTCAGGTGGCGCTATGTCAGGTCCCCAGGGAGGGCGGCATTTTTCCTTTCCTAAGCCAGTCCAGGACAAGCTGTCCTGGACTGGCTTAGCACCGAGCGGTGGTTTGGGGAGGCCACTGGAGCAGCGCTGCTCCAACAGCCTCCCCTCACGCTCAGACAGAGAGCAGGTCATCTCCGTGCCTGCTCTCTGCCTGCGAACGGTGCTAAGCCCCGCCCCTCGTTTTGCCCCATCCCCTCCTCTCAGCCACGCCCCTCCGCTACGCCCCCTCCTCCCGGGGGGGGGGGGGGCGGCTTTCTGTCGTTCACCTCGGGCGGCGAAAGGGGTAGGTTCACCCCTGGATTTATGGCATCATTTACACCACAAAACTGGCTAAATAGTAATATCATGAAACAGGTATGTAGTAGAAAGCAAATACTTTTAGACCAGGGCCCCACAATACGTAAACACCACGATTTGCCCGTGGCGGAAATGCAGTGGGAAAAATCGAGGTGTTTTACAGTAAAGGCAAAGTGGATGGGATTCTAGCGAGTCGCATGCCCACATCGCTGTAAAAACCGACACGCCACAATTTCCAAAACTGGGGCATTTTTGGAAATCACAGCATGTCAATTATACCTATGGAAACACCGGCAGCTTCCCTATAGATATAATTGTAACAGAAAGTTTTTCTCGCAGCGCTTTTTTGCTGTGGGACGTCACGTAGGTCCTTATCTTTATTGAGGAAAAAGACACATGGGTAAAATACATGACCCCTGATTGCTTGTTCTTGATTATTGGCCGGAAAAGATTGCCTGGCGAATATTGTGGGGCTTGCTCGGCATTTAATGAAATGTAAAAGGTTTCAAAGGGGTGTGACCTAAATAACTGCCATTAATCATAATTGAGATAAAATGCCCGATTCATTGCAACTTTGTTTTAGGTTATAACCCCACTTTAGATGCAATTAAAATTGCTGCATCTGAAGTATCCCGTGTTGGATACAGATTGAAGATGTAATGACAACCTTAGCAAACAATCAATAACCATTCAAAAATACAAAATGCCTATATAAAATATATATAAACTAAACGACATACATATGTTTAACACCATTACATTTTACTACGCTGTAAAAGTAAGTGGCGAGTAACCAACAATGATCTTAAATCAAAGGGTCAGACAGTCTAGCACAATAATCGTAAGGAATTCCTAGTTTAACTTAGAAACGTGCGTCATGTCTTTCAAGCATGAATTCTCTACTTGGTCTCTCAATGGGAGCAATATTCTCTGAGACTTGTTCACTCAAAAGACCGTTTCTCTGCTGTAAATTCTGCTGCCTCTTCAATTAGATTAATAAGAAATTTCTGATTTGACAACTCATACATTGCACACACGTACCAGAATTTCTTTTCTGTTGAGTAAACAAGGCTAAAGCATTCTGAACTACCTGTCTTTATCAGTTTTACACTATACAGCATGTATTCTCTCAGAATTAAAGGTTTGGTCTGAGGCTGCTAGCTGTGTCCTGGTATACATCTATGAAGAAATGCCGCCTTTTGGTGCAGTAGAGCACTGAGAGATAAATTTCAAGGCTGCCAATATGGCAAAAATTGGCTAAAAGTACAAAATAATCCTTCTGCAATCCTGGATTCAAAACTACAGTCTTGAATTGCTCCTAAGCCAGATCTTTTATGGCAGCCATATTTATCGAAGTTCAATATCTATTGATAGATCATCAGGCTTGCATTTTAGGTAGTTGGAATGTGGATCCTCCTATGAGAGTAGATTTACCACTTGGCACATGCACTTTTTTCGTAGGAGCTCTGGGTCATTATTATAAGGGCTGGAAGTCCACCACAAATGATTATTGACTGCCCCAACCCAGTCCAATAAATGTTCCCAGTTTTTCCAGTGCTTTTGGTCAAATGCCAGAAGTTGAATTCATTGCAGTTGTTTGGATCCTCTTTTTATTCATCTTTATGATAGCAGCATGATAGTCGGAGCAGATGATATCTACATTTACATTCTTGGAAATTAAGTCATCTAGGCTTTTTTACAGCCAATTTTCTTAAACCTGTTGAATATCAAAATCTTGTTACTGTCTACATCCAAGAATGTTTAGCAAAAATATTTAGCACTATGGTCAGGTTAGTCACATTAACCATCACCCACTATTCAAATAGGTGAATTGTCAAGGGCGTGAAAATTTTTCTCTTGTTCAAATTTCCAAAAGTGGTCCATAGTTGGAAAGAGATAACTTTTTTGATACGGATAAAGTAGTATGGAAAATAAATATTATGCTTGACAGGTTTAAGAACGGATTTATTTTTGTATATGTATTCCCATTGGTTAGAACTACACTGGACATGATGAAATTTCCTAGTGATTTTTGGTTGATTTTTAGTTGACTTTTCAAGAGACTATAATAATGTCCACTTGGCACACTTGACGTACACTGCTATATAAGTGTCAAATCTTTTCATCACTATATTTTTCAAACTTGCCAAACCAGTAGGTTTGTCAAGGCAACTGTCAAACACAAGAAAAAAATTTCTTGCACTGGATGGCAAGTAGTCTTCTCTACCTCACAAAAATTTTCACAGAATAAATTTTCTGTCATGAGATCATTTTCAAATCCTTCTCGCATTCGTTAGTGGATCCAATAATATTGGATGGAGGGTGGAATTATCCTCTATCTGTGTAGTGATGGAATTGTCCTGAGATGATATTACATCTGGAGAATATGGTGTGGATGGATGGGCGACTATAGAATGCCAGGTAAAGCCATTCCTAGATTGACGATCAAATCATAAATGAGCCAACTCCATCTGAAACAATATCTCAATATTTTATGGAAGTCGATGTGATTAATTACAAATATACCAATCACCTCTTGGTATTCTGGATTTAGGTCAAAAGTGTTGGTAGTGTTTTTTTTTTTAGCAAATTAATGTAGATGTTTGTGTGCTATTTTTCCGTTTTGACCTTATCCTAAAACTTTGTACTTTTACATTTGACTTTGAAACCCTGGTTTGGGCATATTTTGGGTGCATGAAGTATTTGCGGTTGGTTTGATATATACTGTAGCATGCCTTTTTCTTTATGCCAACTTCATTTGTGTGATCCTCAGGCAAAGGTGTGTTTGGAACAGCCTAAATGTGGCCACAAGGTCACTGATAACCTTTAAGTCTAGCCCCGTCTGTGAAAGTTTTCATACTGAAAATAGTTTGTATCTAGCAACATTGTTTAATATTTTATACTCCAAACCCATCTAGATATCTGGGTCGGGTTAAATGTTTGAGAGCAATTCTTGCTTTTTTGCCTATATAAGAAGATATTTGAGTTTGGAGTTTATTTATAATTTGTCTCAGAAGGAGTACAGGGATCGTTGGGGTCTTTTATAGTGTCTTGAGGAGAAAAATCATTATATATATTGTCAGGGTCTGGGGTTGCTAGGTGGGGTGGCATAGACACACAAGTCCAGTTTCTTTAGTCCAAAACAATAGTAGAGTTTATTTTCACTCAAAAAAGGTAGTGCAGCAACAAAGGAAACAATATAAAAATAAATACCTGCCCGGCTAGGCTCTAACTGAACATAGAATAGGTTACCTCACCTAGAATAACAGAAATCCAAAAAGCCAGTAGAATCATTCACGACAGAGCTCCAAAAATATGACCTCTCTGTCAGCTCTCCAGCCAAGCTCCGCCAAAGTGTTGCTGCTGGAGCAACTTCTTAAGCCTCCTTGATGAGGAGACTCTCTGCAGCTGAGTCGCTGCCAGAACATCCACAAAGTGTGGACTGGAGGAGGGTGGAAGGCCAGGTCCCACTACCAACCTACCTGCCATTCCTAAAAATCCAGCCCAGTACTGAGCATTTACCAAAATGCTCAGCAGACAAAAGTTGTCTGCTGAGAGCAAACATTCCTGGAGTTTTCTCATCTCACCCACCTGAGTAGTCTGGGTGAGATGTACACCCCCACCATTACCTGACCAGCCATCGGCTTACAATATATATATGAAAATAAATCCTTAAAACTGGGTATGAACATACCAACAGACCTGAAAAACACTATCATTAATGGCTTCCCATATAAATTTAAAGAACATTCAATACCAAACCTAGAAATAAGTTTTACATACCCAACTAACCCAAGTTAATTGAATTAAATTGGAAAACTCTCATCAACAAAATGCAGAAAGGTATAGACTCACCCAATAAATATAAATTATCCTGGTGTGGAAGAATAAACACATACATATATATCTATATATATATCTATATCTATATAGATAGATAGATAGATAGATAGATAGATAGATAGATAGATAGATAGATAGATATAGATATATATGTATGTGTTTATTCTTCCACACCAGGATAATTTATATTTATTGGGTGAGTCTATATCTTTCTGCATTTTGTTGATGAGAGTTTTCCAATTTAATTCAATTAACTTGGGTTAGTTGGGTATGTAAAACTTATTTCTAGGTTTGGTATTGAATGTTCTTTAAATTTATATGGGAAGCCATTAATGATAGTGTTTTTCAGGTCTGTTGGTATGTTCATACCCAGTTTTAAGGATTTATTTTCATTAGCTTTGTAATCTGAGATAGAGATGAACTTGTTAATGGTGTTGTAACGTCTCTACCTGTTCAGGTCTCTGCGCCACCCTCCGCTCGCACACTACTCTTGTAATTGAGTTTCCACCACACCCATCTCCTGCATTTGTTCCCTATGTCCATCAAATAGTTAATTCTAGCCTTACCTGTCTTCCAATCAAGCTTAGGATGGGTCTTGGGCTTTCTATATACAGGAGATTGGGCTTCACTGGCTTGGTGGCTATTGTGACTCTCTCCTGTGACTTTGTCCCTGCTAAGCTCCTCTTCTGCTACTATTCTATTGCTGACCTCTGGCTTACCCTTTGACTATTTTCTTGATTTTTTATTATGTACTGCATTTCCCAACTGTTACTGGACCTTTGGCTAGCTGACATCCCTTTGTTGTTGTTTGTCTTGTCTTCGTTCTGTGTTGTCAATTCTATAGGAGGGGCCCGTCGATCAGTTGCCGCCTATTGCTTAGGATAGGACCGGCAAGCAGGAAGGGACAGTGGGGAGAATTCAGCTCAGGGCTCACTGTCTATTGTCCCCTCACCCCAGGGTTCACCAGCAGCTACTGGGGAATAGCTCCTATTGCAATTCCCTTACAGGTGTCTTAGGTTGTGGTAAGAGAAGTTAATAGTTATTGAAGTCTGAATATAATATTGTCTGCAAACAAGCCTATTTTATGAATAGTATTCTTATAATTTATGTCTTGAATTCAGCAGTTTGTTCTAATAGATTGAGCAAATGGTTCTAAAACTATAATACAAATTAAGGGATAAAGTGGACATACTCTCCATTAGTTATTTTAAATGGTTTAGATATCAGTCTGTTTGTTAGTATCTTGGTTGAGGGGTTAAAGTAACGTGGTTCAATTGCTCAGGGTATCGGTCCTATGAAACCAAATTTTTCCACTACCTGGAATGTGTATGACCAATCTCAATCTATCAATCGCCTTCTCAACGTTTAGTGATAGATGCAGAGACAGTGACCCAGTAAAAGCATTTATTTTGTTAAGATTATAAAAGTTGACTTTAAGTTAAGATAGATTGTACTTGCAGTGGCTCGCAAAAGTATTCATACCCCTTGAACTTTCTCATATTTTCTCACCTTACAACCACAAACTTGCATGTATTTTTGGCACGTTAATGCTATCTCATATACCCATTAATTTCTATACTCACCCATCTCTCCTGACTTGTTTGTTTTAGTAAATAATTGTATTCATAGTAAAATAACAATTCTAGAGCATCTTTTCTTAAAATTCTCTCTTTTGCCATTCAATTGTTTGGCATTACCAGTTGGAGGTATCACATGCCACAACCTGATAATGTCCTATCAGTGCTAACAGTGCCAGTGGTTGTAGGAACATAAACATTTGACAAGGAGAAGGGCAACACCCACTTGTCAATTCACTGATACATGTGTAAGAGGAATAACAGTGGAAAGGCAGCATAGCGTTATGATAATAGATGCTGCAAATTTACTTTATAAGCAATCCACATACTGAATATGTAAAGGTGGCTGCCTACACGTTCATCCTACTGGTGTTTTTTTGTTCATTCCTTTAATCTCACTTTCTAATCTGTTGTGGGAATTTCATGTATACTCTAAATTATCCAATTTAAAATCAATTTCTCTAAATCCATGAGCCATGAACACTACTCCAGCATTTACTTGCTCTGAATTAATTTTCACTGGAAACCTATCATCTAATCCATCAGATGTCTATCAACTTAACTTACCTCCTTGTGTTCTATTAAGGAAAACTGAAACAAATGGACAAGCGACACCTTCATCTGGCTGGTATGTTGCAGAAAATTTGAAATGATCTTCTTACCTCATATCTTATAATTATTATAAGACCTCCAAACTCTTAACTGTGCCTCATTTTTCAAATACTTTGCCTCTGTCTAAAATACCTACATCTTGGAGGACATCCTTAATTCACCCAGGTCGTAGTGGAAAAACAGAATCTTCTTCTTTATTGTTTAAAAATCCTCAAAGTCAGACTTTGAAGAAGGAGGTTATCCAAAATGCGTCAGTCTGACGCTATATTCCTGTTATGTGTGTATGCTACCGTTATTCTGAGGATTTTCAAACAATAAAGAAGAAGATTCTTTTTTTCCACTACGACCTGGCTGGATTTATCTTTTATTCTATGGATTTACCATTGCTGCTCTGAGCCAAGGGAGCTACATTTCTGGGCCAAATTTTTACATTTTCCCCTTTTCCTAAATATATGCTTAATTCACGTTTGGCTGTTATGAGGCCGGAAACATGATGGAGTCCATCACAGTCCCCCACTGCTTTTTTTTTTTTTTTTGTTAAAGGCCATAACGTACTGGAGTAATCCAGTAGATACCTGCTGTTCAACATTGTAACTAGAGATGAGCGAACAGTAAAATATTCAATATTCATTATTCGTTTTGAATAGCCGCTCAATATTCGACTATTTGATTGAATATTGAACCCCATTATAGTCTATGGGGAAAAATGCTTAGTTTCAGGGGATCCCACCCAGCGCCGCACCTCCCATGAGGCGACCTGAAGCGACCGGTTCAGGCGGCATTATGCCAAGGCCACGGGGAGGGCAGCATTTTTGCTGACCTAAGCCAGTCCAGGACAAGCTGTCTTGGACTGGCTTAGGGTCACCGTCACTGAGCAGTGGATTGGGGAGGCCGCTGGAGCAGCACTGCTCCAGCGACTGCCCCTCACGCTCAGGCAGAGAGCAGGTCCTCTCCCTGCCTGCTCTCTGCCTGCTCAAGACGCTCGCTCCGCTCGGCCTCAGGCGGCAGAAAGTCATGGTTGACCCCTGATCCCACCATTCGACTCAGGAGGGTCATCAAGTTCACTATGACACCTCTGCAAATGATGACAACACCTCTGCAATGTAACTGGGACAGCAGGGGAAGCATGCCTGGGGGTATCTAACAAGCCCAAGTCACTGTTTTACCCCACCATCACAGCCTATCAACTACACACTTTCCACACTCAAAAAAACCTCTATCAAAATGGGAAAATACCTGGAAACCTTCTTTCTTCCCCAATTGGATGGACAGAAACCCAAATTTAAGCTAAAGAAACATTAACAAGCACGCCTTTAAATCACGTTGCCCATGACAACCACAGATGGAATAGGCAACGGGAAATCCAATAGTATCCACCCTGAACTGTCATTGTGGATGTGTGTGTGTGTGTGTGTGTGTGATGTGGTAAGACCTTCCAAAATTCACTTTTATGGCCCTTAATGTGAGCCCTTCTAAATTAAGTTACAGGCCCTTAAGCTGAGCTACCAGCAGAGATTGAGGCCCTTCAGGTGACTTCAGCCTTCTACCTGCAGAGTTTTAGGCCCTTTTGGTGAGTTGAGCCTTGCACCAGCAGAGTGTTTGCGCCTTTAAAATTCTTAGTCTCTAAAACGGTGGTGCCAGAACCATCACTCTCATTGTGTTGGATTGATGCAGTGGATTGGACTGAGGACCCAGACACTGACCTTGATTTTAATTGTCAAATTGATAACATTTTGGCATCAAGTCCTGGGGTTAACTTTTATTTAGAGGACTGCAGAGGTGGAGAATTGGCTGAAACCACTACTACCGGTAATGATCCTATAATATGGGACTCTACATTACCTCTACATGGTTCTGACCAGGTGTAAATAGTCCAAACAACATGCTCCAGTACTTTAGCTGTAGATCAGAAACCACTTTCCCTTCTGACTCCAGATTTAACCAAGCTTCACCATCACCATCCTGCTGAGATGGAGCCACTAAAGGAAACCTTGCCTTCAAAGGCATGTTCTGGAGCTGCGACTGAGCCAAATCTAAACACAGAGTCCTTTGGAACAGAACAAAATTCACCATCAGTGTTTTTGGCCCTTTGGGTGAGTTGAGCCTTGCACCAGCACATGTCCCGTAACATCAGGCGGGCCCTAAGTTCTGCACAAAGTTGCACTTGACCACCGACGCGTGGACAAGTGCATGCGGCCAGGAACCCTGCATCTCAATGACAGCACACTGCGTGAATGTAGTTGAGGCTGGGACCGTGTCGCAACCTGTGGCGGTTTGCCTTGTCTCTCCGCCCAATATTCCTGGCAGGAGTGCTGAAACCCCACCCTCCTCCGTTAAATTGACCCCAGCTACGAGTTGGAAGTGCTGCAACACTGGTGTGGGGAGACGTCAGCAGGCCATGCTGAAGCTCATCAGCTTGGGGGACAGACAGCACAGTGCCTCCGAGGTTAGGGATGCCATCCTGGATGAGATGGCAATGTTTTTTGCCCCGCTGCGCCTGGGCCCAGGTGCAAGCTGGTGTATGTGATAATGGCCGGAACCTGGTAGCAGATCTGGAGCTCGCCAGATTCAAACACGGACCACACATGGCCGACGTTTTCAAATTATTGGTGCAACGGTTTCTAACAACTTACCCCAATTTACACAAGCTACTGGTTAAAGTGTGGCGCTTGTGCTCCCACTTTGGCAAGTCTACAGTACCTGGTGCTAGCCTCAATACACTCCAGCAATGCCTACATCTGCCTGAAGCACCGGCTGTTGTGTGAGGTCACCACACGCTGAAACCCTAGATACTGTATGTTGAGCAGGATGTGTGAGCAGCAGAGACCTTTGATGGAGTTCCATCCACAAAACCCAAGGGTTCATCAAAGTCAGCTCCCTCAGTTTCTGCACCATGAGTTTCCATGGGTGGCAGACTTATGTGAAATCCTATCCCATCCTTTCCACTGGACAAGAAACATTAGCATGCGCTCATCACAATTCCTGATATGACAGCTGCGTTAAGCAGGGTGCAGGGTACAACACAGACCAGGCCCCAGCACAGGTGTTACAATGGCTAGCGGATAATGCTTCCAGCTGCTTTTCCAGCAGCCGGTCAGCCACTACCTGCAGTCATGTTCATACCCAAGAGTCTGCCCCTCCTTCCTCCCAACATGCTCAATCCTCCCAACAGAGTCATCCCACCCTTGCCCCCTCCCAGGATCTCTTTTCGGGTCCTTTTACTGTCTCTCCCTCTGTTGAACCACTTCCCGAATCCCAGGAGCTACCAGACGACTTTGTGTGTACTGATGCCCAAACACTGGAGCATCTGCCATCACCTGGCAATTTTGTGGTTGTGACCCGCAACCAGCATTTTCTATCCTCAGTGATGATGATGATGATGATGAGACACAGTTGCCATCAGGGCATGCTGTTGTCATGTGTGTTTTGCAGTAAGAGGAGACTGAGCAATTGGAATAGGAGTTGGTGGACGACGAGACCACCAACCCTAAATGGACAGGGGTGATGTATAGTGGGGAAGGCAGTGTAGATGTGGAGGCAAGCTAAGCAGGAAAAAGGTGGCTACAGACAGAGGCATGTCCAGAGGCAGCAAGGCCAAAGATTTTCCGTGTACTAACCACTTATGCAAAACTCGCCCATGTTGCCAGACTAATTCCTCCAACAGGCTAACAACTGCCATCCGGTCCCCACCCACCAGGGACATGCTCTCCAAGGTCTGGTACACGTTAATGGCACCCCCTGGCCAAACTACCACCACTGAGGGGCCTAGTGTCACCAGGAGGGACAAGTATAGGTGCATGTTGCGGGAGTACCTGGCCGACAGGTGTATAATTAAGAAGTAACTGCTGTGGAATCGGGCTATTTTTTGTGCGGACACCCCTAAAAGCTGGTTGGAATGTATATAGCAAGAAGTAACTGCTGTGGATGCCTGCTATTTTGTGTGCAGACACCCAAAATAAAAGCTGTTTGACAGGTGTATAAGCAAGAAGTAACTGCTGGGGATGCCTGCTATTTTGAGTGCGGACACCCCTAATAAAAGCTGGTTGGAACGTATATAGCAAGATCTATATACTCCTCTCCCTTTAGCTCTGAAAAGAGCTGTTGTTTTTCTTCTGTTTTTCCCTGCCTGTCTGAAGCTAAACCCTATCTAGCCCTCAGCTGCTATGTCTCTCTTCCTATCTCTGACTGCAAAAATGGCAAATATGCTGGCGGCCGTTCTTATAAATGGGAGGTCACATATTTTCGGCAGCCAATGTTTTTTTTAATTTTTTTTTAACTACCTCCATTGTCGTACTACCTGTCCCACCTCCCCTGCGCAGTTATTGGTGCAAAAAAATGTGCCAGGGAAGTTGGGAGGGATACAAATTTTTACTGGTTTAGCTCGTGGTATTCGATTGGAATCGAATACCTTGAACGGCCTGATATTCGATCGAATATCTACTCGATCGAACGGTGTTCGCTCATCTCTAATTGTAACGTATTATTTGGCAATCCCTGGAGGCTGAAGAAGATGCGGCCATGGACAGGAGCGGATGAGTAAATACAATAAATAAGTTATCTGCTGTGGTAATCCAGTAGGTACTGACCTAAAGGAACAGGAACATTTACTGTATGGGGCATGTAAAAGGAGCACTTACTGTGTTGGGGCCTGTAAGAAGAACAATATAGTGTATGGGGTTCTACAAAGGAGGCAATAAATTGTATTGAGAAAATAAAGGAGAATACACCATAGAGAGGGCAATGCATAGTGTTGGGAGTCAGTAAAGAGAGGGTGGTACAAATTGGGTGAGTCAATGAAAGGGGCAATATAGCATGTGGGGCTAGTAAAGTGAAAATTTAAGACTCTTTGAGGAGATCTAATAACGTACAAATATATAAAGGGACAGTACAAAGAAATTTCAAATCATCTTTTTAACCCTAGATTGGTAACAATGATATCC
Organism: Leptodactylus fuscus; assembly: GCF_031893055.1. Lineage (NCBI taxonomy): Eukaryota > Metazoa > Chordata > Amphibia > Anura > Leptodactylidae > Leptodactylus > Leptodactylus fuscus. The sequence goes on from NC_134265.1 coordinate 247,993,397, forward strand.
CCTATATTTAGAGGAGAGAACATCACAACATAGATGGAGATTCTTTACTGTAAGAGCAGTTAGGTTATGGAACTCACTGCCACAGGATGTGGTGATGGTGGATACATTGTGCAAGTTCAAAGTGAGCCTGGATGCCTTTCTTGAATGGAAAAATATTACGAGTTATGGGTTTATACTGATTGCTGGTTTTGGAGTCAGGAAGGATTTTTTTACCCTGACATGGGGCAATTGCCATCAACCTCAGGATTTATTTTTGCCTTCCTCTAGATCAACACTGTAGGGTCATAGGTTGGATTTGATGGACCTGAGTCTTCAACCAGTCTCATCTACTATGTAACTGTAAGTATCATTTCTTTTTTGTAACTCTTCACAACCCACGGAAAACCACAATTTATTCCAGGGCTCAATTTTTTATTTCTGGCTTACTGCTAAGAAATTTTGTACGGTCTGCTGCCTCACTGGGCTCTTCCTAAGACATTGTTGTTTTGGGTCTGGTGAGAATGTTTCAGCTCAAATACTTTTTGTATTCAGTTTTCCCCACTTTTTTTTTTTGTAAGTGATAAAACACCATTTCAAACCCTCTGTTCAGGTTTGGGGCCTATTTGACATGAGCTATCCTGAGTTCATGCCCTTCTCATGAATCCTCCAGACCAGATCCTAACCCGCTTCCCTCTACTTACTGCAATGGGAGTCTGACCTTGGTATGTCCCTTAGTCTAAAACAGAGAGGATTGCTTTTATGCTGATACCGAGTGCTTTTTCACCTACATGCTTCTATCCAGGGTGTGGACCATGACTGTTGGAGATGGAGTGATAATACCTTACCTCACACTTTTTGGTCCTGTAAAGTTCTGTCATCTTTCTGGAGTAATGTACAACATATTGTTTATCAATAGAGATGAGCGAACAGTGAAATATTCGAGATTCAATATTCGTTTCGAATAGCCCCTCAATATTCAACTATTCGAACGAATATCGAACCCCATTATAGTCTATGGGGGAAAATGCTTCGTTTCAGGGGAAGCCACACTTCGACTCAGGAGAGTCACCGAGTCCACTATGACACCACAGGAAATGATGCCAACACCCTGGAATGCTACTGGGACAGCAGGGGAAGCATGTCTGGGGGCATCTAACATGCCCAAGTATCTCGTCGGGATCCCTGTTAGCCTGTCAACTTGCAATATGCGGGAGCTAACTTTTTCCCATAGGAATTCATTGACCAGAGTACAGCATTCAGCCAATCAACGCTGGTTCTGCCGGAGGAGGCGGAGTCTAAGATTGGTCCACAGCAGTCTCCATTCTGGTCCGATCTCAGTTGTAGTAGTGTTGAGCGCACAGCTCTGCTACACTGGAGATGTAGCAGAGCTGGCCGTGTGTTGAGCTCTGATACACCCAAGATATAGCAGAGCTGGCCATGCGCTGAGCTCTGCTACATCCAGAGATATAGCAGAGCTGAGTATGCGCTGAGCTCTGCTACACATGAGATGTAGCAGAACTGAGTGTGCGCTGAGCTCTGCTGTTCCAGAGATGTAGCAGAGCTGAGTACCGGAGGAGGCAGAGTCTAAGATCAGTCCACAGTCCGATCTCAGATGTAGCAGTGTTGAGCGCACAGCTCTGCTACACCTGAGATGTAGCAGAGCCTTGCGTACCCTGAGCTCTGCTACACCCAAGATGTAGCAGAGCTGAGTGTGTGCTGAGCTCTGCTACACCCGAGATGGTGTAGCAGAGCTCAGTACACACTCAGCCCTGTTACATCTCGGGTATAGAAAAGCTCAACGTACAGTCAGCTCTTCTACATCTCTGGATGTAGCAGAGCTCAGCGCACACTCAGCTCTGCTACATCTCTGGATGTAGCAGAGCTCAGTGCACACGCAGCTCTGCTACATCTCCAGTGTAGCAGAGTTGTACGCTCAACACTGCTACATCTGAGATCGGACCAGAATGGAAACTGTTGTGTACCGATCTTAGACTCCGCCTCCCTCGGCAGAACCAGCGTTGATTAGCCGAATGCCGTACTCTGTATGGCATTCGGCCAATCAACACTGGTTAATGCATTCCTATGGGAAAAATTCAGCTCCCTCATATCGCAAGCTGACAGGGATTCCGACGAGATAGAGCCCCAAAGAGCTGTTTGAGTGACATTCCCACCTAAATAAAGGTAATCCCTAGCTAACCCTGCCTGTACATCTATCCCTGTCTCACAATCACATAGTTCACAGTCTCATATGACCCGTATATTAAATCCACTATTCATATAAATTGGAGGTCACCTGATTTAGCCAGCCAATTACTTTTTCAGATTTTTTTTCGACGCCTCCGTTGTCGTAGTTCCTCTCCCACCTCCTCTGCGCAGTTATTGCTGCAAAAAAAGCACCAGGGAAGGGGGAGAGAATACGAATTTTTAGTGTGTTTGCCTCATGGTATTCGATTGTAATCGAATACCTCGAATGGCCTGATATTTGATCGAATATCAATTTGATCGAACACCGTTCACTTATCTCTATTTATCAAGTCTTAGTAACTACTTTAGATCTTTGGCCAGCATTGTTCATGATCCATCACTGTGAGACTACAATCCATGCTTATACATACTACTTAGTTTGCTTTTTGGTAATGGCAATAAGATTTTACATGCAATTCTATACAAGCAGACATCTCCAACTATGTACCTTTGAATATCTATTATCAATTACATAATGTAGATCTCTTACCTAAACTACTGACACTATAAGATTTTTCTTCCTCTGATTTGTTGCCTCTGTGTTCTCTACTCCTGTTTATCTATCTTTCTCTCCCTTTTGGGACTAGTTGTGGGTTTGCAGTTGGGGTTGTATGTTTTATTCCTTCCCTCCGCCAGCATTTTTCGATTTTCCTTTTTTAAATATTTCATTCCAAACCCCATAACTTTTTTCATTTTCCATTCACAGAGCCACATAAGGGCTTAATGTTTGTGGGAAAATTGGAATTCATAAGAGTACCATTTAATATTCTCTACAATGTATTTGGAAACGGAAAAATAATTAGAATTAGGTGGTATTGGAGAAAGATTAGATTTTGGCTTGCTGTCATTCATTCTGTTACTTCTAGAGGATAAAACTCTGACCATGGTCATGTGACTTACAGTCCATAGTCATGTGATGAGCACACAGGCGTACAGCTGATTACCAGGCAGATGTCTGATTAGTGTGCTGTGACTGTAACGAGCGACACCTGTGTGCTCATCACATGACCATGGACCGCAAATCACATGACCCTGGTCAGAGTTTTATCCTCTAGAACAGTGGCCCCCAACCTTTTTTCGACCAGGGACCAGTTTCACTAAGACAATTTTTCTATGGCCCGGTGGGGCGGGAAGGGATGTGGATGGGGGCAGTGAAGGGGTGTGATTGGCGACGGGGTTAAGCATGAGGGTGTAGATTACTGATGACGGACACTGCAGGTTATGAAGATGGCTACTGATGACGGACACTGTTATGAAGATGGCTACTGATGAAAGGATACTGTTATGAAGATGGCTGCTATGACAGACACTGTTATGAAGATGGATACTGATGACGGATATCACTCCTAATGCTGCTATTAACTTCACTACAGCCTCACTACAGCTACATTACATGTCACAGGGACAAGTGACGTGTAATGTAGTTGCCCAAAGTTTGGTAGGCAAGTGCGGGGTGGAGCCAAGACCCACTGCATGTCCTGCATAGTACTAGAATCCCGGACATACAGCGGGTCCTGGCTCAACCCACTTTTGGCACTTTTCTCACCTTATCCCGATGAGCAACAACCAAGCGTCAGTGTTGTGGAGCCGGCTGGCTCAACCCCGGGCACTCGGCACCACACTAGCTGCTGACTCCTCACCATCGGTACGCGGACCAGTACAACATGCCCCGTGGCCTGGTACTGATCCGCAGTCCGGCGGTTGGGGACTCCTGCTCTAGAAGTAACAGAATGAATGACAGCAAGCCGAAATCTAGAAAACTGTGAGGAATTGATACATGAAGTATATTGGAAAAGTGTATATCTTTTTATTGTACATTTGTTTGTCAATATTGGTCTGAAAGTGGCCAACCCCTTTAACCTCTTAAGAAAAAAAATCCAAAACTTTGCAAAAAAAATAAAATTCTTGAATTCTGACTTTTTAATATTTCTGTATATGGGGATGCATAAGGTGTATTTTGTTACGGGACCATATGCACTTTTTATATATACCATTTTGGTGTTTTCTAAATAATTTTTACTTTGTTAAGTCTTATTATAAGCTAAAATAAAGAATTTAGAGACTTAAGACTATAGCAGGGTTTAAAAGTGTCTCAAGATGTGTGATAGATTTAGCATATCTTGTTACACATGTAAATCACTTCTTAGGGGACTTATCTAGACCAATATTTTGTGGCAAATTTTGGAGCAATTTAGAGCATTTGAAAGCCATGGACATTTTGGTGAAAGCACAACCCACCCCCTTCTATAAACTCTCTATTAAGGTTTATTAGAAGTGACTAAAATAAATCTGACTCAAGGCATGCCTGCCAGTTTTTGGACCAAACTTGGGCACATTTAGTTTAGTAAATCTTCGTCATTGTGTTATACATAAAGCTGGGCTTGTCGGGTTGGAACATAACAAAAATAATAAACTACCCCTCTGCTCCTAAAAGTGCTATAACAAAGTGGAGCAGTTTTGCCATCGTTACATTATATAAAATTCTTCACTTCCACTGCAAAATATCCTTGAAAACCAGCACTGTAAATGCTTTGTGTGTTATCTTTCATAAATAAAATGTTAAAGGTCAAGAGTTCTTCAACAAGCATATATGACTGTTTGTGCTATATCTGTAAAAGTGTTTTATTTATTTTCATGGAAAAGAGCTATTGTCACAGTTTATAGGTTAAATAACATAGCATAATTGTTGTTTGTTCATCGGGGCCACATATGTTAATAATCAGAATGTAACGCAACGTGGGCGAAGTTCTAATCTGTTTTATGAAGAAAAAAAAAGTTTTCAAAATATTAATGTATTGACACACAGATATCATACTGTGAATACTGTAAAAACAAAAACAAAAAAAACCAATAAAAACTATCTAGAATTGCTAATTATTCTGTATTGAACCCAATTACAAGCTATATTTTCCAAGCCAACGGACTTGATTTAACCCATTAAATGTCTATGAGAGACTGTGTCAAACACCTTTGCAAAATCCAGGAAACTATATCCACAGAATATCCTCTGTCCAGACATTTTCTCACCTCTTCATCAAAGCAAACTCAGCTGTATCAAAAGCATTAAACACTTCCAGACCACCCACTGGGTATGTATGTCCGGATAGTGGTTGTCTTGTTTTGAAAGGATGTGTTAAGCAGCTGCAAGAAATCATGGAGCTGCAGAAGTGGAAAGCCAGCTGTAACTACAGTCGGAGCTCCTCTAGAGAAGGCAGGAATGGTTTATTACCAACCCTGCTCCCATCTGACCCGATGGGCACGTGAACTGCTCGGGATCAAAGACTGTAAAAGCTTTTGGGTCCTAAGAGGACCCAGATCAGCTCAACAGTCATGGGCAGGAGGCTGCATTCCTCCTGTAACTGGGGCTAAATGTATCAGTCCCGGGTACAGGGGAAATCAGCCTCCCTCACCAAAAAAAAGTGTTCAGATGCCCCCAAAGGTCTATAATGACCTTATAGGAACAAAAATGTAAAAAATAAATAAATAAATAAATAGAAAAGTTAAAAAAAATAAAAACTACATAAAAATAAAGCTTTATGTGTCACCAAAAAAAAAGATGCAAAAATTAGTTGAATAATCCAAAAGATAAAAAATTCATCTGATTACAAGTGAAGCTTCTAAAATACCATTACAAAGCAGCAAACAGGTATGAGAAGCTGCTGGTGTGAACTTCAAGGTGTAGGATCCTCCAGCGACTTGCATTTGTGCATAGATCTACTATTCAGACACTACTAAACAGTGCTCACAAGCAGAAATGGTTGCAGTGAGCCCAGACATACATGGAGTCTAAATATGGAACAATCTTGTTTACTGATAAATGCCATGCAACCCTGGACGATCCAGCTGCATGGAGTAGTGGATGGTTGGTGGATGGCCACCATGTGCCAATAAGGCTGTCAAGTAAGCATGGAGGTGACCATGTTTTGGGCTGGAATCATTGGGAGAGAGCTAATAAGCTCCTATAGGGTATAAAGAGGCACAGCTTGCACATAAATCTCTCTTATGGTGGGGAGGTGAAGACAACTACAATTTGTGCCACCTGGAATAGTAGTTCTGCAGTTGACACAACTTCAGCCAGTATATTTTGGTGCTTGCAAAACTGCTCACTTTTCCCATGCAAAGTAGATCCACAGCTGATCTGAGCTATCCATGTGTATAGATGGTAATAAACAACAGCATTCAGCTGAAAACTGACATAAATGATCTGGTGGCATCACGGCCGGGGTCGTGTCCAGGGTCATGTGAGGCCTCCAGTGACAGAGTCTCAGTGGGCCCCTTTGTGGCATGGTAAAAAAACATGATGCAAGCTTTCTTCTGTAATGCTTCTTTACTTTTGTTACAGAATAAAAACTCCTGAATGCACAACTTTTTCGTCTGTCTAAAAAGTAAAAAATATGACTGAATTTACAGCAGTAGATGGGGAGTGTGTGCGGATATTCCTATTCAAGCTGATCTGTGTCCTGGTTTTCAGACCCCCAAAGATCCCATAATGATAACTTATCCTGTGGATTGGTCATCAGTACAAAAAATCATTATGGGACCAGAAAAGTCCCTTAACTACCCAGAGTAAGACTCCAAGGGAGGAGAAGTAGTCAGCCTAGACATTTGTTCCAGGATAATTTTGAGGAGGTAAGGTCACTAGCAGGAGGATTCTGAGAAACTGATGCACCAGTAGGGGGGTCTCTGAAGTGATGGGGCGCGTCTGAAGGGGGTTTGAGAAAGGGGTACACCAAAAGAAGGCACTGAGGAGTGAGGAGACATGTTAGCCTAAAAAGGTGCTGCAGTGCCTCACCCCTGACTTCACAGTGGCACCTTCATTATCTATATACAGGGGCAGGAGGATATTCTCGCCAGTCTGTGACAGCTATCTCCCTTGGGGCCAGGGGCTATATCTTGATTTCCATAGGCCGCCAGCAACCAGGGCCGCCATTAGGAATTTTGGGGCCCCATACAGCCTAAGTGTCTGCCCCCCCCAGCATTTTAAAACTACTTTATTTTGCGACATACCAATTATGTATTAAATTTACTTTTATTTAGCAGCATTACAAGGCTTAATCAGATTCTATTTGCAGGTAAAATCTGCTACGTGTGAAAGCACCTATAGAGAGCCAACACCATTTAAAAGAGCCCTCTTAATAAATCCTCAGGGCTTTTTCACATTGCGTTTTTGGCCTCCCTTGCCGGGATACGTTGGTAACCAGTCAGAACAGTGGCGTAACTACCGTGGTAGCAGCAGTAGCAGCTGCCACAGGGCCCGGGCCATTAGGGGGCCTGGTGACAGCCGCTACCGCTGCGTTTTTTTTTTTTTTTTAAGTCCGTTACGGGCCCTATTCACTTGCCGATCCTGGCTGGGCCGGGATCGGCAAGTGACACCGCGGGGCCCACAGAGGCTATCATTATACTTGGGGGTCTTTGCAGACCCCCGAGTATAATGATCGGCGGACCGGAGAGGTAAGGTAACATAACAAACAGTGTTACTTACCTCTCCACGATCCTGCCAGGCCTCCGTCATTCGTGTCTGACGTCTCTGACGTTACATGACCCAGGCCAGCTTCCCGGGTCATGTGACGTCTGACGTCATTAATAGAGATGAGCGAACACTAAAATGTTCGAGGTTCGAAATTCGATTCGAACAGCCGCTCAATGTTCGTGTGTTCGAACGGGTTTCGAACCCCATTATAGTCTATGGGGAACAGATACTCGTTAAGGGGGAAACCCAAATTCGTGTCTGGAGGGTCACCAAGTCCACTATGACACCCCAGGAAATGATGCCAACACCTCTGGAATACAACTGGGACAGCAGGGGAAGCATGTCTGGGGGCATCTAACACACCAAAGACCCTCTATTACCCCAACATCACAGCCGAACAACTACACACTTTACACACTCAATACCACCTCTCTGACAGTAGGAAAACACCTTGAAACATGTGTATTTGGCACTTGCAGTGAGGAGAGCTTGTCACCAGCAGTGAATTTGGCCCTTGTAGTAAGTTGAGGTTGGCACCAACATTTGTTTTGAAAATCAGGGTGGATTGAGCCTCTAACCAGCAGAGTTTGGGCAAATTCATGGTGGAGGGAGCCTCTAACCAGCCCAGTTTGGACCAATTCATGGTGGAGGGACCCTCTAACCAGCCCAGTTTGGACCAATTCATGGTGGAGGGAGCCTCTAAAAAACCCAGTTTGGACCAATTCATGGTGGAGGGAGCCTCTAACCAGCCCAGTTTGGACCAATTCATGGTGGAGGGAGCCTCTAACCAGCCCAGTTTGGACCAATTCATGATGGAGGGAGCCTCTAAACAGCCCAGTTTGGGCAAATTCATGGTGGAGGGAGCCTCTAACCAGCCCAGTTTGGACCAATTAATGGTGGAGGGAGCCTCTAACCAGCCCAGTTTGGACCAATTCATGGTGGAGGGAGCCTCTAACCAGCCCAGTTTGGGCAAATTCATGGTGGAGGGACTCTCTAAAAAACCCAGTTTGGACCAATTCATGGTGGAGGGAGCCTCTAACCAGCCCAGTTTGGACCAATTCATGGTGGAGGGAGCCTCTAACCAGCCCAGTTTGGACCAATTCATGGTGGAGGGAGCCTCTAACCAGCCCAGTTTGGGCAAATTCATGGTGGAGGGAGTCTCTAAAAAACCCAGTTTGGACCAATTCATGGTGGAGGGAGCCTCTAACCAGCCCAGTTTGGGCAAATTCATGGTGGAGGGAGCCTCTAAAAACCCCAGTTTGGACCAATTCATGGTGGAGGGAGCCTCTAACCAGCCCAGTTTGGACCAATTCATGGTGGAGGGAGCCTCTAACCAGCCCAGTTTGGACCAATTCATGGTGGAGGGAGCCTCTAACAAGCCCAGTTCGGGCAAATTCATGGTGGAGGGAGTCTCTAAAAACCCCAGTTTGGACCAATTCATGGTGGAGGGAGCCTCTAACCAGCCCAGTTTGGACCAATTCATGGTGGAGGGAGCCTCTAAAAAACCCAGTTTGGACCAATTCATGGTGGAGGGAGCCTCTAACGAGCCCAGTTTGGAACAATTCATGGTGGAGGGAGCCTCTAACCAGCCCAGTTCGGGCAAATTCATGGTGGAGGGAGCCTCTAACCAGCCCAGTTTGGACCAATTCATGGTGGAGGGAGCCTCTAACCAGCCCAGTTTGGACCAATTCATGGTGGAGGGAGCCTCTAAAAAACCCAGTTTGGACCAATTCATGGTGGAGGGAGCCTCTAAACAGCCCAGTTTGGACCAATTCATGGTGGAGGGAGCCTCTAACCAGCAGAGTTGTGGGAAAGCAGGGTGGAGGGAGCCTCTAACCAGCAGAGTTGGTGGAAATCAGGGTGGAGGGAGCCTCTAACCAGCAGAGTTGGTGGAAATCAGGGTGGAGGGAGCCTCTAACCAGCAGAGTTGGGGGAAATCAGGGTGCAGGGAGCCTAGTATTAGCAGAATTGTGCAACGCTTATGGTGGATGAGTATGAGGATGCGGAGGAATTGGAGAGGTTGAGTACAGACATGGAGTTTCATGTTGGGGTGCTTTACACAGGTGGGCACAAAAATGAAGGCTCTATCCAGTGGTGGTTCATTTTTATCAAAGTGAGCCGGTCGGCACTCTCAGCTGACAGACGGGTGCGCTTGTCAGTGATGATGCCACCGGCTGCACTGAACACCCTCTCAGATAGGACGCTGGCGGCAGGACAGGACAGCACCTCCAAGGCATATAGGGCAAGTTCAAGCCACAGGTCCAACTTCGACACCCAATACGTGTAGGGCGCAGAGGGGTCGGAGAGGACAGGGCTGTGGTCGGAAAGGTATTCCCGCAACATGCGCCTATACTTCTCACGCCTGGTGACACTAGGACCCTCCGTGGCGGCACTTTGGCGAGGGGGTGCCATCAAGGTGTCCCAGACCTTAGACAGTGTGCCCCTCGTTTGTGTGGATCGGTGAGAACTTGGTCGCCTACTGGAGGAACTGCCCTCCCTGCCGCCAACGTCACATGCTGGAAACATCTCCATCATATTCTGCACCAATTGCCTGTGGCAAGCATTGATGCGATTGGCCCTCCCCTCTACCGGAATAAAAGACGAGATGTTGTTTTTATACCGGGGGTCAAGGATAGCAAAGATCCAGTACTGGTTGTCCTCCATGATTTTGACAATATGCTTGTCGGTTGTAAAGCACCCCAACATGAACTCAGCCATGTCTGCCACAGTGTTAGTTGGCATGACTCCTCTGGCCCCACCGGAAAGTTCAATCTCCATTTCCTCCTCATCCTCCATGTCTACCCATCCGCGCTGCAACAATGGGACGATTCGAAGTTGCCCGGAAACCTCCTGTATCACCATCACATCATCGGACAACTCTTCTTCCTCCTCCTCCTCCTCCATTAAACGCGATGAAGCGGACAGATGTGTGGACCTACTCTCCAGCTGTGATCGGATGCTATCCCTGACTCCTCTGTGTGATCTGAGTTATCCCTGATGTCAATCAGGGATTCTCTCAGAACACACAAGAGCGGGATTGTAAGGCTCACCATCGCATCCTCAGAGCTCACCCTCCTTGTGGACTCCTCAAACACCCGTAGGATGTCACAAAGGTCTCTCATCCATGGCCACTCATGGATGTGAAACTGAGGCAGCTGACTTTGTGGCACCCTAGGGTTTTGTAGCTGGTATTCCATCAAAGGTCTCTGCTGCTCAACCACTCTATTCAACATCTGAAATGTTGAGTTCCAGTGTGTGGGGACGTCGCACAAAAGCCGGTGTTGTGGCACATGCAGGCGTTGCTGGAGAGATTTTAAGCTAGCAGCGGCTACTGTCGACTTGCGAAAGTGGGCGCACATGCGCCGTACTTTCACCAGTAGCTCTGGAACATTGGGGTAGCTCTTTAGGAAACGTTGCACCACTAGGTTGAAGACGTGGGCCAGGCATGGAACATGTTGGAGTCCGGCAAGCTCCAGAGCTGCTACCAGGTTCCGGCCGTTATCACAAACGACCATGCCTGGGCCCAGGTGCAGCGGCTCAAACCATATTGCCGTCTCATCGAGGAGGGCATCCCTCACCTCGGAGGCAGTGTGCTGTCTGTCCCCCATACTGATCAGCTTCAGCACAGCCTGCTGACGTCTACCAACGCCAGTGCTGCAACGTTTCCAACTCGTAGCTGGGGTCAATCTAACAGCGGAGGAGGCGGAGGAGGAGGCGGTGGCGGAGGAGGAGGCGGTGGAGGAGGAGGAGGAGGGGGGTGTTCTTCTCGTGTCCCTGCCAGGAATGTTAGGCGGGGAGACGAGGTACACCGGGCCAGTTTGGGAAGCAGTCCCAGCCTCAACTACATTCACCCAGTGTGCCGTCAGTGAAATGTAGCGTCCCTGTCCGCATGCACTTGTACACGCGTCGGTGGTCAAGTGGACCTTTGTGCAAAGTGCAGAACTAAGGGCCCGCCTGATGTTGAGTGACACGTGCTGGTGCAAGGCGGGGACGGCACACCTGGAGAAGTAGTGACGGCTAGGGACGGCATAGCGAGGTGCCGCAGTTGCCATCAGGTCCAGGAAGGCGGGAGTTTCAACAAGCCAGAACGCCAACATCTCCTGGGCCAGCAGTTTAGCGATGTTGGCATTCAAGGCTTGCGCGTGTGGGTGGTTAGCAGTGTATTTCTGCCGCCGCTCCAATGTCTGAGAGATGGTGGGTTGTTGTAAAGAAGCGCCTGATGGTGCCTTTAATGGTGCAGGAGAAGGAGATAAGACAGGAACAGGGGAGGATGAGGAAGAAGTCAACAAAGTGTTGGAGGCAGATGAAGTGGTGTCCTGGCTCGTCCTCTGGAGTGCATCGCCAGCACAGTCAGCAGTGGCAGTGGCAGAGGCAGAGGCAGTGGCAGTGGCGTGAACGGCAGGCGGCCTTTGTCCTGCCGTTGCTGCCTGCCACTGATTCCAGTGCTTGGATTCCAAATGACGGCGCATTGAAGTGGTGGACAGGTTGCTCTTCTCAGAGCCCCTAATCAATTTCGAGAGGCAAATTGTGCAGACAACACTATATCTGTCCTCGGCGCATTCCTTGAAAAAACTCCACACCTTCGATAAACGTGCCCTCGAGGTGGGAGTTTTTCGGGGCTGGGTACGAACTGGAACATCTTGGGAGATTCCGGGTGTGGCCTGGCTTCGCCTAAGCTGCTGACCTCTGCCTCTGCCTCTAGCTACCCTTTTTGGTGCTGCACCTGCCTCAACATCCACACTACTTTCCCCGCTTGACATCCCCCCTGTCCAGGTCGGGTCAGTGTCCTCATCATCCACCACTTCCTCTTCCAACTCCTGTCTCATCTCCTCCTCCCGCACAATGCGCCGGTCAACTGGATGCCCTGACGGCAACTGCGTCACATCATCGTCGATGAGGGTGGGTTGCTGGTCATCCACCACCAAATCGAACGGAGATGGAGGAGACTCTAGTGTTTGAGCATCTGGACACAGATGCTCCTCTGTTAGGTTCGTGGAATTGTGACGTGGAGGGGCAGGTTGAGGGACAATGAAAGGAGCGGAGAACAGCTCTGGGGAGCAGGGACAGTTGGGGTTATTGTTCTGTGAAGCTTGGGAATTTTGGGAGGAAGGAGGACAAGACTGTTGGGTAATAGGAGGAGAGGAGGCAGAGTCTGACTGGCTGCTGGACAATGTGCTGTAAGCGTTCTCTGACAGCCATTGCAAGACCTGTTCCTGGTTCTCGGGCCTACTAAGGTTTGTACCCTGCAGTTTAGTTAATGTGGCAAGCAACCCTGGCACTGTGGAGTGGCACAATGCTTGCTGCCCCACAGGAGTAGGCACGGGACGCCCTGTGTCTTCACTGCTACCTTGCTCCCCAGAACCATTCCCCCGACCTCGCCCACGGCCTCGTCCACGTCCCTTTCCGGGAGCCTTGCGCATTTTGAATTCCCAGTTAGAAACTGGCACTATATACCAGTAGCAAGAAATGAGGGTATTTGTAACCCCAATATATTCTTTGAATTCCCAGTCAGACAATGGCACTATATACCAGTAGCAAGAAATGAGGGTATTTATAACCCCAATATATTCTTTGAATTCCCAGTCAGACAATGGCACTATATACCAGTAGCAAGAAATGAGGGTATTTATAACCCCAATATATTCTTTGAATTACCAGTCAGAAACTGGCACTATATGGCAGTAGCAAGAAATGAGGGTATTTGTAACCCCAATATATTCTTTGAATTCCCAGTCAGACAATGGCACTATATACCAGTAGCAAAAATTGTGGGTGCACGTAACCCCAATATATTCTTTGAATTCCCAGTCAGACAATGGCACTATATACCAGTAGCAAAAATTGTGGGTGCACGTAACCCCAATATATTCTTTGAATTACCAGTCAGAAACTGGCACTATATGGCAGTAGCAAGAAATGAGGGTATTTGTAACCCCAATATATTCTTTGAATTCCCAGTCAGACAATGGCACTATATACCAGTAGCAAAAATTGTGGGTGCACGTAACCCCAATATATTCTTTGAATTCCCAGTCAGACAATGGCACTATATACCAGTAGCAAAAATTGTGGGTGCACGTAACCCCAATATATTCTTTGAATTCCCAGTCAGACAATGGCACTATATACCAGTAGCAAAAATTGTGGGTGCACGTAACCCCAATATATTCTTTGAATTACCAGTCAGAAACTGGCACTATATGGCAGTAGCAAGAAATGAGGGTATTTGTAACCCCAATATATTCTTTGAATTCCCAGTCAGACAATGGCACTATATACCAGTAGCAAAAATTGTGGGTGCACGTAACCCCAATATATTCTTTGAATTCCCAGTCAGACAATGGCACTATATACCAGTAGCAAAAATTGTGGGTGCACGTAACCCCAATATATTCTTTGAATTACCAGTCAGAAACTGGCACTATATGGCAGTAGCAAGAAATGAGGGTATTTGTAACCCCAATATATTCTTTGAATTCCCAGTCAGACAATGGCACTATATACCAGTAGCAAAAATTGTGGGTGCACGTAACCCCAATATATTCTTTGAATTCCCAGTCAGACAATGGCACTATATACCAGTAGCAAAAATTGTGGGTGCACGTAACCCCAATATATTCTTTGAATTCCCAGTCAGACAATGGCACTATATACCAGTAGCAAAAATTGTGGGTGCACGTAACCCCAATATATTCTTTGAATTCCCAGTCAGACAATGGCACTATATACCAGTAGCAAAAATTGTGGGTGCACGTTACTCCAATATATTCTTTGAATTCCCAGTCAGACAATGGCACTATATACCAGTAGCAAAAATTGTGGGTGCACGTAACCCCAATATATTCTTTGAATTCCCAGTCAGACAATGGCACTATATACCAGTAGCAAAAATTGTGGGTGCACGTAACCCCAATATATTCTTTGAATTCCCAGTCAGAAACTGGCACTATATGGCAGTAGCAAGAAATGAGGGTATTTGTAACCCCAATATATTCTTTGAATTCCCAGTCAGACAATGGCACTATATGGCAGTAGCAAAAATAGTGGGTGTATATAGCCCCAATTCTATTGCTAGGGGACTTGCAGGGTATTTCTGGGGTGAAGGTGGGGGGGCACACCGTTGGAACGGGGATTTGGGGTGTATATATGGGGTATACGGGAATACACTGTCAGTGTATTCCATTCAGGATCCTGGGAAAGCTGGGTTGCGGCGATTGAGCCCGTCAGTGCTACGTTACACTGACAAGCTTCTCCCTGGAATTTAGCTCTTACAAGAGCTGTTGTGGTTGTCTTCTCCTTCCTATCCTAGCCTGTCCCTGCCTACCCAGAATCTAAGCCCTAGCTAACTGGACGGAAACCTCCGTCCCCGGTGAATTGCAAGCTCAGAATGGCGCGAAGCTGGGCGTCGCTGTTCTTTTAAATTAGGGGTCACATGTTTTCGGCAGCCAATGGGTTTTGCCTACTTTTTTCAACGTCACCGGTGTCGTAGTTCCTGTCCCACCTACCCTGCGCTGTCATTGGAGCAAAAAAGGCGCCAGGGAAGGTGGGAGGGGAATCGAATAATGGCGCACTTTACCACGCGGTGTTCAATTCGATTCGAACATGCCGAACAGCCTAATATCCGATCGAACATGAGTTCGATAGAACACTGTTCGCTCATCTCTAGTCATTAAAGCTGGACAAGAGCGGCGGCCGACAAGAACAGGTAAGCAACTGTCTCTGTTCTTTTAATGGTTTTAATCCCCCGGGTCTCCGATTATTATACTCTGGGGTCTTTTCAGACCCCAGAGTATAATGAATGTTTATAGGTGTCCACAGTGGGACATATGGGGACACTATTGGGGATAATACTGTGTGTGCAGGGGACACTATAGGGGTTAATAATACTGTGTGTGCAGGGGACACTATAGGGGTTAATAATACTGTGTGTGCATTGGACACTATAGGGGTTAATAATACTGTGTGCATTGGACACTATAGGGGTTAATACTGTGTGCAGGGGCCACTATAGGGGTTAATACTGTGTGTGCAGGGGACACTATAGGGGATAATACTGTGTGCATTGGACACTATAGGGGTTAATACTGTGTGCAGGGGCCACTATAGGGGTTAATACTGTGTGCATTGGACACTATAGGGGTTAATACTGTGTGCAGGGGCCACTATAGGGGTTAATACTATGTGCATTGGACACTATAGGGGTGAATACTGTGTGCAGGGGCCACTATAGGGGTTAATACTGTGTGCATTGGACACTATAGGGGTTAATACTGTGTGCATTGGACACTATAGGGGTTAATACTGTGTGTGCATTGGACACTATAGGGGTTAATACTGTGTGTGCAGGGGACACTATGGGGGATAATACTGTGTGCAGGGGACACTAATGGACATAATACTGTGTGCAGGGCTTACTAAGGGACATAATAGAGTGCGGAGGAGGGGGTCAGTCGAGGTCTTCGGCATCGGTTTGGGGAGGGGGGCCCCATGTCAAAAGTTCGCCACGGGGCCCCGCCATTCCTAGTTACGCCACTGAGTCAGAATCAGCTGTCAACTTATCCCTGCACGAAGAACAGGCCATTAAAAAAAAAGGGGGGGCCTGCAGTTCTCCGTGCAGGGATAAGTGGGAGTGGGGAGCTGATTGTGACTGGTTACCAATGTATCCCGGCAAGGGAGGCCAAAAACGCAATGTGAACACTCCTTTAAAGTGAAAGTCCCACCCCCAAACAGGCTGCTATGCTAGTAGTATGTAGTAGCATAGCAGCCTACATCATTATTAATACAAAGCACACATACCTTTGGAGGTATTGTGTGCTTTGTCGTTCTCCAGCTAAAAACCTATATATTATATATTATTGCCCCAGTTCCCTCTCCGCAGTGCCGCACACCTGATGCCCCAACAATCCCTCCCGTCCACCTTCTAACATCTTTCCATTGCCCCCTGTACCCATACCTCCCAACTTTTGAAGAACCGAAAGAGGGACAAAATGTGCGGCACGCGCTGCAGCAAATTTAGCCCCGCCTACTTTTAGGTTGACCCCGCCCGTTATCATTAATTTTTCATGTACCTGCACACAGTATAATCCTCCTACAGTCACCCGTAAATTATATGTCCCCCCTCTATCTCTCCCCCAGCTTCATATACACCCTTCATCTGCCCCCAGTTTCATGTCCCCCCTCCATCTCTGCCCCCAGATTCATGTCCCCCCCTCCATCTGTGCCCCAGTTTCATGTCCCCTCCATCTCTGTCCCCAGATTCATGTCCCCCATTTCTGCCCACAGTTTCATGTCCCCCATCTCTACCCTCAGATTCATGCCCCCCATCTCTGCCCCAGTTTCATGTCCCCCCATCTCTGCCCCCAGATTCATGTCCCCTCCATCTCTGCCACCAGATTCATGTCTCCCCCATCTCTGCCCCCAGATTTATGTCCCCCCATCTCTGCCCCCAGATTCATGTCCACTCCATCTCTGCCCCCAGATTCATGTCCCCTCCATCTCTGCCCCCAGATTCATGTCTCCACATCTCTGCCCCCAGTGTCATGCCGTCCTCTCCTTCATCTGCCCCCAGTTTCACATTCCACCTCAGTGTACACATTACACTTACCTTCTCCTTGCTCCCCCGCCGCTCTCTCCGTGCCTCTTTCTCTTTCTCGCACACAGTTGTAGACGTGATGTGACATCATCACATCGCATCTACACAGCCAGTAGCCGGGAGTGCAGCGGCGAAGCAAGGAGCTGAACTGTGACAGCTCCTTGTTGTAGCCGCGTATGTGTTCAACTCAGATCTGCGTCCTCTGGACGCAGATCTGAGTTGAAATCGGACATACAATGACTGCTGCGGGCGCCAGGGGGCCGGCACACGGTGGCGGGCCAAAACTGGGCCCCCCATTTTTCAATTTGGCTGGGCCCCTGACGCCAGTAGCAGTAACACTGGCCTATCGGTGGCCCTGTCAGCAACAAGTACTCACACAGTAGATTCCTCCCTCACCAGGCTGTTCTTGGCTGCTGCTTTATAGCTACGCCCCCTTGATATCCAGCACCATCCCTACTTGTGAGCTGCCATTTTGTAAGATAAGATGACAATGATATCACAACATGACACCTGAAATCAGCTTGGTGACAGAGGATTCAGCAAAGAGTAAGACTGGAGGCAGAGGGGAGCTCTGGCAACCCATGCACACAGTTTTAATTACATCATTGCCCAAAATGTCCTGCAATTAAAGCTGAGAAGATAAAGTGAAGCAGTCATTACTAGGGTTGAACCGATCTTGAGATTTCAGGATCGTTTTTAAAATCCGATTTACGATCATTTTCCATTCGAACCTGATCCCAATTCCGATCCCAATGCAAGTCAATGGGATTTTTTTAATAATCGAAGATCGGATTTTAACCCCTTAACGCTAAATCACGTACATTGTACGTCAGGGAATGTGGTTAGTTCCCTCATTCCCACGTACCTGTACGTGATGGAGATCGCACGGGCTCAGAAGCAGAGCGTGTGCGATCTCCATGGGAGGCCGGCTGTATCTGACAGCCAGGCTTCCCCTGTAGCAGCAGGGACGTTGATTGCACCGACCCCCGCTGTTTAACCCTTAAGGTGCCATGATCCATAGTGATTTGATCCCTAGGGGTTTGGCCGGCTATAAAGCATGCTGCTGGCTGCTTAAAGGGATTCTACCACTAAAACACATTTTTTTCTAGTTAACACGTTGGAATAGCCTTTAGAAAGGCTATTTGTCTCCTACCTTTAGAAGTGCTCTCCGCCGCGCCGTTCATTCAAAATACCGGTTTGTACCGGTATGCTAATGAGTTATCTCGCAGCGATGGGGGCGTCCCCATCGCAGGAGCAGCGATGGGGGCGTCCACATTGCAGCTCGAAAACCGACCGCAGTGCCGCCTCTATGGTCTTGCGTATCCTCCCCTTGCTTCTTCAGCGTCCTGTCGCACGCCTGCGCAGTACGCTCTGTTCGGCGAAGATTGCCGAACGTACTGCGCATGCGCGAAATTGCAGTGCCCGCATTATGGCTGGGACCGCAATTTCGCGCATGTGCAGTACGTTCGGCAATCTTCGCCGAACAGAGCGTACTGCGCAGGCGTGCGATAGGACACTGAAGAAGCAAGGGGAGGATACGCAAGACCATAGAGGTGGCGCTGCGGTCGGTTTTCGAGCTGCAATGGGGACGCCCCCATCGCTGCAAGAGAACTCATTAGCATACCAGTACAAACCGGTATTTTGAACGAACGGCACGGCGAAGAGCACTTCTAAAGGTAGGAGACAAATAGCGTTTCTAAAGGCTATTCCGACGTGTTAACTAGAAAAAAATGTGTTTTAGTGGTAGAATCCCTTTAAGGAGTCTGTGTGCTGTAATTTACAGCTACACGCTGCTCCTTAATCCCTCCCCCCATCGGAGCGAGCTGCGATGGGGGGAGGGTTAACCCCTTGGATGCCAGGACGAGAGGAAGCTAGTCTATGCATCTGCATAGCTGGCTTCCTCTATAGACTTGCAATACACGTGTATTGCAAGTCTATAGTTAGTATAGAACCAGCGATCCTCTCTGATCACTGGTTCTAGTGTGCTTGCAGCACAAATAAAAAAAATGTAAAAAAGGGTTTTTTAAAAAAAAATAAAGTGTGTAAAACAAACAAAAAAACAAACATAGTTACATTTCTTGTAAATCTGGAAAATCGCTGTTACACTTGTAAGCGTTGTAACGTCCAAAATAAATTAAAATACAATCAAAAGATGATGCCAATATAAAGCAGAGAGATAATATTTAACCTAGTTAACATTGTTAGCTTTTCCCACAATGCTTGGCCAGTAGCAAAGCATTGTGGGAAATAACTTCCGGCCTCGATCCCGCCTAAAAAGATCGGGATTGGAATTCCGATCGCAATCGTGAAATTTTCTCGATCGCCGATCGTAATCCGATCTTTTCCAATCCCGATCACTAAATTCTAGTCATTACCCAGCAGCCAAGTGGGCTCCCCCCAGGAGCATGGGGCTCCTGCACTGCACTCATACTCCAAGTCCCATCTTTGAAAAGTGGTGATGGCAGATTAAAATCTTCATTGGCGTAAATTTATATAAAAATAAACAAACAGAAACCAGGGCATATTTACACCAAAACTATGCTGTAGGGGCATAATAAATCTGCTCCATTGTTTACAGTTCATAGACTGATTTATTCTCTGGCCATATTGAATCAAACACACAAAAGTAGTGTGTGACATGCAGATTCTGGAAAGATGAGCATGTTAGCATCATTTGACACCTATTATTAGATAAAATAACAAAACATGCACATGTTAGTAGAAATGTGTGTGAGAAGAAATACAGATGAAATACAGTTTCTGATAAATGAACTGGGCTTCAAGCCACAGCTACGAATCAAGGCCATGTTTTCACTGAAAGAGCATATGTGCAATGTGGACACCTGGAGCGTACTGTGATCTCATCCAAGGCCATTCTAAGGCTAGGGCCCCACGGCCCGTAGTTGCAGCGCTAAAGCACTGCGGAAAGAACCGCGCCGTGAACACACTGCAGAGTTTTTCTCCGCGGACTTTCTGTTACAATTATATCAAGGGAAAGCCACTGGTGTTTCCGTAGATATAATTGACATGCTGCGATTTTCAAAACCGCAACGGTTATGAAAATCTCAGTGTGTTTGCACTGCATTTTTTTCTGCAAAGTGGGCGTGGGATTCGCATGAATCCCATCCCCTTTGCTTGCACTGTAAAACACCGCGATTTTTCCCACAGCGTTTCTGCCACAGGCAAATCACAGCATTTATGTCCTGTGGGGCCCCGTCCTAAGACAGTTTCATCGTAGTTCTGGGAGTTTCTGTGCTACTCTGCTGAAATGGCTAGCTTGCGCTTATCTGATTCAACATTCCACACAAAATGGAACATATAATATACATAATATCAAAGATTACCCCCATATGCTCTATCCCAGTGTTTTCAATAATGCAGTTATGCAGATATACTGTATATAAATCAATACTAGAAGAAAAGTTTCTCAAAACTGATAACTGCTAACCACTGTGGTCGAGAATACTGAAAAGAAGAAGAAGAAAGTCATTAATTAGGTTATGGAAAATCAGGGACAGCCTTAGAGTCCATTCACACGGAGGAAAATGATGAGGAATTTGGTGTGGAATTTCAGCGCTGTAAAAAAAGCCTCCGATTGACTTTTTCTGCTAGCACCCTTAAGGCCTGTGCACATGGAGTTTACATGCGCGCATTTTACCATAATACACATGTATAGAATACATCAGTCCCATTGAGTTCAATGGAATTTTTTACACGTGTAAAAAACGCGTCAAAAACACGTAACTTTTTTTGGCCCTTTTTTTGACGCTTTTTTTTACACATGTAAAAATTTCTATTGAAGTCAATGGGACTGCTATATTTACACATGTATTCTAAACACGTGTATTATGCTAAAATGCGCACACATAAACTCTATGTGCACGGGCCCTTAGACCGAGGCCCCACGTTGTGGAAAACTGCTGTTATTTGTTGCAGATTTTGCTGCAGTTTTTTGAGCCAAAGTCAAGAGTGGATTAAACAAGAATGAGAAATATAAAGGAAGCACTTATACTTTTCTCTTCTGTTAAGTCCACTTTGCCTCAAAGTACTATAGGAAAATCTGCAACAAGAAAGCAGATTTTCCACAACATGGGGCCTTCACACCTGTAGACTGTTACCAGTAGCATATCATTAGCTGCCATTCACTAAGAACAGCTTTATGTCTTATTTATCTATAACCCATGTCTTATTTAATTATATATTTGTTCCGTAGGCAGTGGAGCTCGGACGTCATAAAAACTTGACCCTGCCAGACGTTCCAAATCAAATACTGTACATAATTGGGAGCTGTATTCTTATTATTGGTTCAGTTGGTGTGGTTGGAAATCTACTAGTTCTTTATGCGTTTTACAGGTACAGTATTGAAAACTTTCTGAACTTATGCTAAAAACTATTGTTTGTTGTGAGAAACCTATCTTAGGCCTTATTCACATCTGCGTCGGTAATTCGTTTGGGGGAGTCCCCATGCAGACTCCGAACACATTTGCAAGCGACATGCAGTAAAAGCACACAGATCCCTGAAGACTATAATGGGATCCGTTTGCTTGCCGCGAGATCTCTGCAGGGAACATGCGGACAGGAAAGTACTTCACAATCTACTTTTCTGTCGGCATGATTCGTGTGAGCAGCGCGTGGCAAGCACATGGACCCCATTATAGTCTATGGGGTCCATGTGATTTCACTGCATACCGCTTGCAAATGCGTTTGGTAGTCTGTTATGGGGGTCCCCATGCGGACTCCCGGAACGGATTACCAAACGCAGATGTGAACCAAGGGTTAGTACAATTTGTAGCAGATTATTTATTATAATATGCCATCCAAAGCAGCATGCCATGAGTTTCTTGAGAATGTCACAGAAATAAATGTGACTTGTTCCATCAAATGTTATATTACTCTACGTGGAGCTGTAACTAGGTATTTCTTTAGCTGGGGCACAGAGTCAGGTACATACACAGACATCTAGAACTTACCGTAACTAAATCCTCCAGTGAAATATAGGATAAAACTCATATCCCTTGTGGGGAAGGTAGCTCGGTAGCAGCAATGGTGCGGACCCAACCAGTCAGAGGCAGGGACACAAAACAGTGGCAAAACAAGTTTATTTAGGAAAAAAACAGCAAAACAAATAAACCCTTACTTCAGACACAAAATGAGCAAAATAAAATACAGCCTTAACTTCAGGAGTTAAAACCCTGCAAATAAGTACTAACTGTATGTGTAGCTTACTACCAGCCACACAATTCAACAAAAAGAGTACAAAAAAGTCTCAGCAGACTCACAGTGTCAGGACAGACCCAGGTGCTTCCTCTCACTCCCTGTATCCGTCCTGAAGTGCAGTCTCTGCAGTCTTTTATGGCCAGTAATGAGCCTGGGACCCATGCCTGGACTTAGGCCTACTCAACACCCACTAAGGACCACACATAGGAAGCAGGAAAAATGGTCCGATCCTGTAGTGCTTAAAGGAACACTGGCAGGAGGGAAGGTAAAAGGCAAACTCTCTAGATACCATCTTTTTGTGCTGCCACATCTGCCTGTGCCCCAGGCAAGTACATCACTTGCATATACCAACTAGGCTTTAGGTATTCTTGCCTAAAAACACAGAATACACTTGCTTGGCAATTTTTTTTAACTCTCATGTAACTGAATGAAGAAAGTTGCCTATTTGGACTGCTCTACATTAACAGCAACTGTAACATCAGTCAGGATGGGGGTCCAGGGATGCCGTTTCTAGGCAGGGGAGCGAGTACCAGATGTGGGACTCTGTTGATATGTCACAAATGCCTAAGATGGGGGAATATATGTTTTAGTGAATATTACGAAGGGTATACTTTTACTGTATATCTATACGTACCATGTTTTGTGATTTATGATGGATGTGCGCTGGGTGTCCATCTAGGATCCAGATGTGGATGCAACTTCTACACTTTTCCAAGATACCTTTTCTATTCTGCATTGCAACTCCATTTTGATAAAAATCTGTATTTTGTTTTTATGCAAATGAACTGAAAAGGGCTTTAGGGTTTGTCCTCTGCTCCAGCTCTGCTCTGCTAACCACCCCTAACAAGCAGACAATGTATGACATGGGAAGATGCCACTCAAGTAATGGCGGGCAGAACTGAACGGTAATTAGTGGTTATTATCTAGATCCGAGAGTTCTGCTGGGAGATGCCATGTCCTTAAAGCCCTTTTCAGCTAATTTGTATAAGAATAAAATGCTGAGTTTCATGAAAATAGAGCTGTGATGCATAATAAGAAAGGCACCTTTGGAAAAGAGGCTGCACTACAAGGTGATTTTGCTTAATTAAACAATTATAACGAAAATCTCTAAGGATAAGGTCCCACATTGCAGAAAAGCTGCTTTTTGTGTTGCATATTTTGCTGTGGCTTCCATTATATTTTGCATTCCTTTTGTAGCCAAGAAAGGGTTTTATTCAAGAAAACCTAAACTTCACACTAGCATTTGTCTCTCCTTTATAGACTATAATGGAGTCCGCTGGGTATCTTTTGGGTTTCTGACGGTTTTATACTGAAACCAGTGGAGAGAAAAGTCCTTCATGCAGGACTTTTCTCTTCACCATTTTTTTTAAGGAATCTGCGGGGGCAGATTCAATACTTAGCTTTAAGCCTAGTCTTAGAGAGTTTCTTGATATATGTTTAATTAGAATGGAAAGAGGATATCATGTAAGAAATTCTCAGATTTTTTTAATGGAATTTCTAGGTGTTCCTTTAGGTACAGTAGTTTGTAATTTTGGTCTTATTTCATATATTTTATCCCTCATATCATTAGCCAATATTTTCTATTTTCAGTAACAAGAAGCTGAGAACACCACCAAACTTTTTCATAATGAATTTGGCAGTAAGTGACTTGCTCATGTCTGCTACCCAAGCACCAGTCTGTTTCCTGAACAGTTTCAACAGGCAGTGGATTCTTGGTGGAATAGGTACTGGAACTGCATTAACATATTCCTCTTGTCTGTTAATTAAAAATCAATGTCTAAATAGAAGAAAATAATTACAAGAAATTGCTTTAATCTTTTCTTTATCAAACCAGAAATCAACTTATAAAAGCATTCTATACTATCAGAGTTTCTTTGTTTGTGTTTTTGGCAAAACAAAAGAATTAATCCTGAATTCTGAAATAGACTATTTGTAGTAAAAATGTATAGTATCATTCAAGTAATAATGAACAATTTTAAAGATATTTTCAAACAAGTTTTGTGTAACTCTATAGTCGCGATTTCCAACAACAGGTGTGGCGACAACCTGGAAGGAAAATGGCTGCATCTACCCTTTTACCTTAAGATACCAATGTAGTTGAATGAAATGGTGCAGCAGGGAGTCTTTAGCTTCCTGCTCTATCACTCAAGCATCAGCTAGTGATGCCTGCTGAAGACTTTAAAGGGGCTTTCCCATCTCAGTGTCTCACTAGTCTGCCTGCAGTGTCTTCTGCTCACTTCCTGTATTTCTCTTCCCCCTCCTCCCTCTGGCTGATTGGGACATAGAACACTTCTGCAGGTCAGATAATATGCAGATGCTTGTACAGAAAAGGCTCAGTGCTATGTGTGTTTACATAGAGAGATAACAGACTTGGCTTTATCAGCAAACTGCAATTAGCTGAATGATTGTCCTGCCAAGGCAGTGAGTAAGTGACGTCACTTGTCCTATAGGTCCAAGGTTATAGCAACTCTAGGTAAACAATGGGAAGAATAAGGTCACATAACAGGAGAACAAAGCAGAATTTCTAAAGCAATATATTTAATAAAAGGCTTCGATTTACATAAGCTACCAGTAAAGATAGGATCCTTGAGATGGGACAACCCCTTTAAGCATCGAACTGCAGACAAGAAACGGGAGAACCTTAGCACTTCGGGGGACTGAGGTTTGGTAAGTGTTATTTGTTTCTTAAAAGTATAGCACTACTATATAACTACAATGTTGGGGCTACATTATTAGTTACCTAGGGGCTAATGAGGGACATTGTCATTTGCCTGAAGAGCACTGGAGGACAATATTACTAGCTTGGGGGGGCAATAGATGACATTATTACTTGTCTGGGGAGGGCACTATTACTTTCTTCGGGGGTCAGAGGGGACATTATTACCTGTCTGGAGGCTACTGGAGAACATTGCTACTTGCCTGGGAGTCACTGGAGAGAATTACCGCTTGCCTGGAGACTATTACAGAGTATTACTACTTTTAGTACTTGCCTGGAGGCCACTGGCGGATATTAATAGTTGTCTGGGGTGACTGGGCAGCATATACTGCATACTGGGGAGAATGCTACTATGTGAGGTCACTAACAGAGCTTGGTGATAGTAAAAGGTGAATTTTTGTATGTGATGGTGTAGCATTGAGGGTGAATTGTCATGGTGCAGTTGTGATGCAGTTACAATTGCATCAACACTGCAAGGGAAAAATGCATGCAGTTTTAGGTTAAGAGTTATTCACATGGAGGAAAATGGTGAGGAATTTCATGTGGAATTTTAGCGCTGAATCAAAAGCCTCCTATTGACTTCAATGGGTTCATTTTTTTGCTAGCAGAAATAGAAACCCATTGAAGTCAAAGGGAGGCATTTTTTTCAGTGTTGAAATTCCACACCAAATTCAGCGCCATTTTCCTCTGTGTGAATGGACCCAAAGGCGCTAAGTAGTGGGCCACAACAAAAAAGTGCTGTGGGGAAAGCTGAGTTGGCAACGCATAGTTTTTTACAGAAAGTCCACAGAGATTTCCTCTGCAAAATTGCTATTTCCATTATACCTATAGGGAAACCGCTGGTGTTTCTGTAGGTATAATTGACATTCTGCAATTTCCAAAACTTTAACAGTTTTAAAAATTGCAGTGTATCTGCTGCACATATTTTTACTATAGTCCTCTTTTCAGGGACTGTAAAAACTATTGTGTTTACGCCAAGTGGGCCTTAAGGCTAAGGCCCCACGGGCTGTAAACACAGCGCTAAAACGCTGCGGAAAGAACCGCTGCGTGAACACATTGTGATTCTTTCCGCAGCGCTTTTAAGAGAAAGTTCACAGAGTTTTCCTCTGCGGACTTTCTCTTAACATTATATCTACAGGAAAGCCGCCGGCATTTCCGTAGATATAATTGACATGCTGCGATTTGCAAAGCCGCAACGGCTTTGCAAATCGCAGCGGGTCCCGCTGCATTTTTTTCCTCAAAGTAGGCATGGGATTCGCATGAATCCTATCCCCTTTGCTTGCACTGTAAAATGCCGCAATTTTTCCCGCAGTGTTTCCACCGTGGGCAAATCGTGGTGTTTACGTCCCGTGGGGCCGCGGCCTAATGTGGTTTTTGATGCAGTTTTCTGAACTTACAAGTGAAACAAATTCATGCATTCATGCTCCAATTGTACATTCAAAAACTGTGCTAAAAAAAACAGATCAAAACAATATTTTTTGTTTTTAGGTAAAAATTATTTGGTAGGGGTGCCCAATGAAAAAAAAAATTCCAGAAGTGCCCTAGGTCTAAAAAGGTTGGGAAACACTGTTCTATGGGGAAAGTAGTATATAATAGTATTTAAAATTACTCAGAAATCCCAGCATGTAGGCCTTAGAAAATGAAACTGCTAGTTAGATAGCTGACTTAAAGGGGTTGTCTCAGGAAGTAATGTTCTTCATGACCTTTGTCCCACTCCAGATTCAACCTGAACACAACCAGGATTAATGTGGGTGGGACTGGAGAGGGTTAGCACTCTAATTCACTTAAGTGAAATTGCTGGAGATAGGCAAGTACTGCGCTCAGGTTGAATGTAAAGCAGGTCAAAGGTCCTGAAGAGCTTTACTTCATGGAACAACCCCTTTAAGCAATTTTGAAGAGCTTTTCATACTACTTAAAGAGTTTGTCCAAGATAAAAAAAAAACAAAAACATTTTTTTTTTTTTTATTAGGCAAGGTGAAAAAAAAAAAAAAAGTCACACTTACTTATCCCCGATACTCCTGTGTCTCTCAGCGTGGTCCAGTCCTGGTGCTCCGCTATCTTGTTTTGCCGGAAGTCCGTGGCACACTGTGACATCCCATGTCCCTCTCTTTAGGTTGCTGATTGTCCTCTGTAGTCAAGTTCTGCTTGAAGAAAACTAAAGCAGCAGGAGTGGACCAAACTCGGAGACACTAGAGCACTGGGGACAGGTGAGTATGTTTTGTTTTGTTTTGTTTTTTTAATCTTCCCCGGCCTAATATATAGAATTTATTCTGGATAAACTCTTTAATGCATTTTTGCACACAGTTTTTTTGAGTCATTTTTGGTATTGAGAGATAGAAAATAGAGAGAAAGAGATCTAGACTCCTGACAGTGCAGGTAGATAAGAGGGGAAGTGTATTGGCAATGACAGCTGTATTGCTTGTAAGCTGTAATTTTATCCATCACTAGGCTCCTCTTCATAAAACTATAACTTTTATTCCATGCACGTTAGGAACAAGTGACAAGCAGAAATATTGGATAGGGTCATCTCCAGGTTTGTTTGGTCTTCTTTCGGAGAAACTCACTGGGCAACAAAAAAAAAAAAAACAAACAAAATTGGGTGTTTTTTTTGTTTTTTTTTTGTTAAAGCAGACCTACTGAAGTGAACTATTAATACAGTCTATTCCATATAAGTAGAACGAATCTGTTCAGTAATAGAGAATCTCGTCTTTCATATAACACCAAAAGTAAGTTTTATAATGTACACAGTAACAGTCAGTGAGAAGCAGGAAAATATCTCAATACAGAAACAAGAGAGAGTGGAAAAATGAAGGATTTTACAGAAAGGATCAAAAATTTGTTACAAAATGTATTAATGACTCAAATACTGCCAGAAATTCCAAAGTTGTCCAAAAGTTTAGTTATGCTTTAGGCTAGGTTCACCCCTGTGCCTGCCCTTCGGCTGGGGATTCCGTTCCCCAATGCGCTTTAAAAACGCGGAGAGAAAAGTCCTGCAAGCAGCGCTTTTCTCTCTGCATTTTCTGCCGTTTTCGGGTATTATTTATAAGTCTGCCCTAGCATCAGACTTACATATCATTTGTTGTAATTTCATCATGTTTTAACCAGAGGCATAACCTGCAGCTCCTGAGCCCCAATGCATAGTCTGTTGGTAAACTAGCTATATGCACGGAAACAAACTATGGGGATACAGCCATAGTTGCTCCACTGCAAGGGAACATGGGAGGAATATGCAAATCTGTCTCCCAAGATGCTTCCTATAGAGGGCAGCATAACAGAGGCACTGTTTCCCTATATACATCTTGGGAGACAGATTTGCATATTCCTCCCATGTTCCCTTGCAGTGGAGCGACTATGGCTGTATAAGTCTCCACACACCTAATAGGTGGTTTCTCTTTAAGGAGGAACATTATTCCCATAATCTGGTCTCTCAGCCTCTCTACCAAGTCAATTCTCTCTACGCTACGCTGATGAGGTCCAACCAGACTGAAACGGCCATCCGTCGCTGAGAAATTGACTTGGTAAAAACCCCACATTATGCAGTAAAGGCTTCTGGGAAAGTCGGACATGATGTTCAGGGTGCTTCCTATAAAGGGCAGCATAACAGAGGAACTGTCTCCCTATTTACATCTTGGGAGACAGATTTGCATATTCCTCCCATGGAAACAAACTGGAAGCCTTCTGGTCTAAGATCATAATACTGAACATGAAGTAAATCTGTGAAGATTACTAAATAAATATACTTTTGGCACTTTAGAGTTTATAGGACTTTTTAATTTGTCCAGTCTAATCACTATACTATGAAAAGTTATTCAACTTTATACTATACTTTAAAGGGATTCTATCATTAGAATACCCATTATCCACAAACACCACGTTTAGAAAGGCTATTCTTCTCCTACCTTTAGAATTCCTCTCCGTGCCGCCGTTCGGTAGATATCCCAGTTTTTGTCGTTATGTTAATGAGTTTTCAGACAGCACTGGGGGCGTCCCCCTGTACCACTTGAAAACTCTCCAACTCTGCCTCTATCTTCTACTGGCATGCCTCTCCGCCGTGTCCTCTGCAATGTCTTCTTCTGGCGATGGTATCTTCGGAATCTAAATCCCACACATGCGCAGTTGGCTCTGCCATTGGGCTTTGGGAAGAGCTGACTGCGAATGTCTGTGCGGCCATTTTCTTGTGGCCGCTTACACAAGCATACTGTCCGCACATTGCATGCATTTTGGAAATGTCAATTATACCAACAAAAACATTGGTGGTTTCCCTATAGGCATATACAGAGCCTGGAACTGACACCCTCGAAGGGAGATGGGGGGGTGGGAGGGGTGCAGGTGAAATATATTAATTTGGTGTTTATAATGTTCAGCGCACAGAAGTTTACTCTGAATACAATCCTCAGCTGTGAAAAGTATTAGGAATTTATGAATAGGTTTTTCCAGTCTTTGGATGTAAACAAGAATATCTCTGTTCACTGACCACAAGAAGAAATATTAAAATTGGCGAGAAACATAAAACTGGATGACCATATTAGAAAACAATACATAATGACTGACTATCAGAAGATGTCGAAACTAAGATTACAGTCTCCATGTGCAGAATCAAAAGTAGAATGTTAGGTTTGTATATGACAAAGGTATGACATGATTATAAAACTTAGGCAATTTTAGTTATTAAAAATAGTTTTAATAAAAGGTGCTTTTCTAACCTTCTACTGTATCACAACCTGTACCGGTCTGTATTTTACATTATAATCACTATACATACTTTCTATAGTTTGTTTTGGAAGATATTAGAATAGAAGGCAATGATCAGTACATAGACTTCTGTCTCTTGTGTGACTTGCGTTGGTTGTCTGGTGTGGTTGTGAATTGGTTTATGCATGGCATTGATCTAATTATTTTGTTAGTGCGATGCCTTCATTAACCGAACATCTTCTGACGTCACTCCTTTTTTCTTTGGCAGCTTCTTATATTACTGTTGGCACTCCAGCCAGCTGTCTACAACAAAAATAGCTGCTTCTGGATGTGATGTCACAAAGATGACAGAACACTGCACCAGTCAGACCAAGGTGAATCCTAGAGGTATGTTATTTCTCTCCCTTTATCCCAGATATGTGTTTTTTTCTCTTTCCCCTTGGCTGGACCTATCTTGATATGTGTGTCATAATTTTTCAAGCCAGAGTGCGTTCTCAATCTTGTATCACAATGTAATGTCCGTGTGCAGTGGCGTAAATACTGGGGCAGCAGTGGTAGTGGCTGCCACAGGCCCTGAGTCATTAGGGGGCATCTGGCAGGACCCTGCTGCCTTTTTATTAAAAAATAGACCTTGACCTGCTGGAGTAACCTCAACAGGTAATGGGCCTTATTTTCTTACCAATCCCCACTCCTGCTCACGGTTGCCTGCGCTCCCCCTTCTGTGGAAGTGGAGGCAGAGCTGAGCAGGAGCAGAGATCAGTAAGTGAGGCCACAGGCTCACAAACCCCAACAAACACTGTCATTACACTCTGCGGTCTTTTCATACCCCAGAATGTAATTATCGGAGGAGGCTTCAGGCCTCTTTGATGATGTCCCAGACGTCGCGTGGTTCAGACTGGTGTCATTATGCATAGCGATACCGGCCTGTTTCACATGACGTCCGTACCAACATTGAATAGGGCTGAAAGCAGTGGGGAGTGCATTGGAGCCAGGGAGAGGTAAGTAATGTTGTTTTTCATGTTTGTATCCTTCCCTGGGTCTCCAATCATTTTACTCTGGGGTCTGAATTGTTCATGGGTGGTCCACTATGGGGCATAATACAGTGTGAAGGGTCCACTATGGGGCATAATACTGTTTTCAGGGGTAATTATGGGGCATAATACTGTTTGCAAGGGCCACTATGGGGCATAATACTGGATGCAGGGGTAACTATGGGGCATAAAATTGTCTGCAAGGGCCACTATGGGGCACAATACGGTGTGCTGGGGTCACTATGGGATATAATACTGTGTGCAAGGCCACTATGGGGCACAGTACGGTGTGCTGGGGTTACTATGGGGCATAATACTGTGTGAAGAGGTCACTATGGGGCATAATACTGTGTGCAGGGTCCACTATTGGGAATAATACTGTGTTCAGGGGCCATTATAGGGCATAATATAGTGTGCAGGGGCCACTATGGAGCATAATACTGTGTATAGGGGCTTTCTGGGATATTGAACTGTCTGGAGACTAGTTTGGAACACTATAGTTTGTGTAAATGGGGTGTTGTACTGTGTGGGGGCCAGGAAAGGGGGCGCTATGCCATGGGGGGCCATAAGTCAAACATTTGTTGGGAGCCCAGTCTTGGCTAGTTATGCTACTGTCTGTGTGGGATAGATTTGTTAATCCTGGCTAATATTGAGAAGCATAGAAGATTGACAGAAGAAAGGACAATGTAATCCATTTAGGTCTGAGGAAGCTTGCATCCACATAAGATCTGTGGTCAGTTCTCGAAGATGTTTGGAACAACCTTCCTGACAAATTCCTTCACAAATTGTGTTCAAGTATTTCTAGAAGATTCAATGCTGATTTGGTGCCAAAGAGCGGTCACCTTGATTTGATTTAGATTTCTCTTTTGTTCATTCACTTAATCTACTGAAAGGGATTCTATCATTTAAAAATACATTTTAAACTAAAACCATGTAGGAATAGCTTTTATAAAGACTATTCATCTCTTACCTTTACCTTGAAGGTCTGCACTGCCGTTTTTGAATTTTGTCTTCTTTCTTCTTTGCTAATTGTGCTCAGAAAGCATAGGGGGCATTCCCCCTGTGCTCTGTGCACAACTTGTCATCCATCCTGCGCTGCCTTTCTTCTGCTTCGTCTGTCCTCTTAGAGGAGACCACCGCAAAATGGCCAATGAAACAGCCAACTCTGCATGTCTGTTGACCATTTTGTGGTGGTCTCATGTTGGAGACCACCACAAAATGGTGACGGAAAATGTGCAGTTGGCTGTTCCCTCGGCCATTTTGCTGTGGTCTCCTGTAAGAAGAGGAGGATAATGGCCGATGGAGCAGAAGAAAGGCAGCACTGGATGGATGACAATGCTGTGCTCAGAGCACAGGGTGAACACCCCCTGTGCTTTCTGAGCACAATTAGATAAAGAAGACAAAATTCAAAAACAGCGGTGCGGACCTTCAAAATAAAGGTAAGAGATGAATAGCCTCTATTAGAACTCTATTGAGAGGCTTTTTTGGAGTCTGATTTTGAGGCGGATTCAGTGTCAATATCCTCTCCAAAAAACTCAGTGTGAACTGATCCTAAGATTTTTTTAGGGGAAATTATTTTTCCTTTACTCTCTCATTTGCTATACTGCTGAGTTGAACACTATTTTATTACTGTAGGTTTAGTTAGATTTATCAGCTATTTTTAATAAAAATTATATTTTATATCTTTGTTTTTTTTCAGTGAAACATGCATAGTACTATTCAGCATGTACGGGATGCATAGAGCGTCTTTTTTTGCGGGGCCAGGTGTACTTTTCAGTTATACCATTTTGGGGAATTGATTTGATTACTTTATATTCAAATGTTTATCAGTGAAAAAAATGACGGTTTGGCACTTTTGACTTTTTGCTACGGCATTTACTGTATGGGAAAAATATTTCCATAGATTTTGTAGACCAGGAGTAGACCAGGGATATGTGTATGTGTTTCACAGTATTTAAGTACTTTTATATGTGTTCTAGGGAAAGGGGGTGATTTGAATTTTTATTATTTTGAATTTTTAAAATATTTTTTTTACTTTAAAAAAAAAAATAATTATGCATTTATTAGACCCCTTAGGGGTCTTGAACCTCAGGGGGTCTGATCACTAATGCAATGCATTACAATGCTAATGCAATCCCGGCCAAATGCGCCGTGGGGAAAACGATGCCTCGGACAAAGCCGAAGATTGGTGTGGGCACCAATAATGGGGATTAGTGTTGGGTGTCTATTGTATAAAACAGTAGACACCTAGCGTCTATGGCAGCCACCCGGCTCCCGAGCGACCACCATGTTTAAACATCCGGCAGGTAGAGGTTAAAGCCCTGGCCTAAAGCTGCGTTCACTGGATCCTATTAATAGCATTCGTGAGGGTAAGTTCACACAGGGTTTTTTGGACCAGAACTTGAGGCGGAGGCCCAAAATGTAGTGCACCAGCATCCAGCCACGCACTCTGCTCCGGATTAGGCCCAAATGAATGGGCCTAGTCGGGAGGGAGTGTCTTCAGGTGGATGTTGCCTGAAAGAATGAGCATTTCGCTTCTTTTTCTGGGAGCCATTTGTTCCAGCTCCCAGATAAAGGAACTGACCAGCTCCCATTTATTTCAATGGGAGTCGACTTTTTGGTCAGAATTTTGAGGGGGATACGGCCTCAAAATCCTAACCAAAAAACCTTGTGTGAACTTGCCCTTATTGCTTAAAAAAAAAAAAAAAAATAGAGCACCATGCTGCACTTTTTTGTGTGGTAAAATGGGATGCATTCCCATAATGTACGAGATCCCTCCATCTCCTACATTAGGACTACTGCAATCTCTTTATCCCTTACATATGTATGGAATAAAAGGAATACAGAACTGCTGTGGAAAATGAAGTGCTGCAGTTTACAGCAGTCCTATGTAAGGAAAGAAGGGGTCTAGGCTTTACACAAGGCTGGTGTAGCCAGGAGTTAATATCACCTTCATTCAGGGGACTGTTGGTCCATCCATACTTTAGAGAATACCCATACCAATAAAAAAAAAATTAAAATCACTTACCTGCTGTAGCTGTATACAGACTGGGCTGGGAGGAAGCGAGTAAAATTCAGCAAAGGTTAACCTTACTGAGTCAAGCAACGCAGGGAACAAAATATTTGAAGATTACAGTGGCTGCATCAGGTCAAGGGCCGATGATTTACTACCGTAATTGATTTGCTCCTTCCTTGACCTGACGCAACGCTAGCATGAGGACATTCTCTTCAGATCATGCATTGTCGACTTGCTTGTTCTCCATCTGGCCATAAAACAATAAAATGAATCCTTGCTGGAGTTTGTTTACTTTCACCCAGCACAATCTGCTGTACCAGGCAAATGAAGCTTGCGTGCCACTCTTGGCATGTGTGTCGGGGTTTGCCAATGCTGTTCTACTGGAACACACAAAACTGACAGAAGCAAAGCTTGCAACAGAGTTCAATAATTATAGAAGTAGAAGTTTGGGGGTTTTTTGGTCACCCAAAACAATGTTGCACCCTGCTAATCTGAAAAATTGTTAAACTGATTCCATTTGTTACAACAAGCTGATTGATGCAGTTCTAAAGTAATATTCACTGGTCAAGTCCCTTTTAGTGCTCTGCTATTTTTCTTGAACTAATTTTGTAACAACAACAACAAAAAAGAATACACAGTATTAGAATTGTAATCATTCACTATTATAATTAAGCAGCGTAAAGTGAATTGACTGGAACAAAAGGCAGAGGCTAAGGCAAAAGTAAGGGAAGGAGGAAATACACATGCAAGTACTAACAACAAGACCATGGGTGGCAACAACAACACTATCTTTTATTATAGTTACTTCATGCGGCAATATTTTCTATTAGAGACTAACAACTCATATTGGTACCAAATTTGGCATTGATTTCATGCCGTTACAATTCCTGCCACAGCAATGCCAACATCGCCATCTGTACTGCTCTCAGAGGTGGGGTTGTTAGACTTGTGACGCAGTAAATTTCCCACTTCCAGACAATAATCATGCTATTCCCTCTGGTGATTTAATCCATTCTGGATGCAGTTAATAGGTGAATGAATATAGCAAAAGTAAAATCCTTCTGCTTACCATATCCACAATAAAGGATCCATACCCTGGGATCCAGGGACAGCTGCAGGACTTGAGTAGGCAATGAATGTAAAGAAAAAGGTAAAATCCAACGTCCACAGGAAGGATCCGCATGCATTCACGGTTAAAATATAGCCATCATTTCATCTTGATAAAAAGTTACAGCATAACTGGTGGATTGAACTATGTCATGTAGGAGCAGCTACGCGTTTCAGGACTAAGCTCGTCCCTTCCTCATGGCCATGGCCATGAGTTTCAGGACAAACTCATAGAATATATTATTATGAATGCGGGAACATCATGCAAGGAAGTAGAATCATATGCTATTAAGGCTTATGTCTGAGAGCTATATATAGGGGAAACTATTAAAAGTAAATCTAAAAATAAGGAACTTAGCCAAGAGTTGTAGAATAGGGTTACTAAGGCAGAGGACAGACATGTGAGGTCTCATTATTAATTGGATAGGGAAAAGGATCCCTTTAGTGACCTATTAGGATAAGTTCACACAGGGTTTTTGGTAAGGATTTTGAGGCCATATTCGCCTCAAAGCCCTGACCAAAAAGATGGCTCCCATTGAAATCAATGGGAGCTGTTGAGGTGTTTTTTTCCGGGAGCGGTTTGTACTGCACTGGATGCCGGTGCAGTACATTCAGTCGTGGCTACCCATTTTTTGGACCGGAGCCTGAGGCGGCCTGCACCTCAGGTTCCGGTCCAAAAAATCTCATGTGAACTTATTCTTAATTAAAAATACTCAAAATTAACTGTTTACCATACAAAAGAACTTTAAAGAGGGAGAAAGTGCTGGCCACTAGAGATGAGCGAACACTATTCGAAACAGTCGTTTCGAATTGCACGCTCCCATAGAAATGAATGGACGTAGCGAGCACGCGGCCGGCCGCCGGCAAAGTCTGGGTGCCGGCCGCTTCCATTCATTTCTATGGGATCGTGCTATTCGAAACTGCTGTTTCGAATAGTGTTCGCTCATCTCTACTGGCTACTTATTGTAGGGGCTCAGGATGGCCTACAAGTAGACCAGGGAGAGTGCATGAATGCAGGACACTGAACCAAAGATTACTGACTTCCTTGGTGATATATCTTTGGCTAGATTATCTGCTGAGCCCTGAAGCTCACAATGAAAAAGGCCCTGGGGTGAATAGGCTGTGCAGGGAATTTTTCAAGATGTATGGAAGCAAAATAAATATGGAAAGATTTTATTGCCTAGACTTATATCCATGTTTTGGGAAGCATTAGAGGAGGGTAACTTGCCTACCTCTGAGAGAGAAGCCATAATGGTGCTTTTGCTTAAGGTGAGTAAAGAGCCAAAAGTGTAGACGTGTCTGGCAGTGATCCTACCACCAGCACCACTTCCAAATCATGTGTTTGGTCTGCCCCTGGCAGGTTTTTAGAAGGTCTTTTTTTAATTATGAATGAAGTGTATCCAAAATTATTTGATAAATGCTGTCTAGGCACCTACACAACTGGCACTTAACTGCAAAAAATTACTGTGTGTACAGGTGACTGTACATGTCTGGAATTATGACGTCAGGTATACTTACTTTTTGTTTTGTGATTTTTTTTTTTTTGTGGGTCATTTAATTTATTATGAATTGCTATAGATACAGTATTTTGATTCATTATGAATTGCCATAGCCTCAGTACTTTGATTTATTATGAATTGCCATAGCCTCAGTATTTTGATTTATTATGAATTGCCATAGACTCAGTATTTTGATTTATTCTGGATTATGTATTATTTACTATTTATTTATATTTGATATGAATGTATGAGTTGCTTTTATTATTCACTTTTAGATATATTTGGGCAATATTCTTTTTTGTGCTTCATAGATACATGATTTGATACATATGCTTGGAATTTATGATTAGAGTATATCTAGTATTATGTTTTTTCACTATTTATTATCTTATCCAGTGATGTTTATTATGTGTTACATTATTATTCTATTTTACTTTCCCTTCGTCTTGTGTGTCGTTGGTAACGTTTGTGCTTGTGGGATCAGAATGCTCTGTAATGTACATGACACCTGCAAAACGTTTTGCAATTATAATTGGGCTGTTATGTGCAGATACCACTTATGAAGGCTTATTCAGCCAGAGAACAGATTTCCCAGCAAGACCATTCATATTTTTTCTTTTTTGATGAAAACGGAGGTAGCTTTTAAATCCGCTGGAACTCCGGACTCTGGTGCTGCTTCTTTGGTTCTCTCTGCAGCAGACACATACTTTACATACATAACTCCTATAGCCAATCACTGGACTCAGATGTGATACTTTCATATATGACATGTGATTTCTTAAGCTCTTGGTTTGTGCAGTAGTCAGCAGGTCTATGCATTAAGAATTTCAGCTAAAAACAGATCAAAGATGCTGAAATATATCAGCTGAAGAGTGCCAGATCTTGAAGCTCATGCAGGAGGAACAGGACAGGGTAAAGTTGCTGCCCAAAGATAGCTACCCAGATGGTTTGCCTGTTTTATGTGCTTGAATGATAAGTATGATACCTTTCTGTGAGAAGCTATACAGTTCAGTATATAGTAAAGGAACAAGTTATTTTTTAAAGAGCAAAATACTGGTCTGGCCAATTCATTGTGCATTCTGGGGAGAAAACTTGTTCCTTTTTCATCATTTTTATGTGTGAGTAATGGCTTTCAATTTTTTTCTATTATTTCCCACCCCTAGGTCTGATTCAGACAGCTGTCTTTGGACAGAATAACCATTTCCCACACAATTCCCAGACTGACCATGGCTCATCTGAACCTAACTTATAGTATCATAGCAGTTAATGATGCTGTGAGTTCCTAATCTACTGTATATCTACTTTCCCATAGTCAAAGCATTATTTGACCAGTGGCAGATTAGGGACTCTATGTCTTAACATTCCAGACAACTTCTTAACAGAGCAGCAGAAGTCATATCCACCTGCTATCAGCAAATCCTTCTTGTCAAGCTTTTATAAATATTGTACTGCTGAACTGACTGTCTATAGAGAGGAATTTTATTTATGATATTTTATATAGTATGTCTATCATACCCTGAAATCTAATTTTGGTGTCCTACTCTCTATTAACGGCTCCCAAAATGTTGTCAAGTTTGGCAGAATATGATATTTTTCAATATTATTCTCATTATTCCCTGATATTATTTCTACAGGCATATGAGTCTATGTATACAGTTAGAATATTTTATGCTACATTTACACTGTCCTCTATTTCTAATCTTGTTTTCCATTTTCTGTTCCAGCCTGTAATGTCTATGCATTCTGTGGGGCATTATTTGGAATAACCTCAATGATGACGTTGCTGGCTATTGCTATTGATCGTTACCTAGTTATAACCAGACCATTACAATCTATACAGTGGTCTTCAAAAAAGCGGACAATGCAAGTAATTCTTCTTGTTTGGCTCTATTCGCTAATGTGGAGCATGGCACCGTTACTTGGTTGGAGTAAGTGCAATCATTTTCATGGATACATACAGAAATGAATGACAGCTGAGAGGCACTCAGACTGATTAACTGCTTGCTATCAGGGTTAAATCGCTGTCTTACATTGAAAGCAGATTTTATATGATGTAATATTACTTAAGATTAAAAGACTAAAAGTCTAAGACCGTAATGCTTACAATGACTTACAGGTTTATGGTATGGTTTTTACATGATATTATTCATCATGTTATTTCGAGGAACATTTAGTACCATACATTCTCATTAATTTTTTTTTTTGCAAAACTATGTTTTTTCTATTTTTACTTTATGACTTAGGCTAAGTTCCCACTTGTGCCGTGCTCTCCGTCATTCGTATTGAGACCCGAACAACGGAGATCCCACTCACAAAAACAGTGGTTACCCACGGACATTTGCGCACCCCATAACATGTAATGGGGTCCTCCATGAAGGACTTTTCTCTCTGCTGATTTTTGTCAGAATCTGCAAAGAAGTCTCTTATTGAGACTCCAACACAGATGTGAATAAAGCCTTAATTTATAAGCTAATGTTTTAATTTAGGATTTACATAGGTCTGTCTATGTTCTTACAGTTACTGTATTATAAGACATAAAAAATGTGCCTTGATAAATGTATATGTATATATACAGTGGGGCAAAAAAGTATTTAGTCATTCACCAATAGTGCAAGTTCCACCACTTAAAAAGATGAGAGGCATCTGTAATTTACATCATAGGTAGACCTCAACTATGAGAGACAAAATGAGAAAAAAAATCCAGAAAATCACATTGTCTGATTTTGTAAGAATTTATTTGCAAATTATGGTGGAAAATAAGTATTTGGTCAGTAACAAAATTTCATCTCAATACTTTGTTATTAGAGATGAGCGAACAGTGTTCTATCGAACACATGTTCGATCGGATATCAGGGTGTTCGCCATGTTCGAATCGAACACCGCGTGGTAAAGTGCGCCAAAATTCGATTCCCCTCCCACCTTCCCTGGCGCCTTTTTTGCACCAATAACAGCGCAGGGGAGGTGGGACAGGAACTACGACACCGGGGGCATTGAAAAAAATTGGAAAAAGTCATTGGCTGCCGAAATCAGGTGACCTCCATTTTAGACGAATAGTGGATTTCAAATCCGGGTCATATGAGAATGTGAACTTTGTGACTATGAGACAGGGATAGCTGTACAGGCAGGGATAGCTAGGGAGAACCTTTATTTAGGGGGGAATGTTATTAAAAATAACTTTTTGGGGCTCTATTGGGTGTGTAATTGTGATTTTTGTGAGATAAACTTTTTCCCATAGGGATGCATTGGCCAGCGCTGATTGGCCGAATTCCGTACTTTGGCCAATCAGCGCTGGCCAATGCATTCTATTAGCTTGATGAAGCAGAGTGTGCACAAGGGTTCAAGTGCACCCTCGGCTCTGCTACATCAGAGCCGAGGGTGCGCTTGAACCCTTGTGCACACTCTGCTTCATCAAGCTAATAGAATGCATTGGTCAGCGCTGATTGAAGCAGAGCTGAATCTGTGTGCTTAGCTCAACTACTCCACCGGTGCACACTCTGCTTCATCAAGCTAATAGAATGCATTGGCCAGCGCTGATTGAAGCAGAGCTGAATCTGTGTGCTTAGCTCAACTACTCCACCGGTGCACACTCTGCTTCATCAAGCTAATAGAATGCATTGGCCAGCGCTGATTGAAGCAGAGCTGAATCTGTGTGCTTAGCTCAACTACTCCACCGGTGTAGTTGAGCTAAACACACACATTCAGCACTGCTTCATCACGCCAATACAATGCATTAGCCAGTGCTGATTGGCCAGAGTACGGAATTCGGCCAATCAGCGCTGGCTCGGCTGGAGTAGGCGGAGTCTAAGGTCGGACCAGAATGGAGACTGGTGTGGAGCAATCTTAGACTCCGCCTCCTCCAGCAGAGCCAGCACTGATTGGCCGAATTCCGTACTCTGGCCAATCAGCACTGGCCAGTGC
This sequence comes from Leptodactylus fuscus, assembly GCF_031893055.1. Classification (NCBI taxonomy): domain Eukaryota; kingdom Metazoa; phylum Chordata; class Amphibia; order Anura; family Leptodactylidae; genus Leptodactylus; species Leptodactylus fuscus. The sequence continues at coordinate 248,033,878 of NC_134265.1, forward strand.
ATTCTATTGGCGTGATGAAGCAGTGCTGAATGTGTGTGTTTAGCTCAACTACACCGGTGGAGTAGTTGAGCTAAGCACACAGATTCAGCTCTGCTTCAATCAGCGCTGGCCAATGCATTCTATTAGCTTGATGAAGCAGAGTGTGCACAAGGGTTCAAGCGCACCCTCGGCTCTGATGTAGCAGAGCCGAGGCTGCACAAGGGTTCAAGCGCACCCTCGGCTCTGATGTAGCAGAGCCAAGGGTGCACAAGGGTTCAAGTGCACCTTCGGCTCTGCTACATCAGAGCCGAGGGTGCGCTTGAACCCTTGTGCACACTCTGCTTCATCAAGCTAATAGAATGCATTGGCCAGCGCTGATTGAAGCAGAGCTGAATCTGTGTGCTTAGCTCAACTACTCCACCGGTGTAGTTGAGCTAAACACACACATTCAGCACTGCTTCATCACGCCAATAGAATGCATTGGCCAGCACTGATTGGCCAGAGTACGGAATTCGGCCAATCAGCGCTGGCTCTGCTGGAGGAGGCGGAGTCTAAGATCGCTCCACACCAGTCTCCATTCAGGTCCGACCTTAGACTCCGCCTCCTCCGGCAGAGCCAGCGCTGATTGGCCGAATTCCGTACTCTGGCCAATCAGCGCTGGCCAATGCATTCTATTAGCGTGAACTGAGTTTGCACAGGGGTTCTAGTGCACCCTCGGCTCTGCTACATCAGATTGCTACATCTGATGTAGCAGTGCCGAGTGTGCATCAGATATGTAGTTGAGCAGAACTGGCTCAGCACTGCTAAGTCTCTGCATTCGCATAGGAATGCATTGGCCAGCCTTCGGCCAATCAGCGCTGGCTCTGCCGGAGGAGGCGGAGTCTAAGGTCGGACCTGAATGGAGACTGGTGTGGAGCGATCTTAGACTCCGCCTCCTCCAGCAGAGCCAGCGCTGATTGGTCGAGTTCCGTACTCTGGCCAATCAGCACTGGCCAATGCATTTCTATGGGGAAAAGTTAGCTTGCGAAAATCGCAAACTGACAGGGATTTCCATGAAATAAAGTGACTTTTATGCCCCCCAGACATGCTTCCCCTGCTGTCCCAGTGTCATTCCAGGGTGTTGGTATCATTTCCTGGGGTGTCATAGTGGACTTGGTGACCCTCCAGACACGGATTTGGGTTTCCCCCTTAACGAGTATATGTTCCCCATAGACTATAATGGGGTTCGAAACCCATTCGCACACTCGAACAGTGAGCGGCTGTTCGAATCGAATTTCGAACCTCGAACATTTTAGTGTTCGCTCATCTCTATTTGTTATATATCCTTTGTTGGCAATGACAGAGGTCAAACGTTTTCTGTAAGTCTTCACAAGGTTGGCACACACTGTTGTTGGTATGTTGGCCCATTCCTCCATGCAGATCTCCTCTAGAGCAGTGATGTTTTGGGGCTGTCGCTTGGCAACACGGACTTTCAACTCCCTCAAAAGGTTTTCTATAGGGTTGAGATCTGGAGACTGGCTAGGCCACTCCAGGACCATGAAATGCTTCTTACAAAGCCACTCCTTCGTTGCCCTGGCAGTGTGCTTTGGATCATTGTCATGTTGAAAGACCCAGCCATGTTTCATCTTCAATGCCCTTGCTGATGGAAGGAGGTTTGCACTCAAAATCTCACGATACATGGCCCCATTCATTCTTTCATGTACCCGGATCAGTCGTCCTGGCCCCTTTGCAGAGAAACAGCCCCAAAGCATGATGTTTCCACCCCCATGCTTTACAGTAGGTATGGTGTTTGATGGATGCAACACAGTATTCTTTTTCCTCCAAACACGAAAAGTTGTGTTTCTACCAAACAGTTCCAGTTTGGTTTCATCAGACCATAGGACATTCTCCCAATACTCTTCTGGATCATCCAAATGCTCTCTAGCAAACTTCAGACGGGCCCGGACATGTACTGGCTTAAGCAGTGGGACACGTCTGGCACTGCAGGATCTGAGTCCCTGGCGGCGTAGTGTGTTACTGATGGTAGGCTTTGTTACATTGGTCCCAGCTCTCTGCAGTTCATTCACTAGGTCCCCCCGCGTGGTTCTGGGATTTTTGCTCACCGTTCTTGTGATCATTTTGACCCCACGGGGTGAGATTTTGCGTGGAGCCCCAGATCGAGGGAGATTATCAGTGGTCTTGTATGTCTTCCATTTTCTAATTATTGCTCCCACAGTTGATTTCTTCAATCCAAACTGGTTGGCTATTGCAGATTCAGTCTTCCCAGCCTGGTGCAGGGCTACAATTTTGTTTCTGGTGTCCTTTGACAGCTCTTTGGTCTTCACCATAGTGGAGTTTGGAGTCTGACTGTTTGAGGGTGTGCACAGGTGTCTTTTTATACTGATAACAAGTTTAAACAGGTGCCATTACTACAGGTAATGAGTGGAGGAAAGAGGAGACTCTTAAAGAAGAAGTTACAGGTCTGTGAGAGCCAGAAATCTTGATTGTTTGTAGGTGACCAAATACTTATTTTCCACCATAATTTGCAAATAAATTCTTACAAAATCAGACAATGTGATTTTCTGGATTTGTTTTCTCATTTTGTCTCTCATAGTTGAGGTCTACCTATGATGTAAATTACAGACGCCTCTCATCTTTTTAAGTGGTGGAACTTGCACTATTGGTGACTGACTAAATACTTTTTTGCCCCACTGTACATATTATGCATGTGTTTAGAAGGCTCGAGTTTGGATGTAAGACCTGGACCCTTCACAGCTGTATATGACCAAATGTACGAACTATAGATTTATAGATTTCCATGGTGTTCAGGAGAATCATGTGGTGAAAAAGTTGCACAATGCTTCCCTCACAACTAGGTCCTCTCTGTGCATTTCAACAACATTTATATTTCCATTTTCTTCTCTAACTGGGTGCAGACCATCATGAAGTATTTATCATAGTATGTTTGTGTACACAAGGTTCTCATAATTTCCATTTGCAGTCAGTGCCCACGTTCATAGTAGTCATGCCACTTTTTGTGCCACACACTCCGTTTCATTATCTGTCCTAGACTATATGTTGCTGACCAACTACTAATTTTGCCATTAAAGGGTTAATTTTCTCTTTTCTGGCAGTGGAAGACTGTGTATCATAAGGGTCCATTCACATTGAGGGTTTTTTTTTTGCGCTGATTTTGATGATGAATCCGCATCAGAATCCACATGGAAAAAAAGCATCCCATTGACTTCAATGGGTTCCTTTTTCCGCTAGTGGAACTATGTCTGAGGAAGGGGGCTAGAGCCTCGAAAGCTTGCAATCTGTCATCATTTTAGCTAGCCATTAAAAAAGGCATCAACTACTGAAGACTCTCAATTTTTCATATGTTATTATTGTGTTTAATGTGTCGGATCATTAATTCTTTTTCTCTTTTTTAGGCTCTTATGTGCCTGAAGGCTTAATGATATCATGTACATGGGATTATGTCACATCTACATCTGCAAACAAAAGTTACACTATGATGCTGTGCTGCTTTGTCTTTTTCATCCCACTCATTGTGATATTTCACTGCTATTTGCTCATGTTCCTAGCAATCAGAAGTACTAGTAGGTAAGGCACTAGTAATTAACATACCTAAAGATGACTAATATGTTCATTAATGGGAGAGTTTATTAGTATTTTCTTGTAAGGCCAAAAACTAGCCACATACTGTGCAGAGCAAAAGTTTTACGTACATGTGAAAAAATGTAGCAACGTAAGTATACTTTAAAAGGTAGTGTTAATAGTTAGAGATGAGCGAACACTAAAATGTCTGAGGTTCTAAAGGTAAGAGAAGAACCAGCGTTGATTGGCAGAATGTATAGAATTCTGCCAATCAACCTTAAACTTCGAACAGCTAGTAGTGTTTGATCGAGTACGAGTATTTCAAATACCGTAGTATTCGATCGAACACCTACTTGATCGAACACTACTCGCTCATCTCTATTAATAGTTTACTTTTGCCAATTAAAAGGGTTTTCCTATCCCCCTCTCTCACCAATTTACTTGCTCTCTCTTCTCACTTCCTGTATACTTCAACAAGCTGGTGGGCAAACTTTAACTGTTTGATGGACAGGACTCTATGCACTTCCTCAGTAGATATAGACATTGCCTTTACCATTAAAGATTAATTTTTAGTACTAGAAATCCAATATAAATGCACATCAAATAATATGCTCAGTAAATGTATATTGCATTACACAGATTTGGAGAAAAAAACCTGACATACTGCCGCCATAGACTTTCAGTAAACTCAATGCTATTTTGGTGTGATCCAGCAACCAGGCGAGCCAGAAAATGCTTAAAACTTTAAAAAAAACAAAACAAGGAGAAACACTCCTACAGAGTACAACAGGAATCACATATGCATTACTGGGAGAGAATCCCCTTAGTCATAGCATGTCAATGTTCCTTTGTAGAGATGAGCGAACACTAAAATGTTCGAGGTTCGAAATTCGATTCGAACAGCCGCTCAATGTTCGTGTGTTCGAACGGGTTTCGAACCCCATTATAGTCTATGGGGAACAGATACTCGTTAAGGGGGAAACCCAAATCCGTGTCTGGAGGGTCACCAAGTCCACTATGACACCCCAGGAAATGATGCCAACACCTCTGGAATGACACTGGGACAGCAGGGGAAGCATGTCTGGGGGCATCTAACACACCAAAGACCCTCTATTACCCCAACATCACAGCCTAACAACTACACACTTTACACACTCAATACCACCTCTCTGACAGTAGGAAAACACCTTGAAACATGTGTATTTGGCACTTGCAGTGAGGAGAGCTTGTCACCAGCAGTGAATTTGGCCCTTGTAGTAAGTTGAGGTTGGCACCAACATTTGTTTTGAAAATCAGGGTGGATTGAGCCTCTAACCAGCAGAGTTTGGGCAAATTCATGGTGGAGGGAGCCTCTAAACACCCCAGTTTGGGCAAATTCATGGTGGAGGGAGCCTCTAAAAACCCCAGTTTGGACCAATTCATGGTGGAGGGAGCCTCTAACCAGCCCAGTGTGGGCAAATTCATGGTGGAGGGAGCCTCTAAAAAACCCAGTTTGGACCAATTCATGGTGGAGGGAGCCTCTAACCAGCCCAGTTTGGGCAAATTCATGGTGAAGGGAGCCTCTAAAAAACCCAGTTTGGACCAATTCATGGTGGAGGGAGCCTCTAACCAGCCCAGTTTGGGCAAATTCATGGTGGAGGGAGCCTCTAAAAAACCCAGTTTGGACCAATTCATGGTGGAGGGAGCCTCTAACCAGCCCAGTTTGGGCAAATTCATGGTGGAGGGAGCCTCTAAACAGCCCAGTTTGGGCAAATTCATGGTGGAGGGAGCCTCTAAACAGCCCAGTTTGGGCAAATTCATGGTGGAGGGAGCCTCTAACCAGCCCAGTTTGGACCAATTAATGGTGGAGGGAGCCTCTAAACAGCCCAGTTTGGGCAAATTCATGGTGGAGGGAGCCTCTAAACAGCCCAGTTTGGACCAATTCATGGTGGAGGGAGCCTCTAAAAAACCCAGTTTGGACCAATTCATGGTGGAGGGAGCCTCTAAACAGCCCAGTTTGGGCAAATTCATGGTGGAGGGAGCCTCTAACCAGCCCAGTTTGGACCAATTCATGGTGGAGGGAGCCTCTAACCAGCCCAGTTTGGGCAAATTCATGGTGGAGGGAGCCTCTAAACAGCCCAGTTTGGACCAATTCATGGTGGAGGGAGCCTCTAAAAAACCCAGTTTGGACCAATTCATGGTGGAGGGAGCCTCTAAACAGCCCAGTTTGGGCAAATTCATGGTGGAGGGAGCCTCTAACCAGCCCAGTTTGGACCAATTCATGGTGGAGGGAGCCTCTAACCAGCCCAGTTTGGGCAAATTCATGGTGGAGGGAGCCTCTAAACAGCCCAGTTTGGACCAATTCATGGTGGAGGGAGCCTCTAAAAAACCCAGTTTGGACCAATTCATGGTGGAGGGAGCCTCTAAACAGCCCAGTTTGGGCAAATTCATGGTGGAGGGAGCCTCTAACCAGCCCAGTTTGGACCAATTCATGGTGGAGGGAGCCTCTAACCAGCCCAGTTTGGGCAAATTCATGGTGGAGGGAGCCTCTAAACAGCCCAGTTTGGACCAATTCATGGTGGAGGGAGCCTCTAAAAAACCCAGTTTGGACCAATTCATGGTGGAGGGAGCCTCTAAACAGCCCAGTTTGGGCAAATTCATGGTGGAGGGAGCCTCTAACCAGCCCAGTTTGGACCAATTCATGGTGGAGGGAGCCTCTAAACAGCCAAGTTTTGGGAAATTCATGGTGGAGGGAGCCTCTAACCAGCCCAGTTTGGACCAATTAATGGTGGAGGGAGCCTCTAAACAGCCCAGTTTGGGCAAATTCATGGTGGAGGGAGCCTCTAAAAAACCCAGTTTGGACCAATTCATGGTGGAGGGAGCCTCTAACCAGCCCAGTTTGGACCAATTAATGGTGGAGGGAGCCTCTAAACAGCCCAGTTTGGACCAATTCATGGTGGAGGGAGCCTCTAAAAACCCCAGTTTGGACCAATTCATGGTGGAGGGAGCCTCTAACCAGCCCAGTTTGGGCAAATTCATGGTGGAGGGAGCCTCTAACCAGCCCAGTTTGGACCAATTAATGGTGGAGGGAGCCTCTAAACAGCCAAGTTTGGACCAATTCATGGTGGAGGGAGCCTCTAAAAACCCCAGTTTGGACCAATTCATGGTGGAGGGAGCCTCTAACCAGCCCAGTTTGGGCAAATTCATGGTGGAGGGAGCCTCTAAACAGCCCAGTTTGGGCACATTCATGGTGGAGGGAGCCTCTAACCAGCCCAGTTTGGACCAATTAATGGTGGAGGGAGCCGCTAAACAGCCCAGTTTGGACCAATTCATGGTGGAGGGAGCCTCTAAAAACCCCAGTTTGGACCAATTCATGGTGGAGGGAGCCTCTAAAAAACCCAGTTTGGACCGATTCATGGTGGAGGGAGCCTCTAACCAGCCCAGTTTGGACCAATTAATGGTGGAGGGAGCCTCTAAACAGCCAAGTTTGGACCAATTCATGGTGGAGGGAGCCTCTAAAAAACCCAGTTTGGACCAATTCATGGTGGAGGGAGCCGCTAAACAGCCCAGTTTGGGCAAATTCATGGTGGAGGGAGCCTCTAAACAGCCCAGTTTGGGCAAATTCATGGTGGAGGGAGCCTCTAACCAGCCCAGTTTGGACCAATTAATGGTGGAGGGAGCCGCTAACCAGCCCAGTTTGGACCAATTAATGGTGGAGGGAGCCTCTAAACAGCCAAGTTTGGACCAATTAATGGTGGAGGGAGCCGCTAAACAGCCCAGTTTGGACCAATTCATGGTGGAGGGAGCCTCTAAAAACCCCAGTTTGGACCAATTCATGGTGGAGGGAGCCTCTAAAAAACCCAGTTTGGACCAATTCATGGTGGAGGGAGCCTCTAACCAGCCCAGTTTGGACCAATTAATGGTGGAGGGAGCCTCTAAACAGCCAAGTTTGGACCAATTAATGGTGGAGGGAGCCGCTAAACAGCCCAGTTTGGACCAATTCATGGTGGAGGGAGCCTCTAACCAGCCCAGTTTGGACCAATTAATGGTGGAGGGAGCCTCTAAACAGCCAAGTTTGGACCAATTAATGGTGGAGGGAGCCGCTAAACAGCCCAGTTTGGACCAATTCATGGTGGAGGGAGCCTCTAAAAACCCCAGTTTGGACCAATTCATGGTGGAGGGAGCCTCTAAACAGCCCAGTTTGGGCAAATTCATGGTGGAGGGAGCCTCTAACCAGCAGAGTTGGTGGAAATCAGGGTGGAGGGAGCCTCTAACCAGCAGAGTTGGGGGAAATCAGGGTGGAGGGAGCCTAGTATTAGCAGAATTGTGCAACGCTTATGGTGGATGAGTATGAGGATGCGGAGGAATTGGAGAGGTTGAGTACAGACATGGAGTTTCATGTTGGGGTGCTTTACACAGGTGGGCACAAAAATGACGGCTCTACCCAGTGGTGGTTCATTTTTATCAAAGTGAGCCGGTCGGCACTCTCAGCTGACAGACGGGTGCGCTTGTCAGTGATGATGCCACCGGCTGCACTGAACACCCTCTCAGATAGGACGCTGGCGGCAGGACAGGACAGCACCTCCAAGGCATATAGGGCAAGTTCAAGCCACAGGTCCAACTTCGACACCCAATACGTGTAGGGCGCAGAGGGGTCGGAGAGGACAGGGCTGTGGTCGGAAAGGTATTCCCGCAACATGCGCCTATACTTCTCACGCCTGGTGACACTAGGACCCTCCGTGGTGGCACTTTGGCGAGGGGGTGCCATCAAGGTGTCCCAGACCTTAGACAGTGTGCCCCTCGTTTGTGTGGACCGGTGAGAACTTGGTTGCCTACTGGAGGAACTGCCCTCCCTGCCGCCAACGTCACATGCTGGAAACATCTCCATCATATTCTGCACCAATTGCCTGTGGCAAGCATTGATGCGATTGGCCCTCCCCTCTACCGGAATAAAAGACGAGATGTTGTTTTTATACCGGGGGTCAAGGATAGCAAAGATCCAGTACTGGTTGTCCTCCATGATTTTGACAATACGCTTGTCGGTTGTAAAGCACCCCAACATGAACTCAGCCATGTCTGCCACAGTGTTAGTTGGCATGACTCCTCTGGCCCCACCGGAAAGTTCAATCTCCATTTCCTCCTCATCCTCCATGTCTACCCATCCGCGCTGCAACAATGGGACGATTCGAAGTTGCCCGGAAACCTCCTGTATCACCATCACATCATCGGACAACTCTTCTTCCTCCTCCTCCTCCTCCTCCTCCATTAAACGCAGTGAAGCGGACAGATGTGTGGACCTACTCTCCAGCTGTGACGGATCGGATGCTATCCCTAACTCCTCTGTGTGATCTGAGTTATCCCTGATGTCAATCAGGGATTCTCTCAGAACACACAAGAGCGGGATTGTAAGGCTCACCATCGCATCCTCAGAGCTCACCCTCCTTGTGGACTCCTCAAAGACCCGTAGGATGTCACAAAGGTCTCTCATCCATGGCCACTCATGGATGTGAAACTGAGGCAGCTGACTTTGTGGCACCCTAGGGTTTTGTAGCTGGTATTCCATCAAAGGTCTCTGCTGCTCAACCACTCTATTCAACATCTGAAACGTTGAGTTCCAGCGTGTGGGGACGTCGCACAAAAGCCGGTGTTGTGGCACATGCAGGCGTTGCTGGAGAGATTTTAAGCTAGCAGCGGCTACTGTCGACTTGCGAAAGTGGGCGCACATGCGCCGCACTTTCACCAGTAGCTCTGGAACATTGGGGTAGCTCTTTAGGAAACGTTGCACCACTAGGTTGAAGACGTGGGCCAGGCATGGAACATGTTGGAGTCCGGCAAGCTCCAGAGCTGCTACCAGGTTCCGGCCGTTATCACAAACGACCATGCCTGGGCCCAGGTGCAGCGGCTCAAACCATATTGCCGTCTCATCGAGGAGGGCATCCCTCACCTCGGAGGCAGTGTGCTGTCTGTCCCCCAAGCTGATCAGCTTCAGCACAGCCTGCTGACGTCTACCAACGCCAGTGCTGCAACGTTTCCAACTCGTAGCTGGGGTCAATCTAACAGCGGAGGAGGAGGCGGTGGCGGAGGAGGAGGCGGTGGCGGAGGAGGAGGCGGTAGAGGAGGAGGAGGAGGGGGGTGTTCTTCTCGTGTCCCTGCCAGGAATGTTAGGCGGGGAGACGAGGTACACCGGGCCAGTTTGGGAAGCAGTCCCAGCCTCAACTACATTCACCCAGTGTGCCGTCAGTGAAATGTAGCATCCCTGTCCGCATGCACTTGTCCACGCGTCGGTGGTCAAGTGGACCTTTGTGCAAAGCGCGGAACTAAGGGCCCGCCTGATGTTGAGTGACACGTGCTGGTGCAAGGCAGGGACGGCACACCGGGAGAAGTAGTGACGGCTAGGGACGGCATAGCGAGGTGCCGCAGTTGCCATCAGGTCCAGGAAGGCGGGAGTTTCAACAAGCCGGAACGCCAACATCTCCTGGGCCAGCAGTTTAGCGATGTTGGCGTTCAAGGCTTGCGCGTGTGGGTGGTTAGCAGTGTATTTCTGCCGCCGCTCCAATGTCTGAGAGATGGTGGGTTGTTGTAAAGAAACGCCTGATGGTGCCTTTGATGGTGCAGGAGAAGGAGATAAGACAGGACCAGGGGAGGATGAGGTAGAAGTCAACAAAGTGGCGGAGGCAGATGAAGTGGTGTCCTGGCTCGTCCTCTGGAGTGCATCGCCAGCACAGTCAGCAGTGGCAGTGGCAGAGGCAGAGGCAGTGGCAGAGGCAGTGGCAGTGGCGTGAACGGCAGGCGGCCTTTGTCCTGCCGTTGCTGCCTGCCACTGATTCCAGTGCTTGGATTCCAAATGACGGCGCATTGAAGTGGTGGACAGGTTGCTCTTCTCAGAGCCCCTAATCAATTTCGAGAGGCAAATTGTGCAGACAACACTATATCTGTCCTCGGCGCATTCCTTGAAAAAACTCCACACCTTCGAGAAACGTGCCCTCGAGGTGGGAGTTTTTCGGGGCTGGGTACGAACTGGAACATCTTGGGAGATTCCGGGTGTGGCCTGGCTTCGCCTAAGCTGCTGACCTCTGCCTCTGCCTCTAGCTACCCTTTTTGGTGCTGCACCTGCCTCAACATCCACACTACTTTCCCCGCTTGACATCCCCCCTGTCCAGGTCGGGTCAGTGTCCTCATCATCCACCACTTCCTCTTCCAACTCCTGTCTCATCTCCTCCTCCCGCACAATGCGCCGGTCAACTGGATGCCCTGACGGCAACTGCGTCACATCATCGTCGATGAGGGTGGGTTGCTGGTCATCCACCACCAAATCGAACGGAGATGGAGGAGACTCTAGTGTTTGAGCATCTGGACACAGATGCTCCTCTGTTAGGTTCGTGGAATCGTGACGTGGAGAGGCAGGTTGAGGGACAATGAAAGGAGCAGAGAACAGCTCTGGGGAGCAGGGACAGTTTGGGTTATTGTTCTGTAAAGCTTCGGAATTTTGGGAGGAAGGAAGACAAGACTGTTGGGTAATAGGAGGAGAGGAGGCAGAGTCTGACTGGCTGCTGGACAATGTGCTGTAAGCGTTCTCTGACAGCCATTGCAAGACCTGTTCCTGGTTCTCGGGCCTACTAAGGTTTGTACCCTGCAGTTTAGTTAATGTGGCAAGCAACCCTGGCACTGTGGAGTGGCGCAATGCTTGCTGCCCCACAGGAGTAGGCACGGGACGCCCTGTGTCTTCACTGCTACCTTGCTCCCCAGAACCATTCCCCCGACCTCGCCCACGGCCTCGTCCACGTCCCTTTCCGGGAGCCTTGCGCATTTTGAATTCCTAGTTAGAAATTGGCACTGTATACCAGTAGTAAAAATTGTGGGTGCACGTAACCCCAATATATTCTTTGAATTCCCAGTCAGACACTGGCACTATATGGCAGTAGCAAGAAATGAGGGTATTTGTATTCCCAATATATTCTTTGAATTCCCAGTCAGACAATGGCACTGTATACCAGTAGTAAAAATTGTGGGTGCACGTAACCCCAATATATTCTTTGAATTACCAGTCAGAAACTGGCACTATATGGCAGTAGCAAGAAATGAGGGTATTTGTATTCCCAATATATTCTTTGAATTCCCAGTCAGACAATGGCACTGTATACCAGTAGTAAAAATTGTGGGTGCACGTAACCCCAATATATTCTTTGAATTCCCAGTCAGACACTGGCACTATATGGCAGTAGCAAGAAATGAGGGTATTTGTATTCCCAATATATTCTTTGAATTCCCAGTCAGACAATGGCACTGTATACCAGTAGTAAAAATTGTGGGTGCACGTAACCCCAATATATTCTTTGAATTACCAGTCAGAAACTGGCACTATATGGCAGTAGCAAGAAATGAGGGTATTTGTATTCCCAATATATTCTTTGAATTCCCAGTCAGACAATGGCACTGTATACCAGTAGTAAAAATTGTGGGTGCACGTAACCACAATATATTCTTTGAATTACCAGTCAGAAACTGGCACTATATGGCAGTAGCAAGAAATGAGGGTATTTGTATTCCCAATATATTCTTTGAATTCCCAGTCAGACAATGGCACTGTATACCCGTAGTAAAAATTGTGGGTGCACGTAACCACAATATATTCTTTGAATTACCAGTCAGAAACTGGCACTATATGGCAGTAGCAAGAAATGAGGGTATTTGTATTCCCAATATATTCTTTGAATTCCCAGTCAGACAATGGCACTGTATACCAGTAGTAAAAATTGTGGGTGCACGTAATCCCAATATATTCTTTGAATTCCCAGTCAGACACTGGCACTATATGGCAGTAGCAAGAAATGAGGGTATTTGTATTCCCAATATATTCTTTGAATTCCCAGTCAGACAATGGCACTGTATACCAGTAGTAAAAATTGTGGGTGCACGTAACCCCAATATATTCTTTGAATTACCAGTCAGAAACTGGCACTATATGGCAGTAGCAAGAAATGAGGGTATTTATAACCCCAATATATTCTTTGAATTCCCAGTCAGACAATGGCACTGTATACCAGTAGTAAAAATTGTGGGTGCACGTAACCCCAATATATTCTTTGAATTCCCAGTCAGACACTGGCACTATATGGCAGTAGCAAGAAATGAGGGTATTTGTATTCCCAATATATTCTTTGAATTCCCAGTCAGACAATGGCACTGTATACCAGTAGTAAAAATTGTGGGTGCACGTAACTCCAATATATTCTTTGAATTCCCAGTCAGACACTGGCACTATATGGCAGTAGCAAGAAATGAGGGTATTTGTATTCCCAATATATTCTTTGAATTCCCAGTCAGACAATGGCACTGTATACCAGTAGTAAAAATTGTGGGTGCACGTAACCCCAATATATTCTTTGAATTACCAGTCAGAAACTGGCACTATATGGCAGTAGCAAGAAATGAGGGTATTTATAACCCCAATATATTCTTTGAATTCCCAGTCAGACAATGGCACTGTATACCAGTAGTAAAAATTGTGGGTGCACGTAACCCCAATATATTCTTTGAATTCCCAGTCAGACACTGGCACTATATGGCAGTAGCAAGAAATGAGGGTATTTGTATTCCCAATATATTCTTTGAATTCCCAGTCAGACAATGGCACTGTATACCAGTAGTAAAAATTGTGGGTGCACGTAACCCCAATATATTCTTTGAATTCCCAGTCAGACACTGGCACTATATGGCAGTAGCAAGAAATGAGGGTATTTGTATTCCCAATATATTCTTTGAATTCCCAGTCAGACAATGGCACTGTATACCAGTAGTAAAAATTGTGGGTGCACGTAACCCCAATATATTCTTTGAATTACCAGTCAGAAACTGGCACTATATGGCAGTAGCAAGAAATGAGGGTATTTGTATTCCCAATATATTCTTTGAATTCCCAGTCAGACAATGGCACTGTATACCAGTAGTAAAAATTGTGGGTGCACGTAACCACAATATATTCTTTGAATTCCCAGTCAGACACTGGCACTATATGGCAGTAGCAAGAAATGAGGGTATTTGTATTCCCAATATATTCTTTGAATTCCCAGTCAGACAATGGCACTGTATACCAGTAGTAAAAATTGTGGGTGCACGTAACCCCAATATATTCTTTGAATTCCCAGTCAGACACTGGCACTATATGGCAGTAGCAAGAAATGAGGGTATTTGTATTCCCAATATATTCTTTGAATTCCCAGTCAGACAATGGCACTGTATACCAGTAGTAAAAATTGTGGGTGCACGTAACCCCAATATATTCTTTGAATTCCCAGTCAGACACTGGCACTATATGGCAGTAGCAAGAAATGAGGGTATTTGTATTCCCAATATATTCTTTGAATTCCCAGTCAGACAATGGCACTGTATACCAGTAGTAAAAATTGTGGGTGCACGTAACCCCAATATATTCTTTGAATTACCAGTCAGAAACTGGCACTATATGGCAGTAGCAAGAAATGAGGGTATTTATAACCCCAATATATTCTTTGAATTCCCAGTCAGACAATGGCACTGTATACCAGTAGTAAAAATTGTGGGTGCACGTAACCCCAATATATTCTTTGAATTCCCAGTCAGACACTGGCACTATATGGCAGTAGCAAGAAATGAGGGTATTTGTATTCCCAATATATTCTTTGAATTCCCAGTCAGACAATGGCACTGTATACCAGTAGTAAAAATTGTGGGTGCACGTAACCCCAATATATTCTTTGAATTCCCAGTCAGACACTGGCACTATATGGCAGTAGCACGAAATGAGGGTATTTGTATTCCCAATATATTCTTTGAATTCCCAGTCAGACAATGGCACTGTATACCAGTAGTAAAAATTGTGGGTGCACGTAACCCCAATATATTCTTTGAATTACCAGTCAGAAACTGGCACTATATGGCAGTAGCAAGAAATGAGGGTATTTATAACCCCAATATATTCTTTGAATTCCCAGTCAGACAATGGCACTGTATACCAGTAGTAAAAATTGTGGGTGCACGTAACCCCAATATATTCTTTGAATTACCAGTCAGAAACTGGCACTATATGGCAGTAGCAAGAAATGAGGGTATTTGTATTCCCAATATATTCTTTGAATTCCCAGTCAGACAATGGCACTGTATACCAGTAGTAAAAATTGTGGGTGCACGTAACCACAATATATTCTTTGAATTCCCAGTCAGACACTGGCACTATATGGCAGTAGCAAGAAATGAGGGTATTTGTATTCCCAATATATTCTTTGAATTCCCAGTCAGACAATGGCACTGTATACCAGTAGTAAAAATTGTGGGTGCACGTAACCCCAATATATTCTTTGAATTACCAGTCAGAAACTGGCACTATATGGCAGTAGCAAGAAATGAGGGTATTTGTATTCCCAATATATTCTTTGAATTCCCAGTCAGACAATGGCACTGTATACCAGTAGTAAAAATTGTGGGTGCACGTAACCACAATATATTCTTTGAATTACCAGTCAGAAACTGGCACTATATGGCAGTAGCAAGAAATGAGGGTATTTGTATTCCCAATATATTCTTTGAATTCCCAGTCAGACAATGGCACTGTATACCAGTAGTAAAAATTGTGGGTGCACGTAACCCCAATATATTCTTTGAATTCCCAGTCAGACACTGGCACTATATGGCAGTAGCAAGAAATGAGGGTATTTGTATTCCCAATATATTCTTTGAATTCCCAGTCAGACAATGGCACTGTATACCAGTAGTAAAAATTGTGGGTGCACGTAACCCCAATATATTCTTTGAATTACCAGTCAGAAACTGGCACTATATGGCAGTAGCAAGAAATGAGGGTATTTATAACCCCAATATATTCTTTGAATTCCCAGTCAGACAATGGCACTGTATACCAGTAGTAAAAATTGTGGGTGCACGTAACCCCAATATATTCTTTGAATTACCAGTCAGAAACTGGCACTATATGGCAGTAGCAAGAAATGAGGGTATTTGTATTCCCAATATATTCTTTGAATTCCCAGTCAGACAATGGCACTGTATACCAGTAGTAAAAATTGTGGGTGCACGTAACCACAATATATTCTTTGAATTCCCAGTCAGACACTGGCACTATATGGCAGTAGCAAGAAATGAGGGTATTTGTATTCCCAATATATTCTTTGAATTCCCAGTCAGACAATGGCACTGTATACCAGTAGTAAAAATTGTGGGTGCACGTAACCACAATATATTCTTTGAATTACCAGTCAGAAACTGGCACTATATGGCAGTAGCAAGAAATGAGGGTATTTGTATTCCCAATATATTCTTTGAATTCCCAGTCAGACAATGGCACTGTATACCAGTAGTAAAAATTGTGGGTGCACGTAACCACAATATATTCTTTGAATTACCAGTCAGAAACTGGCACTATATGGCAGTAGCAAGAAATGAGGGTATTTGTATTCCCAATATATTCTTTGAATTCCCAGTCAGACAATGGCACTGTATACCAGTAGTAAAAATTGTGGGTGCACGTAACCCCAATATATTCTTTGAATTCCCAGTCAGACACTGGCACTATATGGCAGTAGCAAGAAATGAGGGTATTTGTATTCCCAATATATTCTTTGAATTCCCAGTCAGACAATGGCACTGTATACCAGTAGTAAAAATTGTGGGTGCACGTAACCCCAATATATTCTTTGAATTCCCAGTCAGACACTGGCACTATATGGCAGTAGCAAGAAATGAGGGTATTTATAACCCCAATATATTCTTTGAATTCCCAGTCAGACACTGGCACTATATGGCAGTAGCAAGAAATGAGGGTATTTGTATTCCCAATATATTCTTTGAATTCCCAGTCAGACAATGGCACTGTATACCAGTAGTAAAAATTGTGGGTGCACGTAACCCCAATATATTCTTTGAATTCCCAGTCAGACACTGGCACTATATGGCAGTAGCAAGAAATGAGGGTATTTGTATTCCCAATATATTCTTTGAATTCCCAGTCAGACAATGGCACTGTATACCAGTAGTAAAAATTGTGGGTGCACGTAACCCCAATATATTCTTTGAATTCCCAGTCAGACACTGGCACTATATGGCAGTAGCAAGAAATGAGGGTATTTATAACCCCAATATATTCTTTGAATTCCCAGTCAGACACTGGCACTATATGGCAGTAGCAAGAAATGAGGGTATTTGTATTCCCAATATATTCTTTGAATTCCCAGTCAGACAATGGCACTGTATACCAGTAGTAAAAATTGTGGGTGCACGTAACCCCAATATATTCTTTGAATTCCCAGTCAGACACTGGCACTATATGGCAGTAGCAAGAAATGAGGGTATTTGTATTCCCAATATATTCTTTGAATTCCCAGTCAGACAATGGCACTGTATACCAGTAGTAAAAATTGTGGGTGCACGTAACCCCAATATATTCTTTGAATTACCAGTCAGAAACTGGCACTATATGGCAGTAGCAAGAAATGAGGGTATTTGTATTCCCAATATATTCTTTGAATTCCCAGTCAGACAATGGCACTGTATACCAGTAGTAAAAATTGTGGGTGCACGTAACCACAATATATTCTTTGAATTACCAGTCAGAAACTGGCACTATATGGCAGTAGCAAGAAATGAGGGTATTTGTATTCCCAATATATTCTTTGAATTCCCAGTCAGACAATGGCACTGTATACCAGTAGTAAAAATTGTGGGTGCACGTAACCCCAATATATTCTTTGAATTCCCAGTCAGACACTGGCACTATATGGCAGTAGCAAGAAATGAGGGTATTTGTATTCCCAATATATTCTTTGAATTCCCAGTCAGACAATGGCACTGTATACCAGTAGTAAAAATTGTGGGTGCACATAATCCCAATATATTCTTTGAATTACCAGTCAGAAACTGGCACTATATGGCAGTAGCAAGAAATGAGGGTATTTATAACCCCAATATATTCTTTGAATTCCCAGTCAGACAATGGCACTGTATACCAGTAGTAAAAATTGTGGGTGCACGTAACCCCAATATATTCTTTGAATTACCAGTCAGAAACTGGCACTATATGGCAGTAGCAAGAAATGAGGGTATTTGTATTCCCAATATATTCTTTGAATTCCCAGTCAGACAATGGCACTGTATACCAGTAGTAAAAATTGTGGGTGCACGTAACCCCAATATATTCTTTGAATTACCAGTCAGAAACTGGCACTATATGGCAGTAGCAAGAAATGAGGGTATTTATAACCCCAATATATTCTTTGAATTCCCAGTCAGACAATGGCACTGTATACCAGTAGTAAAAATTGTGGGTGTATATAGCCCCAATTCTATTGCTAGGGGACTTGCAGGGTATTTCTGGGGTGAAGGTGGGGGGGCACACCGTTGGAACGGGTATCGGGGTATATATTGGGTATACGGGAATACACTGACAGTGTATTCCATTCAGGATCCTGGGAAAGCTGGGTTGCGGCGATTGAGCCCGTCAGTGCCACGTTACACTGACAAGCTTCTCCCTGGAATTTAGCTCTTATAAGAGCTGTTGGTTGTCTTCTCCTTCCTATCCTAGCCTGTCCTTGCCTACCCAGAATCTAAGCCCTAGCTAACTGGACGGAAACCTCCGTCCTCGGTGAATTGCAAGCTCAGAATGACGCGAACCTGGGCGGCGCTGTTCTTTTAAATTAGAGGTCACATGTTTTCGGCAGCCAATGGGTTTTGCCTACTTTTCTCAACGTCACCGGTGTCGTAGTTCCTGTCCCACCTACCCTGCGCTGTTATTGGAGCAAAAAAGGCGCCAGGGAAGGTGGGAGGGGAATCGAGTAATGGCGCACTTTACCACGCGGTGTTCGATTCGATTCGAACATGCCGAACAGCCTAATATCCGATCGAACATGAGTTCGATAGAACACTGTTCGCTCATCTCTATTCCTTTGTGGTTACACACAAATATACCACACTGTCTGAGCTTTTATCAGCAAACTGAAATTAGCTGAACTGATTCCCAGTACGTAAGAGCAGGAAATAATAGCTCAGAGAGCAAACACGGTCCTGAAAACTTAGCACCCCTTTCCTCCGGGAAACAGTGAGTCATGCCATCTTACCTGAGATGAGAAAACAGGTTGGGTACCTTAACAACATAGCAAAAAAATGAAATTCAGAAATTCTAAAGGAACATTCTTGAATTTACATAAACTAGCAGTTTAGATAGGGCCCTTGAGATGGGAATAATACATGAATAAATAAGAGAAATTTAAGCCAAATCAATATTTGGTATGACCACCCATTGCCTTCAAAACAGCATCAATTCTTCTAAGTACACTTGAACACAATTTTTGAAGGAACTCAACAGGTAGGTTGTTCCAAATATCTTGGAGAATTAACCACAGATCTGTGGTTATAGGCGTGCTCAGATACTTCTGTCTCTTCATGCTATCCCAGACAAACTGGGGGGGGAAGCCATAGTATCACTTCCAAGACTCCTCCTCCAAAAGGTGGTCACACCAAATATTGATGTGATTTATATATTTTTGTCTATTCAATTAATTTTAATATTTCACAAAAATAAACTATTAACGCTTCTTAATGTATGTACAGTATTGTGTATGAGGACATTTCAACAGTATTACAAATGTAGGGGCAGTCCAACTGTCTGCTGACAAAGGAACCAAGGATCAGACATGTTGGATTTCATCCTTTCAGATTCTTTATTCCTCTGGCAGATAAGTGAAGCCAGATGTGTCTGGCACTGACTTATTCCCCCATCCATAGGGCAGTAAACATCAGCTGAAACTAAGAGAGCCATTTGTCGTACAGTAGTAGCTTCAGCATGAGGATTGTTCAGCTCAGAGTTATGTTTTGTGTGTGACGCTGGGTTCACACCAGCATTCGGCACTCCGTTCTCAGGTTTCCGTCTTCTGCGTGCAGAAGACAGAAACCTGTAATGCAGAGTCCGGCTGTGAGCGCTGGTGAGCGTTTTATGCTGTCCGCGGCAAAACCAGTTTTATTAAACCGGACACAGAGTACTGCATGTCCGACTCTGTGTCCGGTTTAAAAAAAAACTGTTTCGCCGCGGAGAGCATAAAATGCTCACCAGAGCTCACGGCCAGACACTTTTCAAATCCATTCAAATGAATGGGTTTGAAAGATGCCGACAGGTTCCGTCTCCTGCCCTGTTTTGTGCAGGAAATGGAAACCTGCAGAACGGACTCCCGAGCGCAGATGTGAATGAGCCCTAACCAGTATACTGCTCGCTATATGAAAAATCCACTTCTTCATAAATGTCATACCATTCAAAAGTTCAATTCACAAGACAAGTTAGTTAAAAACTTTTATTTAGTACATGACTGAACAGGGGAGCATCCACATCATCCAAATCCTAGCTGCTTCTCTAAGGGTCACAAGACGCTTCGTTATTTGCTGCAGACAAGAAATGCCTCAACTGTAGCTTAGAGTGAAAATAATTGGTTTTTCACTCAAGTAAAGGTCATCCCGCTGATCAGATTTCCTAGTTTGACCATGTGAACATCTCACTAGATATCGATTTCAATTGTCTCAGGCAATTGTGTAAAGCTCTATTCTCATAGATTTGTGCTGTCAGCGCGCTAGTTGTTTTTTCTTGGCCAGTACACTTATCCATTTGTCTCCAAAGAAATATATACACATAAGTCTTAGGGCAGGTCCTATAACTGTCTGTTTTTTGGCCTGGGCTCGTTAGATGAATTGAATTGGTCTTTGGAGGAACAGGCAGCACACAGATGTCATCCATGTGCCATGTTACCATGGACTATGAACATGTTGTGTGCATGTACTGTAGCCTAAGAAAAGCAAAGAAAAAATAGCAAAGGCTGAACACCTCATAGGACAGTGCATAGCCATTTAGTATTTAGCAGGAGATTTTCAAGACACTTGCTCACCTATGTTGTGTGGGACACAACAACCAACTTACATATGTAAAATGAATCTCCATCATCAGTAACCTGTGCAAGTGTTTTTCCTGGACTTTTTTTAAATAAAGAAATGATAAAAAACAAAAAATTAAGATCTCTTGCAACCTAGATTGGGACCCCAAAAGCTCAGTCCATATTTTTTTAGTGATAAAGAAGTATATCAGTTTAGACAAATAATGCATTATTATTAGAGATGAGCGAGTAGTACTCGATCGAGTAGGTATTCAATCAAATACTACGGTATTCGAAATACTCGTACTCGATCGAGTACCACTCGCTGTTCGAATGTAAAAGTTCGATGCAGAACCAGCATTGATTGGCCGAATGCTATACAGTCGGCCAATCAACGCTGGTTCTTCTCCTACCTTTAGAAGTCTTCTCCATGCAGCTTCCCCGCGGTGTCTTCCGGCTCTTCATTCACTCTGCCAGGCATCGGGCCTGGGCAGAGCCAACTGTGCATGTCCGCTTGTAGTGCGGGCATGCGCAATCGGCTCTGCCCAGGCCCGATGCCTGGCAGAGTGAATGAAGAGCCGGAAGACGCCGCAGGGATGCTGCAAGGAGAAGACTGCATGGAGGATCCAGCCCGACCCTCACTCGTGGGTTTGGTAAGTATAATTTGATCGAACGTTGCCTACCCCTGAAACGAGCATTTTCCCCTCATAGACTATAATAGGGTTCGATATTCGATTCGAGTAGTCGAATATTGAAGGGCTACTCGAAACAAATATCGAACCTCGAACATTTTACTGTTCGCTCATCTCTAATTATTATATAGTTGTAATGAAAGAAATTTTCTGAGAGAAGTCCTCAGTAGTTGATACCTTTTTTAATGGCTAACTCAAAAAGTTTTTTGATGACATATCGAGCTTTCGGGACTACTATAAAGGTCCCTTCATCAGGATGGTATAACACAATGTCTGAAGGTAGGCATATATACAGAGAAATGGAGTGTTAGATGCAAAATAGATGGAAAACAGAACATAAACAGTTTAAAAAAAAACACATATATATCAGTTCGCAGGAAAGTTCTCTGGGTTTATGGCTTCTTTGATCAGTGACGTGGTGTCTAGTGGTTATAAAAGGCCATAAAACCCTACACAATCCTACACACCTATAATACTCACTATGCACGAAACTTATGTCACAGGACTTCAGAGCGACTGAGGAACCATCTTATACATCATTTGTACAGCGTCAAGAGCAAAATCCAAATGGGGATTGAAACAGATTGGAACAACATTGAAGAAAACTCAAGGAGAATGTTGCAACATTACTACGAGAAACTGCGGACATCTCTAATTCACAGTAAACAAAAGAAACTCCACAGACTGAGACTTGCTGCAGGAGTCTATAAGAATACACACAGAGCAAAAGCTATACCTAACAAACGGGACCATCACTCACACTCAGATTTGGAAACACCGAACTGTGTGATCAATCTCTCTATTTATGAACCCACTGAAGCAGAATTTGGGGTACTCTCCAGGGGACTCTCATTTTGTCCGTCAAAAACCGTGGACAAAATAGAACTGTGCAGTGACATGGAGGATTTTTTCAGGAGACTGCGCCTGAGGGAATATTTTCATGACACGGATGACACAAAGGGAACCCAATCTACTCATACAGAGGGTCCAACCTTTGTTAAAAAGGAGACATCTGATTGGACTCCTCCCAATGGACACAATATCCATCTTGAAAATTACATAGACTGTTTTGGACACATGGTCAAATCAACTATACTGGATACAAATAAAGCACTGCCATCTAACATCAGTGCCCAGGAAAGAAGGGCATAAAATCTCTGAGAAATAATAACAATATCATCATTAAACCAGTGGACAAGGGGGGTGCTATAGTCATGATGAACACATCAGACTACATACAGGAGACACACAGACAGCTGAATGATACACACTACTACTCCAAGTTGGATTCAGACCCCACAGTGGAATACTCCAAAAAACTAAAAACGGTGATCTCCGGTCTATCTGATGGAGCCAAAGGCCTAAGCAGCCTCATACCAGCAAGTCCAAGGACAGGGACTTTTTATATGCTTCCAAAACTGCACAAACCTTGGAACCCAGGGAGACCGATCATCTCATATTTTGGGACTCTTACTGAACAGATCTCTGGATGGGTGGAGGGCATCCTCAAACCTTTAGTGAAAGATACAGCCAGCTACCTACAGGATACTACAGACCTATTAAATAAACTATCTAATATAGGTCCCCTTCCAGATGGAACCATCCTGGCCACCATGGATCCTTGAATCCTTGTACTCCAACATCCCACACCAGGATGGTGTAAACGCCTGTCAGTTTTTCATGGAAAGACAAGGTATGAATGCTGAAGCTGTGGTGAAACTCACAAAATTCATCCTCACCCACAATTACTTCTCTTTTGGTGACTGCATCTACCTACAGCAGATTGGCACCGCAATGGGGAGCAGAATGGCGCCACAGTACGCTAATCTCTTCATGGCCAAGCTTGAGAGTGACTTCCTATCCACCTGCACCACCAGGCCTCTAGCCTACTACCGATTCATTGATGATATCCTAATCATTTGGACTGGGTCTGAACAACAGCTGAAAACCTTCCATGAACTATTCAACCAATTCCATCCCACCATCAACCTGACGCTCAATCACTCCTTCTCAGAAATAAACTTCCTAGACACAGTCATCAAGATACAGGACAACAAAATTGAGACATCACTGTATCGGAAGCCGATTGACCGCCCTACCTACCTAAGATGGGATAGCTTTCATCCGAAACACATAAAGAAATCCATTGTCTACAGCCAAGCCATCAGATACCATCGCATATGTTCAGACCCGGTGGACAGAGACAAGCACATTGGGGGCCTCTAAAACACATTCTTGAGGCAGGGCTACCATCCAAGAACAATTGATATCCAAATCACCAGGGCCACCAGAACACCAAGATCAGAGTTATTAAAATACAATACCAAACAGGAGAACACTCGGGTGCCCCTGGTTGTCACATATAACCCCCACCTGGAGACGCTGAGAGGTATCACACGCAAATTACATCCACTACTGCAAAAAGACAACCATCTAAAATCCATATTTCCAGAACCCCCTCTCCTGTGTTACAGACAGCCACCAAACCTCAGGAATATGATTATTAGCAGCTCACTGTCACCTCCAACTAACAAAGGAACATTTCCATGTGGACAGAAGAGGTGCAAAACCTGCCCGCACATACTGACCACGGACAAAATAAAGATCCCGAACTCTGATCGACACTACAAGATCCCAGGTAACTTCACCTGCAGCACACCTAATGTAGTGTATTTGATATTGTGTACTAAGTGTCCTGAGGGCCTGTATGTAGGTGAGACAGGACAGTCACTTAGGATGAGGATGAACTCACACAGACATACGATTAGAGAGCAAAGAATGGACCTCCCGGTGCCAAAACACTTCTGTAATCAAAATCATAATATGACCCAGGATATGAAGATCCTGGTACTAAGGGGGAATTTCAGAGACAGAAAAGATCGCCTCATATGGGAATTTAAACTTATGACGACCCTTTGCACTCTCCAACAAGGTTTAAACAGGGCCCAGGGTTTTATGGCCTTTTATAACCACTAGACACCACATCACTGATCAAAGAAGCCATAAACCCAGAGAACTTTCCTGCGAACTGATATATATGTTTTTTTTTTAAACTGTTTATGTTCTGTTTTCCATCTATTTTGCATCTAACACTCCATTTCTCTGTATATATATGCCTACCTTCAGACATTGTGTTATACCATCCTGATGAAGGGACCTTTATAGTAGTCCCGAAAGCTCGATATGTCATCAAAAAACTTTTTGAGTTAGCCATTAAAAAAGGTATCAACTACTGAGGACTTCTCTCAGAAAATTTCTTTCATTTCATATCCACTGGCTAACACGGTACAAGGATATATATAGTTGTAGTATCACTTGGCCACATTTTTCAGCATCCTTGCTCTGCCTACCCCTCTGGTCTTTCTCACGATGGGTGCTCTGATCAAGTCTGTGTCTGTAAGGTGTATTAGGCCTTTAAGAATCTGTAAACTTTGAACTCTTTGTGAGTTTCCAATTACATCGCTATTGTTCATCTCCCTCTAAAACGTTTGTGAACATACAAGTATGCCCACCCATACCTTAGCTTGATTTTGGTTAAGGACTCCAATACCTCATTGCAGCATGTCGGCAAAATCCTTGACTGGGTGACCATACACACACATATAGGAGAGACATTTTGTTACAGAATATCACAAAATAGCGTTGTTTTAAAAAGCTGATGATCTTGAGACACACATATTTGGATATTTAGCCATGAAGATTGGAAAGAAAGGTGACATCTGTTCTGTGGTTCCTTAGGATGTCCTGAGAATTCAACTTATTTTCAACACACCATGGTCTTTTTCAAATCATTGTAACTTGAAACCGGACTCAACATATAATACATGGCTGTAGATTCCAACAAATGAGCATGGTCTGTGCACTGGTAAAATGCCCCTAATAGAAAAGGGAAGGCACTGATTGTCTGCCTAGTAGTGCCTCCCTAGTGTATACTGCAGTATTGCATGTTCTGTAATACTCTGTAATGCTCTTTACCTAGATACCAAGATAAGCTGCTCATTTGGACACCAGGGGACAGCAGTTCCTTGATATTTTTCAGGTGTATTCTGTATACTTTTCTATACGATAATAGAAAGTAATTTACTTATTTTCTTATGGTAGAGTTGGAAGGGACCTCAAGGGCCATCGAGTCCAACCCCCTGCAAGTGCAGGTTTTCCTAAATCATCCCAGCTCTATGTTTATCCAGATTCCGCTTGAAGATTTCCATTGATGGAGCGCCCACCACCTCCCGTGGCAGCCTATTCCACTCTCTCACTACCCTCACTGTCAGAAAGTTTTTCCTAATGTCTAATCTGTATCTCTTTCCCTTTAGTTTCATCCCATTGCTTCTTGTACTTCCTTGTGTTAATGAGAATAGGGTAGATCCCTCTGCACTGTGACTACCTTTCAGATATTTGTAGACTGCTATTAAATCTCCCCTCAGCCTTCTCTTCTGCAAACTAAACAATCCCAGTTCTTTTAGCCGCTCCTCATAGGACATGGTTTGCAGACCTTCCACCATTTTGGTTGCTCTTCTCTGGACTTGCTCCAATATATCGATGTGTTTCTTGAATTGAGGCGCCCAGAACTGTACACAGTATTCCAGGTGTGGTCTGACCAGGGAAGAGTACAGCGGAATAATGACCTCTCTTGATCTAGATTCAATGCTTGTCTTAATACATCCTAGAATTTTATTAGCCTTTTTTGCAGCAGCACCGCACTGTTGGCTCATGTTGAATTTGTGATCTACTATTATGCCCAAGTCCTTTTCCCCTATGCTATCACTTAGTTCTATTCCTCCCATACTATATATGTTTTTTACATTTCTGTTACCCAGATGTAGAACTTTGCATTTGTCCCTGTTAAATACCATTTTGTTCGCCTCAGCCCATTGTTCCAGTGTGTCTAAGTCCTTTTGAATATACTCTCTCTCCTCTCTAGTGTTGGCTATTCCTCCTATCTTCGTATCATCTGCAAATTTTATGAGTTCCCCAATAATTCCATCGTCCAGATCATTTATAAAGATATTAAAAAGTACTGGGCCCAGAACAGAGCCCTGCGGCACCCCGCTTTTGACTTTCTTCCAGTTGGATGTGTAGCCATTTAGTATTACTCGTTGTGCCCGATCATTAAGCCAGTTGTGAATCCACCTAACTGATTTTTTGTCAAAGCCATACTTAATAATTTTTTCAATAAGAAGGTTATGTGATACTTTATCAAATGCCTTACTGAAGTCAAGATATACTATGTCCACGGCATTCCCTTGGTCCAACCATTCAGTGATTTTGTTGTAGAAGGAAATCAGGTTAGTCTGACAAGATTTATTGGTCCTAAAGCTGTGCTGGCTCTGGTTAATTAATGCCTTCCCATCCAAGTACCGAAGTAAATGTTCCTTGACAATTTGCTCAAAGATTTTTCCTGCTATCGAGGTCAGACTTACCGGCCTGTAATTTCCTGGATCGTCCCTTTTCCCCTTTTTGTAGATGGGGACAACATTTGCCCTTTTCCAATCTAAAGGGACCACTCCTGTTTCCCATGACTTACCGAAGATTATAGCAAGGGGTTCTGTTATTTCCTCTGCTATCTCTTTCAGGACTCTAGGGTGTAAATCATCTGGTCCTGGGGACTTGGTTTCCTGTAACTTGGCTAAGTGCTCTCTTACCAGACCTTTGCTTATAGTCAGCTTGGAGTCCTCCTTCCCCTCATCTCCATCACCATTAATGTCGATATTTCCATTAGTTTCTTGGGAGAAGACGGATACAAAATATGAATTTAGTAGCTCCACCTGCTGTTCCACCATGTTAACTGTTTCTCCTTTGTCATTCTTCAGGACTCCAATGGTCTCCTTCACTTTTCTTTTGCTTTTAACATATCCCCAAAATCCTTTTACCTTACTCTTTGCCTCTTTTGCAAGCTTCAATTCGTGTTCAGCCTTAGCTCCTTTGATGCTTGTCTTGCAGAGTCTGCAGACTGCTGTGTACTCTTCCTTAGGTATAGTTCCCATCTTCCACTTTTTGTATGTTTCCTTTTTCCTTTTTAGCAGGTTATGTAATTTTTTGGTCATCCATCCTGATATTTTTAGGTGCTTCCCATTTTTCTTCCTTCTAGGTATTGTTAGTTCCTGTGCTTTAATGATTTCCCTACGGAAGATTTCCCACCCTTCATGTGCATTTTTCAGTTTTCAGTTTTCAGTTTTCAGTTGGCATTTTTGACTTTTATGTTAAGGATTTGCTATACTGATATTAGTTATTTTTATTTTCTTTAATTTCGGAACATTTTGGAACTTTGGAAACAGTTACTAGTTTTCCACAGAGTAATGATCTTAAGTTACAGTGGTTTCATCTGGTCTTACATTGTTACAACCAGAACCAGTTAATTTTGTAACATTAGGAAACATTGTGGAAGATTACTAAAATCTGCATTTTCACCCAGGGAGCTTACTTGTCCTTGTTTCTGACTTTCAAACTGTGGCTTATATAATCTGCTTTTAGGAAGTGAAATAGAAATAAATTGCATTTTTTTTTCTGATTCAAGAACTGGAAAAACAGACTGGGATTGGGATATAAAAGTCAAAGGATTTGCTAGTTATTATGGCAATGGTGCATATGTAAAGCTACAAAGTATAGAAAACCCCTTCAAGAATCTTTAGGCTTAGCACTAATTGAAATGTTTCATCTTAGTGTAGATCTCTCAATTTACCCAAGAGTAATAATTTTTGTAACAAATTGAACAAGCATTTAATATGTGAAAGTGCTTTTACTCAGGATTTGGAAGCATCGCTGAAACCAAATTACAGATGTTTATTGAGTATGGTATTAATGGTATGTTCTTCCTTAGGAATGTTCAGAAGCTTGCATCATGTGGACGACAAACTGTCTTGTCATCATCTATGAAGAATGAGTGGAAAATGGCAAAAATTGCATTTGTCATTATAATTGTTTACGTGTTGTCTTGGTCTCCTTACGCTTGTGTCACATTGATTGCATGGGCTGGGTAAGCAAACTAAAAGATATGTAAGTTTTATTTTTATGGAAATAATTGCACTTTACCTATGTCATGGTATGACATAGATATGGTTCTGATGAATTATTAATTTCCTCTCTAGTGCTTATGTGTTTTTTTTATATAATGATTCTCTGATATTTGGATCTGCAGTTTATTCCTGTTTTCATTAGTATAGATACAAGGATTCCTTCCTTCCTTTGGTTTGGATCATAGTATCTCTATTTGACCTGTCAATTTACAGGGGCTGTTTCTATAACTCTCATAAACTACAGTGGAGAAAGCTATGCTAATGCCATTCTCATCTGAACTCCTTTACTCTGAAGTGTCAAACTGGGTAGCAGGAGACCCTTATTCTTTGGATAATTGTATGTTCTATATATATCAGCAGATTTTTATGGCATATACTATCAATATAGCCCATGAGAATACCTCAATACATTTTATTGTGTCTTTAAGAACAGTACCATCTAATAATGTGGCGCTTGGAAAAGAAAACAAAGAATTGTAGCTGTACCCTTAGGAAATGTAGTTGTTTGAATACAAAAATGTCAATATCTAAAACAATCCCCAGCACTCCAAAATCCAGAAAAAGTCAGACTGGCACATGGACTAAAAAGCCCTGACATATTTCTGAATTTTGAAATACTGTCACTTTTAACATTTAAATTATTTATCTATGTCTTTCTTTCATTGTCTCAAATATGTATCCATCTATTAGAAAAATCCTAGACTGATGGAAGCAGCATTCTAGTAATGTAAAGAGAAGGATGTATTCACCCATAGTACACAGATACAACATATCAACTCCACAATGGTGCTTAAAAATGATTGCAACATTGAGTTTGAGAATTACTTCTCTTGAATACTGAGGTGCTGGTCCATCATTCTGTGGTTTTGGTGTTGGAATACAGGAGTGAAGTCTATCTTCTTAGTAGCTGAGAATATAACCCCTACTTCTTCACAGTGTATTATTTGTCTCTGTCAATGGGTTAATCTATCCAGCACAATGCTATCTATCTATAGACTTCTATTACAGTGCTTTGTAAATCATATTTGTTTATCACATGTATCAACATATCTTTCAAATACATATTCATTTAAATTATTTTAAAAGAGGATATAAAAATATACAAATCTTTTCTTTTTTAGATATGGAAAATCTTTAACTCCATATACCAAGACAGTTCCTGCAGTTATAGCTAAAGCTTCTGCAATTTATAATCCTATTATCTATGGAATAATACATCCAAAATACAGGTAAATCAATGTAGAAGATGAAGAAAACTGCGATGTTTCTTTTTCTTTTTTTTTTTTTTTCTTTTGCTATCCAATTATAATTCCATATGGGCTTACTTTTCACAATTTTCAGACCAATTGTGTTTGCCACGAAACACAATTGATGTATGATTAAAATATTTCCTTTGAAGACCATGTCTCCCACTAGCAAAAACACCGTTAATTCAGTATTTAAATGTGTCCTTTCTTACTTTTCCTCTTGACTGGGCATTTCCAGTTACAGTCTGTGTATAAAGAATAGAGAACAAAGTGCTGTCTATCTGTATGCTGTCTATCTTATAAAGGCTCAGACTGGCTCATAGTGAAACCCCTGGTGGGCTCCACACCTTTAGAGACCCCCTTCCCCCCCCCCCCCTCCCCTTTGCTTTATCAATAGGCAGTTACTAATTGGATTACAACTAATGGCTGATACCTTCTGGATTAC
The DNA here is from genome assembly GCF_031893055.1 of Leptodactylus fuscus. Lineage (NCBI taxonomy): Eukaryota > Metazoa > Chordata > Amphibia > Anura > Leptodactylidae > Leptodactylus > Leptodactylus fuscus. The sequence goes on from NC_134265.1 coordinate 248,063,707, forward strand.
TTCACCAGGTAGTGGCCTAGTTATTGTTTAGGGGATTTATAAGGGGCAATATATTGTGTGGGTAGTCAGTAAGGGGGATGCAGGGGCATCCATGCAGGGATGCTAGGAAAGGTGGTGTTATACCATGTGGAGGCCAGTAGACAGCTCATCAGCAGGTGAAGCTTTGATTTGGCTTTCCACAGAAGTCATTGATCAAGGATAATGTTTTCCACCTGCTGGTATTTGCGCATATTTTATATGAGGAATTAATAAAGAAAGCATATTGGAAAATTGTGTAACTTTTCAATATGCAAACAATGACATTTGTCTCATTACCCCTTTCTGATATTTGCTGGGTCTTTAAAGATGTACTGTACAGCGAAGACTCAGCGCTAATACCCAAGATTGCAATCAGAGTAGCATTGCTACCTCCTAAGGCCCCAAAAAGTTAAAAAAAAAAGTCCACAGGGCCAGTCTCCATCAGATCTGTACCTTTGTCATTGCAGACCAGCTTCAGCATGGCAAGATTGTGGTAGCCAATTTGTTCCTAAGATGGCTGGGAGCCTTATGAAGGCTTCCAGGTTTGTCATAGGTATATTACTACTGAGGCTGCTCTATAACCAACCTCAATAGTAATGCAGTGAAAGTCCCATAGACTGCAATATAGTTGTATTACAGTCTATGGGACCTGCAATCAAAAGATTGCAGCTTCCAGCCTCCTAAGGGGAGGGGGGGGGGGGGGGGGCTAATAAAAATAGTAATAAATAAATAACTGAGTTTAAAAAAAATATATATTAAAAAACCCCTAAAAATTCAAATCACCCCCCTTTCCCTATAATACATGTAAAAGAAACAAAAAGAATGACTTTGAAACATACACACATGCCCCCTCTACAACCTTTGATAAAAATTTGAGTAAAAAGTGATCAAAGCAACAGATGTTCCGCAAAAAAGTATAACTATAAATAACATCTGGGCCCACAAAAAAGATGCCCTATGCACCCCTGTATACGGAAATATGAAAAAAGGTAAGGGTGTCAGAATATGGCGACTTCACGCTACTGTTACGCTACTGTTCAGAAGTCCTGTCAGGCTGATACAAAGCCTGAACAGAAAAGAACAGTGTTAAGACCCACCCCTGGCTCTGCCTGGTGTCTGCCCCTCCTTAGGATAAGCCATCAATATTAGATCTGCGGAGGTCAAGCAGCAGCAAGTTTAGGTACTGCAACAGTGTCACACTAAAGCTTATAGGTCAAGCGTGAAGTATATAATCCTGCAGCTACACATTGTATGGCAAGTATGCAGTATGCAGTGGCGTAACTACCGTGGTAGCAGCAGTAGCAGCTGCCACAGGGCCCGTCCCATTAGGGGGCCCGGTGACAGCCGCTACCGCTGCGTTTTTTTTTTAAATAAGCTGTTACGAGCCCTATTCACTTGCCGATCCTGGCTGGGCCGGGATCGGCAAGTGACACCGCGGGCCCCACAGGGGCTATCATTATACTCGGGGGTCTTTGCAGACCCCCGAGTATAATGACCGGCGGATCGGGAGAGGTAATAAACATAAAAAACTGTTACTTACCTCTCCGCGATCCTGCCAGGCCTCCGTCCTACTGTTGTCTGACGTCTCTGACGTCACATGAACCCGGCATGCTTCCCGGGTCATGTGACGTCCGACGTCATTAACGAAGGACGCGAGCGGTGGTCAGCACAGGAGGACAGCACAGCACAGGAGCCGGGGAACAGGTAAGAAGCAACAGTGTTTTTTTTTTTAATGTTTTTATTCCCCGGGTCTCCGATTATTATACTCTGGGGTCTGAAAAGACCCCAGAGTATAATAATTGTTTATGGGTGTCCACAGAGGGACACTATTGGGGTTAATACTGTGTGCAGGGGCCACTATTGGGGTTAAAACTGTGTGCAGGGGCACTATTGGGGTTAATACTGTGTGCAGGGGCCACTATTGGGGTTAATACTGTGTGCAGGGGCCACTATTGGGGTTAATACTGTGTGCAGGGGCCACTATTGGGGTTAATACTGTGTGCAGGGGCCCCTATTGGGGTTAATACTGTGTACAGGGGCCAGTAAGGGACATAATAGAGTGCGGAGGAGGGGGTCAGTCGAGGTCTTCGGCGTCAGTTGGGATGGGGGGGGCCCATGTCAAAAGTTCGCCACGGGGCCCCGCCATTCCTAGTTACGCCACTGGCAGTATGGTTAGCAGTATGCAGACATTACTTGTTCCAAAACAGCTCATCTGTGGGTAACCCCGTTAAATTTTCGGTTCACCATCACTGGTCGCAGTTTGCCTTGCTGAAGGGATTATATGAATTTCTGACACATGGCTGCTCCAGTAAATTATTGACCAGAGCATTCATGTCACAGGAGTCACTGGTGGGGATATAAAACTTGCCAGTACTGCCAGTACAGAGGTACCGTGTCCCACCATCAGGGGCACGGGAATTGCAGTTTTAACTGCAGAGACAACGTTTCCCATATCAATATCCTCCTGGTGAGCTAGTTTCCCTAGCGAAACGCCGCGTAGAGGGGAAACCAGGGACCTCTAAAGTAAATGGGGAGGACCTGATAACTTTGTATAGCAGAGAAATTGGAGACTAAATAACCCTGGGGCCGTGCTGTATCTGGGCTCCTATGAGGCTGTAGGGTAGACATTTTGACTAACACTACACAGGGAGAGATGGAACTATGGCTTGTGGCTAGGCTGCAGTGCTAGGAAGTGCTCCAGACGTTATTACTGGTATACTGTGGATGCAATGCTAAATACAGGCTCCACAATATAGAAATACCTAGCAGCATATGTGAACATCAAAACGTTGTGATGAATGGAGCTATTTAAGGTCTGGCTGGGACCAGTTGTTCCACAGCCAGCCTTGCATATGTAATAAATAGACCACAGAGCTTTCATTCACCCGTTGGGAGATGTTGATTGCTACCTGATCAACTGGGTCTCTGTTCTCTGCATTTGTTAGTACCCAGATATCAAGGGGTAAACTGTGTGGTTCTCAACAAACTATCTGAGAGCTACATATGGGAAAAAAGATATTTTGTAGATGACTGTATAGGGAAGGCAATAAAAATATTAATTGTTGCCTGATAATAGTGAAGTCATACTGCAATTGTGTTATCATTTTATTTAGGCTAATTTTAAACAAATATCATTAAAAGTTATGTTTTAGTATTATTTACTCCTACAGTGATCCTGTTTTCTTAGAGTGTTTCATAGTTTTTGATATGACACAAATTGAAATGAAAACTGGTTTTTAGCAATATAATAAAGTAATTTATCTTCCTAGGGAAACTATTCACAAAACTGTACCATGTCTTCGATTCCTCATCAGACTGCCTAAAAAGGACAGTATGTCTACAAGCACTTTTGAATCTTCATTCAGAGGATCGGTATACAGTCGCCAATCCCTAGCTTTAAGGAAAAAGAACAGCTGCATTTCTACAGTATCTACTGCAGAAACAGTAAGTTCAACTTTTTGAATCACACCACCTAGTGGAAATTGTAGGTATGGCTGGGATAAATGAGCAGAGCATATTATTAGAGTACGTAAACATTTACCCACTGATGTACTTTATGTACTGTCCAACCTCTTCCAGTTATTCCAGACACAATATGAGCTAGTTTTACACTGTACATATGCTATATAAAGTTCATATATGGGAAAGTTTTGGTTCTTTTTAATTTTATTTTTATGCATCTTATTAACAGGATTTGTTGATTTCCAAAACAAATTTTAAAGGCTTATTTATTTATTTATTTATTTATTTATTTTAATGGCCTATCCTCAAGATAGGCCATAAATATATGATTGATTGATTGATTGATTGATTGATATCTGGGCTCCATTCCAATCATCTGTATGGAGCCACTTTTGGTGACGGTCCTGACTTCATTGGTAGCTGACTTGCAGTGAAGGCACTGAGCCGCTAGACAACAGACGGAGATTTCTGCTTACAGCACTGTACTGGACAGGCCACTATCGATCATATATTTATGGCCTATCCTGAGGATAAGCCATAAAAAATAAGCCTGTATAACCCCTTTATTATGTAATGTTTATAAATAGGAATAGTTATTTGTTCACCATTGTACTGTTCAACCACTTCTAGTTATTCCACACACTATATAAACTAGCTGTATACTGTGCATACACTGTATAATGTTCATATACAGTATATGAAAGTTTTTGTTTTATCTTTATGCCTCTTCTTAACAAGATACATTGATTTCCTAATCACGACAAATCTTACTATGCAACTGTTGATAATAGAAATATTCGTAGTCCCCGAAGGTTGCATCCAATAGGGATATCACACTGAGCAAATGGCCTTTGGTTTTCAGCACATCACTATCTGTCCAGGCATTGACCTGCACTATTTAATGTTGTTGTGGGAAGGGAACAGATAATGATGGCTAAAAATACTGCACTGGAAACTCTTTGCATTGCCTAGTGTGCTGTAAATTATTCACTTTTAATGACAACTATGCTCTAAAGAGTGTTACAATACTATTTCACATGTAAAATGAGCTATGATTTGTGATTCATGACAATGAAAAGACATAGAAAATAAAGAAATCTACAGCTTACCTGTGCTGCACAAAGACATTCAAGGATATCAGTCTTGGATACCAAACAACAGGTACACATCATGGAGATGCAGATCTGAAAGCACTGAAAACTATCTAGTTTACTGTCAGTTCTGCTCTGAAACTACAAGTTCTGCTATTCAACAAGTCTGTGGTGGAAGATTGCTGTAAAACATCAACACAGAAAATTGTATCTGTACAAATGATGTTCTTCAATGCTGATGGCAAAGTACTCTAAAGTGACCCAGGGCGCAAATCTGTAACTCAACATTTATATTACATGTAAAATTTTAATAGAACTCTGATAAATGAAGGGGCATGCAAAAATTGTAAGACCCCCTGTAGTGATACAGAATTGACCCCATCCCACTGTGGTTGGACCCAGAGTTGTTTTCAATAAGTTGGGTTTTTTTTTAACATTATTTTAGTAAACATTTTAGACAATTACACAAAGAAAAAGGATAACCAAATAGGTAGAGAATAAGGAAGGGTTAGGGAATGAGGATGCTATCCAGGGGGCACGGCTCTAAGTCAGAGTGGGAGATTAAGGGCTCGTTCACATCTGCACCCAGGTGTCCGTTCTGCAGGTTTCCGTTTCCTGCATAAAACAGAGCAGGATACGGAAACCTGCAGGAGTCTTTCTCACCCATTCATTTGAATGGGTGAGAAAGATGTCCGGCCGTGAGCGGCGGTGAGCGTTTTATGCTCTCCGCCATGAAACCGGGTTTTTTAATCTGGACACAGAGTCGGACATGCAGTACTCTGTGTCCGGATTAAAAAAAACGGTTTCGCGGCGGAGAGCATAAGATGCTCACCGCCACTCACGGCCGGACCCGGTCTTGCATGCAGAAGACGGAAACCACAGAACGGAGACCAGAACGCAGGTGTGAACCTAGCATAAGACATTCTGTGGTAAAGCAACTTCAGTTCTGAATATAATAATCATAGGCGGCTGAGAACCAAAATGCTACCTGAAGCGAGTGCAAGTCCAACTCAGCACTTGGTCCGTATGAGCACAGATATGGCTTATTCCAGGGTGTCTGGAAGCCAATATTAATCCTGTGAAGATTCTCTTGAGTGTGGTAAAGAAGAATCTGGAGTGTGTGTGTGGGGGGATGGGAATGGACTGAAAGAGATATAAGAGGCGAGGAAGATCATTCATTTTCAGAATATTACTTCTACCCAACCAGGAGCAATATTTAGGTTCCCAAGTGTTGAGGTTCTTTTCTATCATCCATAGGAGTGGGGTGTACTTCAGGGCATAATTGTCCATGGAGTTGACTGATATATATACATGAAGAAAAAGATGTCCGGCAACTCTCCGATAAAATATAACTTTTAATGATAATGTCATAAAATGACAAAAATTGACATAGTACAGAAAAAAGGAAAATAATAAACCCCCTAAAAAAACGCAGACGCGTTTTTTTAGGGGGTTTATTATTTTCCTTTTTTCTGTACTATGTCAATTTTTGTCATTTTATGACATTATCATTAAAAGTTATATTTTATCGGAGAGTTGCCGGACATCTTTTTCTTCATGTATATTTGAACATTCGACACTCTCGGAATAGAGTGTCTGTGCCGTGCACCCCGGACTATATGTGATACAGCCGATGGAACCAAGCATTATGTAGGTGAGCTGAACCTTTCCTTTTTTGAATGTTTTTTTTGACTGATATATGTAGGACCAAGTACTTCACAGCTTGTAGTTGCCATGAGGAGGTATATGAAACTTAAAGTGTGCAGGTAGGGTGATGATAGATTGAGTAATATACAACAGGACATCGTCCGCAAAGGCTGAGCACTTCAGGTGGAGCCTATCCACACATATTCCCTGTGTGCTAGGGTCTTTCCTAAAAGAGATTAGAAGCTCCATCTTTATATAGTCTATAGTGCGTTCAATTATCGCAAGTAGAGGAGATAGAACACCATTAACCTTAAAGTGAGCTTGCAGTGAGTTATATAGTGCCCATATACAGGTTAACATTGAACATCCAAAACCATTCTGACACAATGTGGCCTCTAGGAGCTGTGGTCAAATGGCTTCTCAGCGTCCAGGTATAAAAACAGACAGGGTATCTTAAATGGTTTGACAGAGAAGGTCTTTAGAGTGTTATCTTGAGATTCTCTAGTGGGCACAAACCCCACTTGATTTGGGTGGATTAGGAAAGTCTGTTCCCTTTGTTAAAGAGTTTTGCAAGTAATTTGGTGTCAGTAATTATGACGGAGATTATTTTGTAATTAGAGCATATTTGGAGGCCAATATTGTGGCAAGCCTTTATCTGTTCTCCTAATGTGTGTGCCTGCAAAGCTTGCTTATGTTGGGACTGCAGGATACTCAATTTTGTCAACAGGGTTTTCACGGATTGTGAAGTCACTTTCTTCTTTCAGGACCTGTGTTTGATTAGTATCCATGTAAAACATATTTAAGGGTTTCCCATTTCAGTGCCGGGGAAGAAGTTGTTATGGTCTTGGGATCTCTGACTATGGACTGGTCCCTGACTGATAACCTCTCAGTCAAGTTTAAGGAAAAACACAAAAGAAAAACAAAAACAAGAGTATGAGCCATTTGGACTATCTTGTGTGTGATACTCCTAATCCCTGCTTTGCACACTAGAAGTAGTTGTGGGCCCGACTGACTAACCTGAGTGGGCGCGAACACAGCTGGAGAAAAAACTCACCTACAAGGGAAACAGAAAACATGACTTGTTTCACATTTAGGAAGGAAAGGAAAAAGTCCCCCACAGGTGTCCGACTGGACTAATGGTGAATGTGAGGGAACACAAAGTATAGAGGAGAAAATAAACGTGAAGCACAGAAATACTGACACTATGCAAAGCGATAGGATGAACAGAACTTAATATCACACAACAAAAACCCTACGAAAAGTCTAACCATCCAAGCAGTAAAAAGGCTAGGGTTCACGGTAACCGGAACAACTATGCTTGGATAAAAATGCTCAATACTTAGCCAATTTCCAAATAGTATGAAAAGGCAGCAAAGAAGGCTGAATGGGCCAGGACTCAGAAATAGATGAATAAGCAGTTTCAGCCAGACAGACCATTTTGGGAACACAGGAAAATGAAGTTTAAGACCGGCACCTCACAGCATGCACAGTGGATTTCTTTTACTTACTTTTATTTTTTGGTAGAGTTGGAAGGGACCTCAAGGGCCATCGGGTCCAACCACCTGCGAGTGCAGGTTTTCCTAAATCATCCCAGCTATATGTTTATCCAGATTCCGCTTGAAGATTTCCATTGATGGAGCGCCCACCACCTCCCGTGGCAGCCTATTCCACTCTCTCACTACCCTCACTGTCAGAAAGTTTTTCCTAATGTCTAATCTGTATCTCTTTCCCTTTAGTTTCATCCCATTGCTTCTTGTACTTCCTTGTGCTAATGAGAATAGGGTAGATCCCTCTGCACTGTGACTACCTTTCAGATATTTGTAGACTGCTATTAAATCTCCCCTCAGCCTTCTCTTCTGCAAACTAAACAATCCCAATTCTTTTAGCTGCTCCTCATAGGACATGGTTTGCAGACCTTCCACCATTTTGGTTGCTCTTCTCTGGACTTGCTCCAATATATCTATGTCTTTCTTGAATTGAGGCGCCCAGAACTGTACACAGTATTCCAGGTGTGGTCTGTCCAGGGAAGAGTACAGTGGAATAATGACCTCTCTTGATCTAGATTCAATGCTTGTCTTAATACATCCCAGAATTTTATTAGCCTTTTTTGCAGCAGCACCGCACTGTTGGCTCATGTTGAATTTCAATAGTAAAGAGAAGGAGTAACCGGAGAGGGTATAGGAAGCAGCACTAAGAACCGCCCACAGCCTGTAATGAGTTCTCAGCACTGCAGAGGACTTAACCCCTTCAGAGGCAAAGACACACTAAGGCACTGACCCACAATGCAACTCATCAAGTGATCCATGCATGAGTGCTACTGCAGAAATAGCATACCCAGTGTGAACATTCCCCTGCAGCCGTTCAGACACTCTGTGCCTGAACCTAACAGGCTGAGACTGCAAAGACCGGGTCATAACAGACGTACCATGTTCATGATCAGTTATGAAATGTGCTTCAGTTGCTTTGGATCTGTGAGACATGCAGGGTCAAGTAAAAGATACTCAATAAGTCACGTAAAGGCTTTATCCTCAATTGAAAGAGAGTTGAAAGGAGCACTTGTTGGTGTGTGGGCCAAAGGGTGAATTCACACTGAGTAAACGCTAGCTTATTCTGAACGTAAAACACGTTCAGAATAAGCGGCGTCTAAAGCAGCTCCATTCATTTCTATGGGAGCGGGGATACGAGCGCTCCCCATAGAAATGAATGGTCTGCTTCTTTCACTCCGTGCAGTCCCATTGAAGTGAATGGGGAGTGCCGGCGTGTACGCTCCGGCATGAGCAGAGCTTGCCGTATACGCCGGCACTCCCCATTCACTTCAATGGGACTGCACGGAGTGAAAGAAGCAGCCCATTCATTTCTATGGGGAGCGCTCGTATCCCCGCTCCCATAGAAATGAATGGAGCTGCTTTAGACGCCGCTTATTCTGAACGTGTTTTACGTTCAGAATAAGCTAGCGTTTACTCAGTGTGAATGCACCCAAAAAGTGTATTTTCCAATGGAAGAGAAGACCACTGATGTAAGAAGTCTGTGATGAGAGTAGATGTAATCAAGTCACCTATATGAACCGTGTACATGGGATAAATAGGTGTAATCTGTATTGTCAGGATGCATTAGACACCATGTATCACACAAGTGCATGGTATGGAATTCCTTCATCAGTATATTCAGCTTATTGTAGGCTAGGGGAGATCTACCAGAGGTCATTTCAACAAGGGGGTTCCTAGTCAGGCTGAGATCATTGCACAGTAGGAGGTGGTCTGTGTAAAAATTTTACATTTCTTCAAGGTTTTGAGTAAAATGGAATCTGGTTACCATTTTGGACATATACATTTGCTATCGTGAAAATCAAAACACTCTTAGATTTACTCTCTAGGTTGCTGCTATGAGACCATGTGGGGTAGTATTTATTACATTATTTCAGGACACTACAGAATTGTGTTTCCTGCAAACAACACATGGGATCTGCTCTAATACACTAGCCTTCACGTCATTGCACGGTCGGCTTTCTAGCGATATATAAAACTGCACGTTCATAAAAATATGAAAGGGTCTCTTTGACCCCAATTTTTCATTTCCACAAATACCCCACAAGTGGATATAAACTTCACAAGATTTTTTTGCACTGGGACATGTAAATGAAAATTGTTTTTTTTTTCCCGATATATGATCCATTTAGCCCCATATTTTTATAAATATTGTATTCAGACCAAGTGGCATATTCTTCAATGCAGTTATGCTATAAAACTGTAACTCAGTAGGAGCTGCAAAATCTCTATGCAGTGAACTCACTAGTGGAGGCTTCAAAAATAACAGTATAATCATGTGAAGTAGCAAGAGCAGCAAGAGCAGCTAGCTGCCAGATCGCCCTTTCATAAATGGCTTGGCCTTCCCTGGAAGGTCGGGGAACACTAAATATAGATAACACATGATCGAATAAAAAACAATTTTATCTTCTTTCCTCTTTTATCATTAAATTCAAGCTTTCAAAACGTAACAACAATCCAAGTAATGCAGAAAAATACAAATGTTCTAGCATGTAATGGTACTTGGCTTTTTTGCCATTCCTGTAGCTTGGATGTTACCTTTGCTACACGCATGTCTATCCCCAATATACCCTGAGTAAGAACTTTACTGACAAAGTCCATCAGCATTAGCATTGCTCCTGTCGATCTTTATTTGAGTTCTCGAGCAGTGGGTTGAAGTATCACTAGACTGCCAAAGTTACGCTCTAGAGAAAAACAGTTCAAGCTGACAGAAAATATGAAGTCTGTGGTGTTAAGTTCTATAAATCCTGTCAAGGTTAAAAGGCTGAAGCTTCTGACGGTAAAGCACAGACTGATAAATATATTTTCACTGTAGAAAATAATTTTAAAAAATCCTTTTTGTTTTCAATCACTTAATAGGAATCCACACATAAGAAGATTAATGCATTAGATATGTTTTAATTTTTTATAAGTAGTTCATTTAATTTGCTCTTTAAAGCTGAAAGAGAAATGATGGGTGAGATATTTTTACAGATTAACAAAAACATTAAAGTATAATTTTTCTAAACTACATAAAAAGTTGGTTGAAAAATAAACAAATATGGCATAATTGTTAATTGCATAATAGGCTTTATAGAGTGTAAAATGAAGCTATACTAATAAAGCATAATTTATAATCTTCATAAATACATATAAATTCAAAGTTTGGTTAATAAGAATAAAGCCTAAAAGTTCTAAACTACAAAAACCCTACATAGATTACTCTCTCTTTACTTTAAAGGGAAACACCATCTTTTACTATGAATGGTAGCAGATTGGGATAAGTCCGGCATCTTCGCAGTTTATTATCAAACGTTTAGCTAATCATTTTTAGCTTTGATTATATTCTCAGTTTACTCTCATTCTATGCCTTTGAAGAACATTTCAGAAGTAGAATAGCTGCTGCTGATTGGTATTATATTTTACTAGCAGGAGGACCCGACTTTGCACGGGTATATTACATTTTTTGTTTGTATATTGGCCCCATAAGAATTGTCCAATTTTGCACTGGTATATTTTTTATGTCGTTTGTGTGTGTCCATAAGCATCACGTGATCATGTGTATCTCATTTTGGATATCAGTGAAAAACCTTTGATCAGTTGTTATGGATACCTGGAGTAAAGCTGTGTGTATGTGACCTTGTGCAACAGTGTCATCCACAGTGCCCTGCTTCTTTAAAGCTGACGTACAGCAGTGAAGAAAAATGGCTGGGTTGCTATGGAAACCTGGAGTAAAACTCTAATGTTTCGTACTCTGTGCAGAGCCATCTATCTAATCCTCCCTGTGTGGTATTGTGTGAAGAGGGGCGTATCTAATCCTCCGGTGTGTGGAACTGTGTGCAGATGTGCGTATCTAATCCTCTCCTATGCAGTACTGTATGTAAATGCACATATTTAATCCTTTGGCATGTGGTACTGTCTGAAGACGTGCATATCTAATCCTCCAGCATGTGGTACTGTTTGAAGATATGCGTATCTAATCCTCCAGCATGTGGTACTGTGTGCAGAGGCACATATCTAATCCTTCTCCGTGTGGCATTGTGTGCAGTGGCGTGTATCTAATCCTCTGGCGTGTTGTACTGTGTGCAGATGCGCGTATCTAATCCTTCCCCATGTAGTACTGTGTGTACACGCAAGTATCTAATACTTGTTGGTGTAGTACCGTGTGCAAATGCACATATCTAATCTTCCCCTGTGTGGTATTGTGTGAAGAGGCGCTTATCTAATCCTCCGACAAGTGAAACTGTGTGCAGACGTGCTTATCTAATCCTCTGGCATGTGGTACTGTGTGCTGAGATGCGTATGTAATTCTCCGGCGTGTGGTATTGTGTGCAGATGTATCTAATCCTGCCCTGTGTGGTACTGTGTGCAGACGCAGGTATCTAATCCTCACCTATGTAGTATTGTGTGCAGTGGCGCGTATCTAATCCTCCAGCATGTGGTATTGTGTGGAGAGGCGCGTATCTAATCCTCTGGCGTTTGGTACTGTGTGCAGAGGCACGTATCTAATCCTCCCCCCATGTGGTATTGTGTGCAGTGGCGTGTATCTAATCCTCCAGTGTGTGGTATTGTGTGAAGATGCATGTATCCAATCCCCTGGCGGGTGATAATGTGTGCAGACATGCGTATCTAATTCTCTGGCGTGTGGAAATGTGTGCAGACGCACATATCTAATCCTATGGGATGTGGTACTATGTGCAGATGTGCGTATCCAATCCTCCTCCATGTGGTACTGTGTGTAGATGCACGTATCTAATCCTCTGGCATTAATACTATGTGAAGACATGCATATCTAAACCTCCGGCATGTTGAACTGTGTGTAGATGTGCATATCTAATCCTCCCCTGTGTGGTATTGTGTGAAGAGGTGCGTATCTAATCCTCTCCCGTGTGGTACTTTGTGCAGACACACATATCTAATCTTTCAGCGTGTGGAACTGTGTGCAGATGCGCATATCAAATCCTCGGTCGTGTGGTATTGTGTGAAGATGCACGTATCTAATCCTCCCCTGTGTGGTATTGTGTGAAGAGGTGCGTATCTAATCCTACGGTGTGTGAAACTGTGTGTAGATGCGCGTATCTAATCCTATGGCATGTGGTACTGTGTGAAGACATGCGTATCTAATCCTCTGGCGTGTTGAACTGTGTGCAGATGTGTGTATCTAATCCTCCCCATGTGGTACTTTGTGCAGACAAACGTATCTAATCCTTCAGCGTGTGGAACTGTGTGCAGATGCACATATCAAATCCTCCCCTGTGTGGTATTGTGTGAAGAGGTATCGAATCCTACGGCATGTGGAACTGTGTGTAAATGCGTGTATCTAATCCTACAGCATGTGATACTGAGTGCAGATGCATGTATCTAATCCTATAGCGTGTACAACAGTGTGCAGATGCACGTATCTAATCCTCTGGCGTGTGGAAATGTGTGCAGATGCACGTATCTAATCCTACGGCATGTGGTACTGTGTGCAGACATGCATATTTAATCCTCTGGTGTGTGGAACTGTGTGCAGATCCGCGTATCCAATCCTCTGGCATGTGGTACTGTGTGCAGATGCATGTATCCAATCCCCCGACGTGTGGTAATGTGAGCAGACGTGCGTATCTAATCCTCCTCCATGTGAAACTGTGTGCAGACGCGTGTATCTAATGCTACGGCATGTGGTACTGTGCGCAGATGTGTGTATCTAAACCTATGGTGTGTAGAACTGTGTGCAGACGCGCGTATCTAATCCTCTGGCATGTGGTACTGTGTGTAGACACGCGTATCTAATCCTCCCCTGTGTGGTACTGTGTGCTGGGATGCATATCTAATTCTTTGGCGTGTGGTACTGTGTGCAGAGGTATGTATTTAATCCTCCAAAGTGTGGTACTGTGTGCAGATGAAGAGGTGCGTATCTAATGTACGTATGTAATTCTACGGCACGTGGTACTGTGTGCAGACACGTGTATCTAATCCTATGGCGTGTACAACTTTGTGCAGACGTGAGTATCTAATACTACGGCATGTGGTACTGTGTGAAAACATGCGTATCTAATCCTCCCCCATGAGGTACTTTGTGCAGACAGACGTATCTAATCCTTCAGCGTGTGGAACTGAGTGCAGACACACATATCGAATCCTCGGTCGTGTGGTACTGTGTGCAGACGTGTATATCTAATCCTCTGGCATGTAGAACTGTCTGCAGATGCACGTATCTAATCCTCCCCTGTGTGGTATTATGTGAAGAGGCGCGTATCTAATTCTATGGTGTGTGGAACTGTTTGCAGGCGGGTGTATCTAATCCTATGGCGTGTACAACCAGCGCCGCACCTCCCATGAGGCGACCTGAAGCGAGCGCTTCAGGCGGCGCTATGTCAGGACCCCAGGGAGGGCGGCATTTTTGATTATCTAAGTCAGTCCAGGAAATCTGTCCTGGATTGGCTTGCGGTGGTTTGGGGAGGCCACTGGAGCAGCGCTGCTCCAGCAGCCTCCCCTCACGCTCAGCTTCCCCTCACGCTCGGTCTTCTCCATGCCTGCTCTCTGCCTGCGAAAGGTGCTAAGCCTCGCCCCCTTCACGTCGTCACGCCCCTTTGCTCCGCCCCCTCCTCCGGGGGGGGCGCGGCTTTCTGTAGTTCACCTCGGGCGGCGAAAGGGGTAGGTTCACCCCTGTGTACAACTGTGTGCAGATGCGCCTATCTAATCCTCTGGTGTGTGGAACTGTATACAGATGCACGTATCCAATCCTCTGGCATGTGGTACTGTGTGCATACACATGTATCCAATCCCTCGGCGTGTGGTACTGTGTGCAGACGTGTGTATTTAATCCTTCGGCATGTGGAACTGTGTACAGATGCACGTATCTAATCCTTAAGTGTGTGGAACTGTGTGCAGACGCATGTATCTAATTCTCTGTCGTGTGATACTGTGTGCTGATCTGTGTATCTAATCCTCTGATGCGTGTATCTCAGTTTGGATATCAGTGTTGGATTGTGCATGTGGAATGACCGTGTGTATTGCAGGGTTGAATATTAGTGAAAGACTTGCAGGTTTGTATTGGCTAAGGGGGGGAGGCATTGTGTTGGGAATGCTGTATCTCAGCAACGGTACTTCCAAGCGAGTTGGAGTCTCATCTTAAACCTTCCCGGATACCTGAAGTATCTCTGTACCAAATTTGGTGAAGATCGGTCCAGTCATTTGGTCGCGCATAAAGAACAGACAGACAAGAATTCATTTTTATAAGATAGAGAGATATTAATATATACCGTATATACTCGAGTATAAGCCGAATTGTTCAGCCCAGTTTTTGTGCTGAAAAAGCCCCCCTCAGCTCATACTCGAGTCAGGAATTTTTTTTTTATCTATTTATTTTTTTTTATAGGGGGGGGGGGGGTCTATGACCAGCCACAATATCAATGTATAGAATCTCCCATAAAATAGTGCAAAAGGAAAAAAAAGAAGATTTTAAAAAATAAAAGTTCTAAATCACTTCTTTCCCTAGAATACATACAAAAGTAGAAAATTACTGCAAAACACATACACATTAGGTATCCTGTGTCTTAAAGTGCCCAGTCTACTGAATATAGGGTATCTGCAGTGCTCCTCTTCCGTCGGGAAGGGGTTAATAAAAGCACTGCAGATACCCTATATTCAGCCAGACTGAATTCCAAATGGGAGAAGAAAAAACAGTCCTCAAGCTGAGAGAAGGAGCAGACAGACAACCAAAACACCCCCCCTCCTCCCCTTTCCTAGCACCCAGCAACTACTGCACCCAAAAACTCTGACCATTTTAATTTTTGAAATTTTCCAGTAGCTGCTGCATTTCCCCCCTAGGCTTATACTCGAGTCAATAAGTTTTCCCAGTTTTTTGTGGTAAAATTAGGGGCCTCGGCTTATATTCGGGTCAGCTTATACTCGAGTATATACGGTAATATATTATATACATTTATATATAACTAGCTTTTACCCGCGACTTCGTCTGCGGTGATTTGAGAATTGGGCGAACACAGACGTGTGAAACTGTAAAAGTGCTGTAAAAAGTTTGGTGGCCCAGCAAATGTGATGTGATGTGTTGTATTGTGTATGTCGTGATACAGACAATGTGATGTGTTGTATTGTGTCAGACAATGTGATGTGTTGTATTGTGTATGTCGTGATACAGACAATGTGATGTGTTATATAGTGGAAAGCTATATGTAAAATGTGAGTGAGTAGAGTGAGGGCTACTCTTGAGGAGACAGTAAGGAGTGTGCAGGCAGGTTGAGGCAGGAAATGCCAGGCAGTGTGTGTGAGTCTATAGCTGGGGTTAGGAGTCCTGCTTTTGTGAGTCTCCTGCTAGGAAGCCATGTTGTTTAGTGGCACCAAAAGTAGCCTGTGACTCAATCCTAAGGGAAAACTATGTTTGTGGAAAATTGCACGCAAATCCGTCCAGGCGTTTTAGCGTGATTGAGGAACAAACATCCAAACTCACAAACATCCAAACACACAAACTTTCACATTTATAATATTAGTAGGATATATAATATAGTACTTCAGTAGTTTTGGTGAACAAAGAGTAACAATGCACAGTCACAGTGTTCTTGTGGCATAGTATGCTGGGGCCAGCAGTGCATTCACTTATAAGGAGTAGAAACACTGACTAATTAGGCTATTTTTTATTACTGGTCCTAGGGTTTTACTGTTACTACCCCAGAGGTTCTATCCCAATGTGTTTCCAGACCCCTTCCTCAGTGTCTTTTCTTTAAACTACTTTAGCCATCTTTAAAGCTCAGGCCCCCACGTTGCGGAAACGCAGCTTTTTTTGTTGAAGATTTTGTTGCAGTTTTTTGAGCCAAAGCCAGGAGTGTATTGAGCAGAAGGGATAAGTATAAGAACTAACTATATATCTCCCATTCATTTTGTAGCCACTCCTGACTTTGGCTCAAAAAACAGCAACAAATTCTGCAACAAAAAAGCGGCATTTCCGCAATGTGGGGCTTCAGCCTTAAAGGGTTTTCTGGGCACAAAATAATTTTTCAAAAAAAGGTCTGTTTGTGCTATCTATAGGTTAGTGCATCCAAATACCTTTAACAGTGTTTTGAGTGATTTCTAGGTTTCTCTGTGAGATCCTGGCATCTTTTGCATTTGTTTGCATGGGCATATTCGTGTTTTGTGTTTTCCTACAACTACCATGATACATTGGGCTTCACTCAGAGCTGGCTCCCTTCCCCTCCCTTTATTATTCCCTCTTCCTCCCTTTCTCTTTCACACCCCCTCCCTATTTCCCTAGGTAGGCCATCCACTACTAGCTCTTTGTGACTAACTCAACCCACCCCCACCCTATCATACTTACCTGTCTTCCGGTCCAGATCTCTATTGTACAGGTGTGGGTCGCCCAGATTAGGGCGTGTGTGTGGGTGGGTGTGTGCCTTCGGAAAATGTGCCTAGGAAATCTAGGTAATTATAGATTTTTGGTACACTGAGAAGTTCAGAAGGTAGACATTTTAGTGTTCGCCCATCTCTAATTATTACACATTAGAAAAGTTATGTATCTGCTTAGTGTATCTGCCTCTTAGACTGAAACAAAGACATGGTAAGTTTCTAGCAGACACTGCATGTTGCTCAATGTTTGGAGACTTTCTTGAAGATGTTCCTGTCTGCTACAATTAATCAACAGCTGTGAGCTCAAAGCTAAAAACATTACATATATTATGACATGCAAGCATGGATATGTTAAAAATAAACATGTTTCGGTTTAGACAGATTGCAAAGATATTTTTGGATTTATGAGAGAAGACATCAAGTCACATGCAATTAAAATTGTAGCTTTTGCTCTGAAGCATTATTATGTATTGGAGCTAAACACAGTACGCTACTTAAAGGGACTACTTAAAGTCTCATGTGAACAAAGCTTTAGGGTATATACTTTTAGATATACTATGTTTTGTTATTTTTTTTCCACCATATACATTTATTATTATATGCCAGCTGTTGATGAAACAGGAACTCTTTTTTACAGCCAGACAGAAGCACACGGATGTACTATAGCAAACTGTAACTTGACTCAATAAACAGCGTTGAACTGTCAATGAAAAAGTCAAGTTAAAGGTCTCTCCACAGTCTGGTTAACATATTAATCAAGTTAATCAAGTCAAGTTAATCGTTGCTATTATAGCCAAAGGGGATGCAGATGTAGCAAAATTTATATTACACTATAACACAATGTGCTGCGATATTTTGTCACATTAGACAACATTGAAATTTATTTAAAAAGTCAAGGTAATGCTTTGTGTTACAGTGTAGTTAAACCAAGATTTGTAATGTTACACTTTGCTACATCTGTAGCATTTGTATCTGGGTCAAGATGTCTGTGGGTCCCTGAAGCTGCCTTTCTACATGAGAAAAAATGTGTATTATAAGTGGCACATCTTAATTGGTAGACACTGCTATAATTTTTTTTCTTTGGGCTCAGGAGCTTTAAGTTATTATCAGGAGTGTCAGGTCAGCTGCTACTTCTTTAAAGGGATTCTACCATTAAAACCTCTTTTTCTGTGGATAAGACGACAGAATAGCCTTAATAACCCCTTCTCTGTCGTCTTCCTCCTGCGTCACCTCCGACGCCTGTGCAGTTGGCTCTGCCAGTGAGACACTAGTAGAGCCGACTTCACATGCCGGCCGGCAGCCATTTTTGGGAGGCCACTCTTGCTCTTGTAGTTCAATGCAGGAGCGGCCTCCCAAAAATGGCCGCCGGCTGGCATTCGCACTCGGCTCTGCTTGTGTCTCACTGACAGAGCCAACTGCACAGGCGTCAGAGGTGACGCAGGAGGAAGATGACAGAGAAGGGGAGGATCCAGCCGAAGATAGAGGCGTCGCAGGATCGTGTTCTCGAGCTGCAGTGGGGATGCCCCCATCGCATTTTCAGCCCTGGGGCCCGCCCCCATCGCTGCCAGAGAACTAATTTACATACTGGTAAAACCCGGTATTTCTAAGGAATGGCACGGCGGAAATCACATCTAAAGGTAAGTGATGAATAGCCTCTCTAAAGGCTATTCCGTCGTCTTATCCACAAAAAAAGAGGTTTTAATGGTAGAATCCCTTTAAGGTTGCCATGTCAAACTGGAGAAGCTCCTGTGTTCAGAAGTTCTCTGCTTTGGCCAACTAGCAGCTGAGGAGACGTATATAAGACCACTCCATCCTGACATAGGCGCCAACTAATTGTTCACTACTCCTGGTGTGGCTCTGTTACCTGTTGTTCGCATTTGCTTCAAACTGACCTCTTGGCTTGCTTTCGGATTTCCCTTTATCTACTGATTCCGCTTGTGATGTTCCCACATCACAAGCATTTACATTATGTAATTTTTACTTTTATTGTTGGTATATTTATTTACACTTTATTTTAAACTGTGTGTTTGGGTTTTTTTTTTTTTTTTTTTTTTTTTACTTTTTACATGTCCCACAAGGGGAGTTGAAGCTGGGATCTTAGATCCCCAGTGCAATGTCCTGCAATAGTATTGCAGAACATCGCACATTACTTCCTATGGGAACTGTGCAATAGGTAGTCATAAGGCCATTGCCTGGCCTCCTGGCTCCCATGGCAACTTCCCAGAACTTGTGATCTTATCGCGGGGGGTCCGAGTGGTGACGGGGGGGGGGGTATCTTGCACCTGACACCCTGGATGCTGTGATAGCTACTAAGGGGGATGGTCTTGGCCCTCATATTCTGTGCCTGCAGTATTACAGCGCCATACTATTAAAGTGCTGAGCGTTAACTATAAGTTCAGCGTGAAATAATAGTGTGGTGCAGAGAGTAGGAATGGGTTAAAGGGAAGCATCCTGATAATGATAGCTGCTTTCAATTCAACCATTAGCGTAGTACTTACTGAGTGAAAACCATCCAGCAGCAGGTTCCCGTTTGCTGACAAATAACCCTGTCCATCAAGTTTCTGTATTTACCAGAAACACAAAGGTCTACGGTGAAAAGCAATCAAAATAAGAAAAAAAATGTATTGTCTCAATATAAAACTTCTCAGTTTCCAGAGAAATTCTGAGATCACAACAATATCAGTTTTATGTAGTTAGGATCATCATACTGTAATAACAGTAGGAATTCCACCATAAGAGTGAGATCATAATATATATATAAATGGTATACATCTCTATGGGGTTGGAATCATGCCAATATCAATGGGATGTTCTTTATATAAATAACATTTATTAATTATTATTATTATTATTATTATTATTATTATTGTGCTGAGATCACTAGGATCTTTTCCCTTTATCCCCATGACCACTTCTTCTCCCCTTAGTAACAACCACAGTAAATCTCTTCTTGTCAAGACGTACATCCACCCTCAGGAAAGACCGATCTTGAATATATAGTATCTCATACAATATTTCTACGCGTTTCTCCTTGACTATTACTACCAGGATCATCAAGAGAAATAATTAAAGTAGTCAAAATTACAAAATAATGAAGAGTGCAGTCATAACCACAGTTCCCAGAGTAAATTGTACAGTGCTGTGGAATATGTTGGCGCTATATAAATAAAATGTATTATTATTATTATTACTGGTGGTGACCTCTTAGAGATGCTGCAACGGCTGAGAAAAGTGTTTTTCTGTTCCATAAAGATTTGGGTGGTGGAGTTGCTCAAGAGATATTTTCGGAGTTTTGACCTTGGCTTCAGGAATTACACAGTTGCACAAAAATTAAATTTTTTGGATTTTTTTGGACAGTTGTCGCAGAAGGTGCATATTATAAAATGATCATAGTCAATCATTACATGCAATGTTAAACAAAGAAACACCATGGAAACGCCAGTTTTTCATAAAATTGTGTCAAGTACAGGCTTTTGTTAGAAAAAAAAAAGCAGCAGTACTAATTTCTGTCAACAATTTTCAAGGTTGCATCTCATTGCTTTTTACAATGATATGGTAATCCAAAATGACTGCAAATTAAAAGACAGAAAGTCTAATCCTCAACTATCATGTAAGCTAACCTGTATTATTATTAAGTATTGGCTAAAAGAGTGAATATTCATGCTTCTTCACAATTGTTATTTCATATTTAGATATTAAGTGATGTAGAACAGGAAGCAGTCTACAAGAATATGTGTTTTCAAAGAAGCAATTCGTTGTCTTCAAGTCAGAAACAAGAACAAAAGGCACAACTGCTCTTGAAGGCATGGAGCTGCAATGCTTTACCTGAAGACAAGGTATACATGGTGATTAAGTAAAGACTTCTTTGTTAGATGCTATTCTTGTACTATGGAGATGGGCGGGTTGTTCTTTAGACAAATTAAATAGTTACATTTTGGGGGCATGGATTCACTGCTATACTAGAGACAATCTGGGAGATTTGATGCAAGTTGACATGATAATATCACACACACGCCACAGATTTATTGCTGCCAATCTCCTTTTTCGCCACATTCCATGGTAACCTATTAGGCCTTGCTCACATGACTGAGTGTGCCGGCCAAAGCTCATCCGATGAGGGGTCTGATGTTCTGTTCTGATGATTATAGAGCAGGTTCTACCTACAGAATGGAATGGAGTGCTCTGTTGAAGTCAATGGGGGATGGAATCCACTTGGATGTAATCCAAGTACATTCCATTATAACAGGGGTAGGGAACGTACGGCTCTCCAGCTGTTGCAAAACTACAACTCCCAGCATGCATACTTGCTCTGCTGTTCTTGGAACCCCCATGGAAGTGAATGGAGCATGATGGGAGTTGTAGTTTCACAGCAGCTGGAGAGCCGAAGGTTCCCTACCCCTGCATTATAACATCGGTAGAGTTGTGTACCTATCATGCCATTCTGGAACATGGTTACTACTTACTTTTCCGGTCTTAATCCCAGTACCATGTACTCCTCAATTTTTCTTGATGGAATTCTTGTAGAAAGGAGGATAGAGATGTAATTAATTCATATTCTTACATGAATTGATTCTGAGTGATAGGAAATGTATAGCATTACAATAGCAAAACCTATCCACATCTGTAGTTATTATGTAGAAACATCAAATCAATTAAATATATTTTTATGGAATTGTTTACACATTAAATATTCCTATTTTCTATTTTTCCAAATAGAGATGTAGGAGTGTTAACCCAAACTTCTGCAACTGGTTAAGCCTCTGCGGTGTGATATCTCATCACAGAAGACAACACAAACCAACAAAACGTCACTGGACAATTTTGTTGTCTTCTGTGATAGGATAGAATGCTGCAGCAGTTTAACCGATTTAACCAAAGCTCAGGTTAAATATGTTACATCTGTGTGTGTGTGTGTGTATATATATATATATATATATATATATATATATATATATATATACATACACACATATATAAGTGTATATTACATATATATATATATATATATATATATATATATATATATATATATTGTTAGGGAACCCTGGAACGGGGACACAAGAGACAGTGAGCCCTAGGCTTATGCCCCCCGCTCTCCCTTCCTATTGCCAGGCCCTATCCTACGTAATAGGCGGCAACCACGAAGACGTTCCCTCCCTGAGTATGTGACACACAAAACGCAGACAAGACGAACAACAACAATGGGAAGTCAACTTAGCCAAGGGTCAGTAACAGTCGGGCAATACAGTACCAAATCGGAGTCCAAGAAGAGAAGTCAGTGAGGAAAGCCAAAGGTCAAGTATAATAGAGTAATCAAAAACAGCGAAAGTCAGAGCAGGTATGCGCACGGCAATAGCAAGCGCTGGTGTGAATAGGAACCAAGGTTAAATAGGGAGGAAGAACCCGCCCATGGAGTTGACAGGAAGGCAGCTGTCAATCACAGGGCAAGGCCAGATTAACCTTTAGAGGATCAGAGCAAACTGAAGGTGAAGGAGATGGGTGTGGTGGAAAATCAATTACCAAGGTGAAAGAATAGGGCAGTGTTCAGACAGAGCAAGGAGAACCAAACGGAAAAAAATCACAACCGAACACATCTCCTGCGCCGCAGCATGCGGCCGGATGTTACAGTACCCCCCCTTTTACGAGGGGCCTCCGGACCCTCACCAGATGGACCAGGTTTCGAGGGATTTTGGCGATGAAAAAGTTTGACCAAACGTGGCGCATGGAGATCCCCACCAGAAACCCACGTCCGTTCCTCTGGACCATACCCCTTCCAGTGTACGAGGTATTGGACTGAATTCTGCACTCGACGGGAGTCTAGAATTTTTTCTACTTCATATTCTAGTTCCCCTTGAATCACCACAGGCGCAGGTGGACTGGACGAAGGAAGGACGGGCGAAACATATTTTTTCAAGAGCGACTTATGAAAGACATTGTGGATACGGAAAGAATTAGGAAGTTGTAATTTAAAAGAAACTGGATTAATACATTCTGTGATTACATAAGGCCCAATATAACGCGGCGCAAATTTCCCTGAGGGAACTCTAAGACGCAGATTCTTGGAGGATAACCACACTCGATCTCCCACCCCGTATTCTGGACCAGGTAAGCGTTTTTTATTAGCCTGTCGTTTTTTTGGTATTCTTGGGCTTTTACCAGGCTCAGGCGAGCCTGGGCCCAGACTGTGCACAGTCGTTGATAAATCTGCTCAGCATTGGGATTAACAGACTCAGTACTATAGAGAGAGGAGTACCTGGGGTTAAAACCATAGTTACAATAGAACGGCGACATTTTAGTGGTGGCATTAACCCTGTTGTTTATTGCGAACTCTGCTAGAGGAAGAAAGGCTCTCCATTTTTCCTGAGCATCAGACACAAAACACCTTAGATATTGCTCCAAGGTTTGGTTGAATCTCTCAGTCTGACCATTTGTCTCAGGATGGAATGCTGATGAAAAAGACAGAGAGATTCCAAAACGACCACAAAATTCTTTCCAAAACTTAGATACAAATTGCACACCACGATCAGATACAATACTTTCAGGGATGCCGTGTAGGCGGAGTATGTGATTAATGAAGTGCGAGGCTAGACGTGGAGCACTTGGGATTTTCTTGAGCGGTACAAAGTGACACATTTTTGAGAATCTATCCACAACCACCCAAATCACAGTTTTTCCTTGGGAACAGGGCAAATCAGTAATAAAATCCATTGACAGATGGGACCACGGTCTACTAGGTACAGGAAGAGGATGAAGAAGGCCCTCTGGTAACCTTCTACGTACTTTCATCCTAGCGCATATCTCACAGGCTGTTACAAACTCCTGTACATCCCGGGACCAACTGGGCCACCAGTATGATCGAGAGAGCAAATACTTGGTACCAGAGATGCCAGGATGTCCTGCTAAAGGGGAGCAGTGAATCTCCTCCAACACACGGAGACGAAGGTTGGGGGGTACAAATAGTTTCCCAGTCGGCGTATTTCTGGGAGCCAGACCTTGCGAATTAACCACAGACGTAGCCAGGTCAGGGTTTATGGTGGCCATTACCACACCAGGGGACAGGATTTTTTCTGGCACAATCTCTTGGTCCCCACTGGGACAAAAACTACGGGAGAGAGCATCGGCTCGCACATTTTTAGTACCTGGACGATAAGTTACAACAAAATTAAAACGCATGAAGAACAAGGCCCATCGAGCCTGTCTAGGGGATAGTCGTTTAGCCCCATCCAGATACAACAGATTCTTGTGATCGGTAATGACCGTGACTTTATGTTTAGCCCCTTCAAGGAAGTGTCTCCATTCTTCGAACGCCCATTTGATGGGTAAAAGTTCGCGATTCCCTACATCATAGTTGCACTCTGCAGGGGAGAACTTCCTGGAGAAAAATGCCACAGGCTGCAAACATGTGAGAGTCTCTGGACACTGGGACAAAACCGCACCAACCCCCACTTCTGATGCATCCACCTCCACAACAAAGGGTTGCTCCAGGTCTGGTGGTATTAAGACCGGAGCTTCCGCAAAACATGACTTTAATTTTTCAAATGCCTATTCTGCCTCAAAAGACCAGCTGGTCAAATCTGCACCCTTTTTAGTTAAATCCGTTAATGGCTTGGCAATGATAGAAAAGTTTTTTATAAATTTTCGATAATAGTTGGAAAAGCCCAGGAAGCGTTGCAGTGCCTTCAGACTAGAAGGGCGTTCCCACTTTTTAATTGCCATGACCTTGAGTGGGTCCATACAGAATGAATCAGGGGTAATGACATAACCCAGGAAAGTGACCTTTTGGACTCCGAACAGGCATTTGGATAATTTAGCAAACAGATTGTTTTGGCGTAATAGCAACATAACATTCCTGACGTGTTGCACATGTGTAGCCCAATCTGGAGAAAAAACCAGGATGTCATCCAGATAGACCACCACATACCGACCCAAGAGATCTCTAAAAACATCATTAATAAAGTGCTGGAACACTGCTGGGGCATTACACAACCCAAAGGGCATAACCAGGTACTCAAAATGCCCCTCCGGGGTGTTGAATGCAGTTTTCCACTCATCTCCCTCCTTGATCCTGATCAAATTGTATGCCCCCCGGAGATCTACCTTAGAAAACCAGCGGGCACCCACAATCTGATTAAAAAGATCCGGAATCAGTGGAAGCGGATACTGGTTTCTGACAGTAATTTTGTTTAGTTCCCGATAGTCAATGCATGGTCGTAAACCCCCATCTTTTTTATCCACAAAAAAGAAACCAGTTCCCATGGGAGAATTAGATGGACGAATGTGACCTTTCAGAAGGCTTTCCTGATGTATTCCCGCATAGCCTTACGTTCAGGAGCAGAGAGATTAAAAATCCTTCCCTTAGGGTACTTAGAGTTTGGAAGGAGTTCATTCGCACAGTCATATGGTCTATGCGGGGGTAACACCTCAGCAGATTTAGGATCAAATACATCGCAAAAGTCAAACAGGAATTCAGGAATAACCGTCTCCTCACTGAGACAATTGGAGGTACACAAAGCTATGCAATGAGAAGAGCATTGATTTCCCCACTTTACCAATTCTTTAGTGGCCCAATCGAAAGTAGGATTATGGAGACTTAACCAGGGAAGTCCTAAGATAATGTCAGATGACAAATTTTCCATAACAAAAAAGCTTATGATCTCAGTGTGTATTGAGCCCACTTGTAATGAGATCAGCGGTGTTTTAAAACGAATTTTACCCCTGGCCAGGGGAGTAAAATCCGCTCCAGTCACCACTAGGGGGGTGTCTAATGGCACAAGATCAATACACAAAGCAGAAATAAATGAAAATTTAACAAAGTTAGTGGCAGCCCCAGAATCTACCAGGGCCTGCCCAGACACAGATCTGTCTCCAGAGGACAGAGAAACAGGTAACATCAATCTATGAGAGTATTCGGGAGATACCTGGTTGCCTGAGTGGTTCTCCCGATTACCACTCAGGCCCTGAAGTTTTTCTGCTGGTGTGCGTGGTTTGAGGGAACAGTCTCGGACGAAATGACTTGGTTTACCACAATACAGGCAGAGGTTATTCTGGACACGATATTCCCATCTAGCCTTGGTATCCAGCGCTCCCAGCTGCATAGGCTCGTCCCCAGGGGTGACAGGAGGAGAATTAGTTTTTTTAAACGGAAAAGAGTGGTAGACAGAAGGCTTAACAGAATCAGACCCTACCCTCTCTTTACGTCTGTCCTGGAGTCTCCGGTCAATGCGAACAGCTAAGGTCATGGCCTGTTCTAAGGTGGGGGGATCTGGGTGACCTACCCAAACATCTTTAACTGAGTCATTGAGACCTTGTTTAAAGAGAGCCCCCAACGCTGCATCACACCAACCTGTGGTTATGCTAAGTTTCCGAAATTCAGAGCAATAAAGTTCAGCGGAGCGTTTACCCTGCCGGAGGGTAAGTAGTTGTGATTCAGCAAGTCCAATTTGGTCAGGCTCTGCATAAATGGCCCCCAAAGATTTGAAAAAGCTTCCCAAATCTGCCCACTCCTCTGCTTCAGGGGGAAGTTTCAGGGCCCAAGTCTGTGGATCCCCCTGTAAGAGAGAGATGACCACCCCCACCATCTGAGACTGAGATGCATGAGGATTGACACGAAAGTATAGCAAACATGACTCTCGAAATGTCTCAAACTTCCCTCTGTCCCCAGAAAACCGGTCCGGGAGTAACATTTTAACCCTGGGAAGGGAAATGACATTAGTAGGTGTAGCCGCAGTCTTTGCTTGTTTTTGGGAGAGGTTGTGCACCTGATTAGCCAGTTCAGACACCAAACCTGCTAAACCCTCCATCCGAGATACCAGGTCTTGAACAGAAGCCATAGTAAGGAATAGGAGGGAATTTTTTTTTTTTTTATGGGCTTGCTATTATGTTAGGGAACCCTGGAACGGGGACACAAGAGACAGTGAGCTCTAGGCTTATGCCCCCCGCTCTCCCTTCCTATTGCCAGGCCCTATCCTACGTAATAGGCGGCAACCACGAAGACATTTGTATGTGACACACAAAACGCAGACAAGACGAACAACAACAATGGGAAGTCAACTTAGCCAAGGGTCAGTAACAGTCGGGCAATACAGTACCAAATCGGAGTCCAAGAAGAGAAGTCAGTGAGGAAAGCCAAAGGTCAAGTATAATAAAGTAATCAAAAACAGCGAAAGTCAGAGCAGGTATGCGCACGGCAATAGCAAGCGCTGGTGTGAATAGGAACCAAGGTTAAATAGGGAGGAAGAACCCGCCCATGGAGTTGACAGGAAGGCAGCTGTCAATCACAGGGCAAGGCCAGATTAACCTCTAGAGGATCAGAGTAAACTGAAGGTGAAGGAGATGGGTGTGGTGGAAAATCAATTACCAAGGTGAAAGAATAGGGCAGTGTTCAGACAGAGCAAGAAGAACCAAACAGAAAAAAAAATCACAACCGAACACATCTCCTGCGCCGCAGCATGCGGCCGGATGTTACATATATACACAGTATATATATATATTAGCCTTTGCCTGCGACTTCGTCTGTGGGTTCTTGGCATCGATGATCCGCCTATATTCAGCAAAGTTCCAGTATCTCAGCAGCTTGCTGGGAAGCCATATAATGAGCGTGTTGTTCGCTTTGATGATCCGCATGCTCCGGTGTTTCGGGAGCTCTCAAGCTGGCCTGCTGCTGAGCTCGTTCCTCGCGCTGTGCTCGTGATTGTTCTGGCATCTCAGCAGCTCACTGGAATGCCATATAATGAGTGTGTTGTTAGTGTCAATGATCCCCCTCAGCTCTGCTTGAGGAGAACTCTGTTGACTTCTGGTTACCTTCATAGCTGTCGTTGTTTGTGACAAATTATATTTTCTTTTTCCAGGCATGTTTAAAGTTGCAATTTGGATTAAAGATGTTTGCCCATGTCAGTTTGTCCGCACTACCTGGAGCAGATCAGATAATATGCAAATGCATGTACACAATCCACTGAGGGTTGGCGTGTGTTTACACAGAGATATAACAGCCCTGGCTTTCTCAGAAGCTGAGATAAGGTGCTGCCAAGAACAGTGTAATATAGTATATTAATATAAATTCATAACAGTCATGAAGTCATATCTTTTTGTGGGATAAAAAGTAGCTTGTGTGTTAATTGAGGTTACACACTATCTATGTATCAAATTTCATTCAAATCTGTTCAGCCGTTTTTTGTGATTGAGGAACAGACATTCAAACATTACTGTTTTCTCTAATCTTATCTAATTTTTTAAGGGAACTTGCCATTAAAAAAAGGCATTAGTGGCACACTGTATAGAAGGTTGCAGGGTGCTAGAGTAGGGTCCCAACCCAACATCAATGTAGTATAAGATTCAGCACTGTGTAATGTTGATGCTTTATAAGTAATTGTATTTATTTGTGAGGCAATCCAGTGATGTTTCAGTCATGTGACCTTCATCAGATACTGAGAAAGACGTGAAATACAAAAATATAACAAATACATAGGAGGTACAAAATAGTGAGGTACACAAGGTGGCAAAAATTAGAATCCAACAATTAAGATAGACCATGTTGCAGATCCTCAAGGTAAGTACTTATGTAGTAGAAAAGGTAGTATGTAATATAGAAGTCTGAAGGCAACACCCCGATGTGGATGGCATGCACGCTCAATGAAGGATGTCATTGCGTCTCCAATGAGAGGAAAGAAGAAGAAATAGTGGATGGGGTTGAGATGATGGCGCAAAGGCTGACTAAAGAGACAGATGCTCAGTAAGTGGCGTTGTGCCAAGAGAAAGAGGAGGTTATGAACAGAGCAATAAGTGCTAACAGGATAGCACAAATCACTTTGGAGGCTAAAAGAGAACTGAAGAAAAATGATAGGTCTCAAAGGTGTAAAGGAAGGCAAAGGAAATACCCATAGAAGCAAAATAAAAATAAAAGTTGATAGAGCCATAGGAGAAAGGATACAGTGAAGACTAAGCGGGATCTAGTATGACACCTGGGGAAATCTCTGAAACAAGTCTGTTCTTGGTAAAAGGTTCTTCAATGAGAAACATAACTGAAAGATGAATCTCATATTCACAGTTCAGGCTGTGGTTCTATACCCTTAGCCTGTATATCCAGAATGCCTTGTGGTGCTTCAGCATTTGGACTTCATTACAGAGGGGGAACCTCGTCCACTACTTGAAATTTTAATTGAGATACATTGGCCTGGATTTACTAGTACAGATTTATCACAGTTGTAGAGGCTGGATGATAAATCTTTAGATTGTCCAGTCTATTTTTATACACCATAACACATTATACTTTTAGCAGAATTTTATAACACAATTTTGGCTCATTGTGGAGCATTTAAACCATGCCCCCTTTTTCCTAAGAATCCACAACCACGTATCTAGTAAGTCGAAAAACTGGATGTCTCCCATTGTGTCAGAGATGCACCATGTTTTCTCCAGTATCTAGTCATAGCTACATTATTAAATCTGGACCATTGTGTTTATATTGGATAAAATTTGCAGGAATCTGTAGTTGTATATTATGACAGGTGTCACCAAAGTATGTGAAACCACAAGGTCACTTTAGAATGCAAATAAGAAAATCGATGTTACAAGTAAAGACCTGCTGGATAGAATAACTTCTGTGAGTGGGTGAAATATTTTGTCCCCTTTTATTACGTTAGAGTATTGCAGACATGACAAACATTGAAACATGTCTTTTTGAGGAGTGTGAAAGGAAGTCTGTCTTAGTCTTTTAGTTGTTGAACCAACATCAGCCTTAAATAACATATCACAAGGGTTCTTCAGTCTCCTCAAATATAGCAAGAATGGTTTTTGAATTTGGTAATCTGAGGATAACTCTAGTAAGTAAATTCCAATGTCTTCTGATAATCTGATGAACCTTGTTGGTGAACGGGTGGAACATATGGAAAAATGGATTTTCTTAAACCTAAATTACTGTATTGATGCATCATCAACAATCTGATGAAAGAAGATGATCTACCCTAAGCATAGGTCATCAATACCAGGTCTGTAGGGGTTCTACACCCAAATCCACCACTGATCTGCTGTTCTCAGCTACTGATAAACAGAGAATGGAGCAGGAAGCAGATAGCTCTGTTCTCTGTGTAGTGGCCAGGTCAGGTATTGCAGATTAGTTGTCTTTGGTTTAAAGAGGACCTTTCACCACTCGGGGCACTTGCGGTGTAATATACCGCTAGAAAGCTGACAGTGCGCTTTCCCGTGCCCCGTGTGAAGAGCTTTCGGTGCCTGTACCGTAGCTCTTCACTGTCAGAAGGGTGTTTCTGACAGTCAGTCAGGAACGCCCCTCCTCACGGAAGCATCTATAGCGCTGTACTGTGAGAGGTTGCATTGCTTACCGCCCGGGGATGACGCTCAGCGGTGAGGAACACCCCCCCCCCCCCCCAGTGCTCGTCTATGGAAGGTCTAGAGGGTGCTGCCCTGAGGCGGATGCCGGGGCTGAATCAGCCACGGAATCCGCCTGAGGAAAGGGCAGCTCTGAGGAACATGCCGCTCACGCATAAAAGTAAGCTAGCGGTCTACATAGACCTCTATTGTGAGGGGGCGGATTATGACGTGGATTCAGCACCAAAATCTGCCTCCTCTTGCCCCGTGTGAACGAGCCCTTATGAGTTGTTTTCTATTTGTACAAGAAGTAACATGTTGTGTTACCTCCTGCCATCAAATTTGTTTCATCCTGCCACCTTTTGCCCTACCCTACTCTTTGTGTATATACTGACCTCCAGTTTGTGGATAACAAATATACTCAGTATATCTTGTTGCTAGTTTTATGTATTCATATTTTATTTTAGCTTTTCTTGACATGCTTTATTATACATAGACTGTTGTTTTGTTTGCTATCTTCTTTATGGTACTACAGTGACACCTTGTGGACTAATTATTCACATACAGTAGACATACTGAATTGGGTATTCCTAATGGATTTATTGCACTCTTGCATATTACATTGACATTGCATGTCACTTTTGTTTTGTTTCTCCTGTACAGTATTTTGTACCCCTGTATGTAGCTTGTATTTTTGTAATGCATGCCCTTTGCTGAGTCTAATGATGGTCATATGATTGAAACGTCACTTTTGGATTGTTTGACATATAAATACAATTCTTTACAAAGCATCAAGACTACTGATTTATGTTTCTTGTTGTACTAAACATTCTTTAGGACAGTTCCAAATTCAGTGGTGTAACTCGAAATGGGGGGGGGGGCGCCAAGATGAACATTGGACGTGGGGCCCCTCCAGCCCCCTAAAAAAAACCACCCCCACCCAAACTGCGCACACTGTTATGTCCCATAGTGGCCCCTGCACACACTATTATGCCCCATAGTGTCCCCTGCACACAGTATTACACCCCATAGTGGCCCCTGCACACACAATATTATGCCACATAGTGGCCCCTATACACAGTATTATGCCCCATTGTGGACCTCCCATGAACAATTATTATACTCTGGGTTCTTTTCAGCCCCAAGGGAGGATACAAACATAAAAAAACACTGTTAATTACCTCTCCCTGGCTCCGCCACACTTCCCGCATATCTCTTCAATGTTGGACCATACGTCACCTGACCCAGGCTGGCGTCACAAAACATAATGGACGTCTGTGTTAACCAGTTTATTTTTGTCAATTATAAAAATTCAGTAAATGAACAAGAGAGAAATCTAAATCATGGTGTTCACTGTGCTGCATAATGTGCTAGTTTTATAGTTTGGGTCATTAATGGAAGTTACAAACCCAATATTTAAAATAATAAAGTGTTTGGTAGTTGAAAATAGTAAATCCTTGTTATTTTACATAATTTTTTTACTTAATTTTCAAAAACATTTTTAATACTTTTTAGTTCCAATTATGGGTCATCATTTTGTCATTGTTTGCTTGTATAATTTCATTGCCATACTTCTCACTTAGCACTAGCTGTACTTAACAGGCTACCATACGTGGCTGGCATAGAAGATATTCAGCTGCAAGCCATCATGGCAATCCTCTGCAATCTCTCTGCAGGAGCCCCCTCTTTTATTAATTTAGATGCCACAATTGCTATACACTGTGGCAGCTCTCTGCAGATGCTTCAGTAGGGCATTGACTGTAAGCTTCATGTTCAGTGCAATGTGGAAATTTCTTCCATGTCAGGAAGAGGTTAATATTGCAGGATAAACATACCGGTAAGTATAACATTTGTAAATGGAGTACTGTATATACTCGAGTATAAGCCGACCCGAATATAAGCCGACCCCCCTAATTTTACTACAAAAAACTGGAAAATCTTATTGACTCGAGTATAAGCCTAGGGGGAAAATGTGGCAGCTACTGGAAAATTTCAAAAATTAAAATGGTTGAAGTTTTTGGGTGCAGTAGGTGCTGGGGAAGGGGAGGGGGTGTTTTGGTTATCTGTCTGCCCCTTCCCTGAGCTTGAGGACTGGGTTTTTTTCCCCCCACTTGGACTTCAGCCCGGCTGAATGTAGGGTATCTGCAGTGCTCCTACTAACCCATTCCCGACGGAATAGTAGCACTGCAGATACCCTATATTCAGCCTGGCTGTAGTCAGACTGAATTCCAAATGGTGGTGGTGTGGGGGGGGGGGGGTCTGCCCCTTTAAGCTCAGGGAAGGGGCAGACAGACAACCAACCCCCCCCCCCCTTCCCCAGCACCTACTGCACCCCAAACCCTGACCCTCCATCAACATCAATCTAGTATTTATCTCCTATCCTATGGATAGGGGATAAATAGTTGAAAGATCACTCTTA
The DNA here is from genome assembly GCF_031893055.1 of Leptodactylus fuscus. Taxonomy (NCBI): domain Eukaryota; kingdom Metazoa; phylum Chordata; class Amphibia; order Anura; family Leptodactylidae; genus Leptodactylus; species Leptodactylus fuscus. The sequence continues at coordinate 248,096,529 of NC_134265.1, forward strand.
CTTATTCATTTCAAGGGGGGTGGGGGTGGAAGGGGATATTTTTATATACACTCCAGACACTGTATTGTTTGCACGGTGTACTTACATTCTGCTGCAGTTGTTCCAGGGAGAGAAGGTTGTGCAGCAGGATGCCCTCACTGTCTGGCTTCTGCGACAGCTCCAGGTGATGGTTCAAGTGCAGCTGCTCGTCGCTCTGTGCCTTCAACTCCCGCCGGCCCAGACCCGCGGGGAGCGCCATCTTCCTGTGGACCCCGGCAATCTTCGTCCCTTAACTGCGCAGAGCATCAGCAGTTTTGGCGGCATGGTACGGACCCGCCCGAAGCGCCATCTTCCTGTGGACCCCGCACTGCGCAGAATCAGGATCCCCTCACTGTCCGGCTCCTGCGGCAGCTACAGGCTGGTGATTGTTCAGGTGCAGCTGCTCCTCACTCTCTGCCTTCAGCTGCCGCCGCTACGGACCCGCGGGGAGCGCCATCTTCCTGTGGACTCGACGCTGAAACTGATGACTCTCTGCACAGCTAGTGACAATGCTGGCGCTCCCCGTGGGTCCGGACCGGCGGCAGCTGAAGGCGGAGAGCGAGTAGCTGCTGCAGGAGCCGGATAGTGAGGGAATCCCGCTGCACTCCCCGTGGACCTTCTGGCTGGAGTGCAACCTACACCGTGCAAACAATACAGTGTCTGGAGTGTATATAACAATATCCCCCCCTGCGCTTGTCTCGAGTATAAGCCGAGGGGGACTTTTTCAGCACAAAAATTGTGCTGAAAAACTCGGCTTATACTCGAGTATATACGGTACATTACTGAGAATACAGTACTTATAGCTTGTAAATGCCTTTGACTGCTTTTTCAGACATTTTATTATACAGTATGTGTTTTATGTTAACTATATTATATTAACATTTATTTTTAAAGGGAGTCTGTCAGCAGTAAATTTGTTATACACCTAATATCACACAATACCTTGTGGAGGTGATTCTGCACTTTGAACACCCATTTTCTTGTGAATCACTGTTTATCCAGTTTCCAAAACCATAATGGCTTTGCGTGTATTTTTCCACAAGTTGTGGATGAGATTCATTAGATTTGCTAGAATCCATTCAACTTGCTGTAACTGTAAAACAACACATTTTTTTTCTGCAGGTTTTACACCACAGCCAAATAGTGTTTAAACGACGTGGGGCCCCGGCTCAAGTGTATATTCACAGTTTTTTGCAGGCTGAAAAAAATCTGCTTCAGGGGTTAGGAAACTTTTTTTGATACGTTTTTTACGGGTTTTTTGTTTTTGTTTTTGTTTTTTACACCAGCACACTGTATGGATGCTAATCCTGTTGATTGCTGTATTTTTTTCTTTTATATCATTTCCTGCTTATATTTGATATTAACTTGTCATTAGCTATGTTGTACCTTGTAATTCAATAAATACCTTTGAAGCAAAAAATAACAAAAAAAACCGCTAACTGTTTTTATGAGGTTTTTGCACAAAAAGCATAAAAAGCCACATGAAAAACCACATCACATTTTTTCCGCCTCCCAATGGTTTCAGTGGGCTTTCCAAGGCAGAATCCGCCTGAAGATATGTCATGTTGCTTTTTTTTTCTCTCTCTCTAGCTGAAAATATGAGCTAGAGGAAAAATCTGCTACTGACTTAGTAGAGATGAGCGAAAAGTAAAATATTTGATATTCGTTTTGAATAGCCCCTCAATATTTGACTATTCGAACGAATATCGAACCCCATTATAGTCTATGGCGAAAAAATGCTCGTTTCAGGGGATCCCACTCTTTGACTCAGGAGAGTCACCAAGTCCACTATAACACCCCAGGAAATTATGCCAACACCCTGGAATGCAACTGGGACAGCAGGGGAAGCATGTCTGGGGGCATCTAACATGCGCAAGTCACTGTATTACGTCGGGATCCCTGTCAGCTTGTGATATACAGGAGCTGACTTATATAGGTTTATAACAAATTTCCTGCTGACAAACTTTCATTAAAAAGTTCAATTTCATTCCATTCAATAATTCAACTTATATTTCTGTCTTTTAGACTATATCAACCATACGTTCACTGCACCGTCCACTTAAGAAGTCTGGAAAAAGAAGCACTCAAGAAATTCTACTATCAAATTCATTTAATACAGTTACCTATCCACTTGGTTTAGAACCCATTGTTAATAACAATATTGTAAGTAATCCAAAACTGAAGGATAGTGATGGGAGTGTAAGTCTAGATTGGATCATTCATGCCACGGTTCCACGCATCGTCATCATCCCTACTTCCGAAAGCAGCATCTCTGAAGGGCCAGAGGATATTGACAACAGCTGCGATGAAAGAAGTGTAAATGAGTTGGATGATGATTTCTTCAACTTTAAGATTGATACAAGTTTATTGGACTTTGAAGGATTATCATCAACTGCTGACCTTTTTGAAGTAGTTGAGAAGTTTTTGTCATAAAAGAAGTAGAAGATATAGATATTGAATACCCCCAGAATAGTCCATACGTGGTAGGTTAAACACACAGTGTTCAAATATTTTTGTGAAGATTTGAAGAATTACACAAAATTTAGAATTTAGGTCAGGAATGCACAGAACTAAAAGGTTAGGAATACATGACAAACATTGGCAGCATAAGCTTAGTTTATCCATACAGTGTTACTGGGGAGAAGAGACAATTTCTTATAATGGCTTTAATGTGACTATAGAATGACAAATCTTTCTCTGAACACTTCAGTGACATCATTATAAAGCCACATAGCCTTATTTGTTAGGCATCTATAAGCAACAATTGACAGCATTTGTGCCTGTCTAGGGGTTGTCCTCAAAAATATTGACAATCCAAGCGATTGTAGTACATTTTTTAAACCCAGGAATTAACATTACTTGAATTCGTGTATTATTATGTTCTAAAGTGCGTGAGAAAATAAGAGTAGATTTTATACCGTACACATAGAAAACAATACCACATTGAATCCAGGAAATTTTAGCGTGTGCGAACATGAAATGCACTCATGTTACTGATTTTGGATTGCTTTCCACAATAAAGCACTTGTAATATTGAAACTTTTAACCCGTGGAGTGCCAAGTTCTTTCTACATGTTTTTGAAATTGCAGCATTTCCTTTGCAGATTTATTTTTTTTCTGCAATGTATGGGATTAGCCACAATCTTGTGTAAATATTAAACTTAACGTTTATTACAGATGCAAAAATAAAAGAAAAATTACGTGTGTGAAAAGTTAAAATGTAATATGACAGTTGTATCAAGGATTGATTTACTAGAGATACAAGAGCTCAAAAAATATTTTGTTTGCGACCTTGTTCACATATGAAGTTGTGTCTGTAAATGAATATCTAACAACCCATCAGATCGAGAGACAAATCAACTAAGAATTAGAGATGAGCGAACAGTAAAATGTTTGAGGTTCGATATTCGTTTCGAGTAGCCCCTCAATATTCCACTACTTGAATCGAATATCGAACCCTATTATAGTCTATGGGGGGAAAATGCTCATTTCAGGGGTAGGCAACGTTCAATCAAATTACACTTACCAAGTCCACAAGAGAGGGTCAGGCTGGATCCTCCGAGAAGTCTTCTCCTTGCAGCGTCCCCACGGCATCTTCCGGCTCTGAATTCACTCTGCCAGGCATCAGGCCTGGGCAGAGCCAACTGCGCATGTCCACACTACAAGCGGACATGCGCAGTTGGCTCTGCCCAGGCCCGATGCCTGGCAGAGTGAATTCAGAGCTGGAAGACGCCGCGGGGAAGCTTCACGGAGAAGACTTCTAAAGGTAGGAGAAGAACCAGCGTTGATTGGCTGACTGTATAGCATTCGGCCAATCAATGCTGGTTCTGCATCGAACTTTTACATTCGAATAGCGAGTGGTACTCGATCGAGTACGAGTATTTCGAATACCGTAGTATTTGATCGAATACCTACTCGATCGAGTACTACTCGCTCGTCTCTACTAAGAATGTGTCAACTCGGTCTAATATTGTCTACTGGTATAACTCCCTGACATTCTAACACCACTCTGAGATGGTGAGAAGGGTGAATACACCGCGGCGCGGTTAAAACCCTGGATCGATGTGTGCATTAAAAAAAATAGTGCAAAAAAACAGGACATAGGACAGACAAAAGGAGGGGTAGGAGGAAACACTTGTGTAAGTATTACTACTAACTGTTAGAATGTGGGTGACATTAGCAACACTGAAGGATTGTGGTACTTCCTGAGACTGTTGATATTTTTACATTATTTAGCGGACTCATCTCAAGAGGATATTTTATCTGAGATTCATGTGGTGTTGAGCCTGACTTCTGTATGTTCCTCCTCTTCCTTCATAATGTCATTTAATGCAGGGCCTTTTTGGACTATTTCTCCAAGTCAGAGCAATTATCCTCGTCCATTTGATTAGCTGGATAAAAACAATAAGTATTGTATGCAAGCAGAGGAGGAGGGCAGGGTGGTGGTGGTAGCACTACTACTGGTAGTCATTCCGGTATGAGAGCTAGGGGGATATCTGGAGGTGGAAATTCTAATGATGTTCATAGCCATGATGATGTGTTAGAAAAAAGTGGGGAAAATGTTGATGATGATGAAGGTGATGATATTATTGCTGCTGATGATTCTCTTTTGGATAGGATCTGGAAACCAGGTCAGGGTGACAAGGTGACATCAGACGAAGAAGGTGATTGTTGTAACAATTCAGGCCATTACACAGGCCCAAGGTCAACAAAAAGTCTGCCTGGAGCAGACCTAGTGGAACCTTGCTAGATAGGGGTTGTCGAACTGGTGGTGGTAGTGGAAGACTTGTTTCTTTTGTTGCTGTATATAGCCAAAGATAAACCCATGTTGATGGGCAAGATCAGCAAGCAGAGACTTACCCATGGCCATACAGGAAGAAACGTAGGAACAACATCTGTAGATGCTCTCATTAAAAGATACAGTATAATTCTTATTTGGAACAATAGACTTGACAGTGACAGTGGCAGGGGAAGTGAGCAAGGCTGTTCTCCTACTTCTCCGTGATCTTCATGGTAGGCAGGCCATATCTACATGTAGTATTAGCACATGGTCGTCATTAATCTCATCATCACCATCATCATCAACTGTTCCATCTCCTCCTCCTTTTCCATGTCAATGTCAATCATCCATAGGGGAATGTATGGCCAGGAGACCAAAATATGCACCCATCCATTCAGTAGATGTGTAACTTAACTCACACCTGGCTAGTGGCGTAACTAGGAATGGCGGGGCCCCAAGGCGAACTTTTGACATGGCACATAGTATTATCCCCCATAGTGGCTCCTGCACTCAGTATTATGTTCCACTGTGGACACCCATAAACAATTATTATACTCTGGGGTCTTCCATTAAAAAAACTCTGTTACTCACCTATCTCCCGTCTCCTACGCTGTCGGCCTCTGAAGTAGTTGATCTTCAATTACCCCGGACGTAGGCCTGGGTCATGAGACGTCAGACGACTAGGCCGATGTCTGCCCAGATCGTGGAGAGGTAAGTAACAGTGTTTTTTATGTTTCTTACCTCTCCCGGTCCGCCAATCATTATACTCGGGGGTCCGAAAAGATCCCATAGTATAATGATAGCAGCGGTAGCGGCTGTCGCAGGGCCCCTAATGTCCCAGGCCCTGTGGCAGCTGCCTCTGCTGCTATGGCTGTAGTTACACCACTGCACCTGGCTAAGCTGCTGGTGGTGCAGTCACTGCCATACCACTTAGTGGATTCTACTTCTGTCATGCACTAAACCTCAATGCCTCGATGGAGGATATCTAGTCATAATTATTTCGCTAAAAAGCTGTCTCTGCTTTATATCTTTATGTGTCTCATAACGTGGACCTTACTTTGTATACATGAGTCTGTTGAAAGGTTGACACCACCATCGACATGTGGAGCAGTAATTATGGACAAGGACAATACATGGCTTTCATGGCCCACTGAGCTAATCTTTTGAGTGGCATCGGCCACAATCCAGAAATGCAGCAACGCCAGGTGTTAGTTTCACTCTGACTGTGCAGGCCCAGTTCCAACACCATGTAAGGCCTATCCACCTCCTCTGGATCCTCTCTGGACCATTTCCTGCCATTTTCTTCACCAGGGTAAAAAACACCATGCTCCATTTGCAGTGAAAAACTGTTAATTCTGTCTGTTAATACAAAAAAACTTGTGATTAAGCGATAAATTATTCCATGTGTTGAGAATATTAGATTAGTAGTAAACACGTAAAAAGAGAATCTCAAAAATCCTCTGCTTCACCTGCACTCCACTGCTTCACTGGGTTCATGAGTGGAGAATATCCAGAGAATGAAGGATCTCACAGGGACACGCATGAATCTTTAATTACCGTCTGGTCGCCATTGATCCTATTCCAGGGTTCACAAGATTACAGGGACCTCGTGTGTTGAATTATTACTAGCAACAGACGCTTCCTGTAGTGAGTCCTCTGGAGCTTCTGGTCTATACTCCCCCCCTTTTTTTTTTCCTCTCTTTTATATTAATCTTTCCCCCTGTCCATCCCCTCCCTCTGTTCAAGTATTAACCTTTCCATGAGCTGTTACTTATGTTGTCTTCCAAACTCTTAAGTTGACTTTTTCTGTATTTGATACATTTTATTTACTGGTTCCTACTTGTACGGAGACCATTTTGTATGGCTTGTTATGGGTTTTTTTTCTTCTTTTTCCTTTTTTTCTATATAAATAATTTATAAAAAAAAATTATTAAATTATGTTTAAAGTAGAGCTATTCTAGCCACCCATCTACTTATAATAAAGATGGGACCGGACTGTCAAGCGGAGCGCTGAGGAGAGGGACCACATGACGTGGTTCGGAGGGAAAGCAGTCATTGGATAGTTTAATTAACAACATTAGGTTGAGGCACGTTTGGTTGTAGGGAAGGGTTATAAATAAAAAAAGCCCGCGAAGAAGAAAGGCAGTTGCCCTGAGGCGAAGTAAACATCCGAAAGCGCCGCATTACAGAGCCTCATCTTACCTCATGGCGACGATTGAAGAGCTGATTCGTCAGATTCGGGAAGCAGCCACTTCACAAGGAGCTGAATGGCTGCAAGAGAGAGTAGCAGCCGTGCTACAAGGGCCGAGTGAGGCGTCCGCTCCACCTCCTCCTTCATCACTCAGACGGCCGCGGAGAACAAGGCCTCCGGCGCGCCTAAGCCCGGATGAAGGCCCCTCTGGAGTCCGGCGCCGCCGTAGGAGCCCCTCACGGGACCCTCAGACCCAAGATGCCAGCAGGACCTCCGCCTGTCTGCGTTCAAGGGAAGGGCGGAATCCTGGAAGGCGGCGGGACTCAGAGCGGAGGCGGCAAGCCGCGCCTCCGCTGCTAGCAATGGCGTCTGTGGGATCCGGAGCAGGTGCGGCACCCCTTCCCCCAGAGTATGATATGCCTTACCTTGGGGTTGTCCGGCTTGATGTGCAGGAAGATCCTCGGGTTTCGGGCCTTCAGCGTGCCTCTTCTAGCGGCGAGGACCTTCCAGAAGCCAGCCTTCAGATGCGCATGCCTGCGCCTTCCCCTGCACCGTCGGCCTCGTCTTCCTGGGAGCTGGTGTGCCTGAATCCGCCTCATTCCAGATGCCGTCTACCATCCATATGCCGGTGAGGCCTACACCTTCTCAAAGACCTATGTCGTCGTTGGATACAGGAGTGACAACTGTTGGGCCCACAGCACCCAGTCAGTCAGGTGAGTCCAGTACTATGTTTCCATTATTAGCTCCCCCGTTGCAGGCCCAAGGGTTAGTAGGTTTCCCCGGGGAGGCTAGCAGGGGGATGTTGGATATGTTATGTTTCTTAGGGCAGTTGTGGAGAGGGGCTACTGCCCCATCTCAGATTTTGTCGCCTGTGCCAGCTTGGTTAGGATCGAGTTTAATGGGGTCGGGGGTAGGCACGGGTATAGGGGGCACTAGTAGTGCGGGCGGGTCTATGTCTGAGCCTGCTAGTAGGTTGTCGGCAGGGGCGCCGGTGGTGGAAGGGGAGGTAGATAAGGATCAGTCGCAGAGTACCGACTCGGCAAAAAAGGATGACGAGAAGAAAAAGAGTAAGATTCTCCAAGGCTGGACGATTCCGCCAAGGGAGAAGTATATGTTTGTTTCGAAGGGCCCCTAGGGGCTCATTTGAAACAAGAAGTTAGAGAAATAATATGGAAAGGTGATTATGTGGATATTTTTTCGCTATTACCGTTGGAGAGATTTAATCTGGACAGGGTCAAAAAAGATGAATCTAAAAAAGAGGAAGAAAAAAGGAGGTATCGGCTGATACCTCGCACGTTTTCAAACTGGTTGCAAGCTTTTGCAATTTTAGCTAGTATTATTGGCAAAAAAACGCCGGAGCACTGCTCGGCTTTATTTTGTTACATGGACGCCATTGGAGAGGCATATAGAGTGTATGCAGGTCAGGCCTGGCTCAGATACGATGAGCAGTTCAGGCAGAGGAAGGCCGTGCGCCCTAACATTAGGTGGGACCATAAGGATATAGCGTTATGGCTACGGGTGACGGCTCCGGTGAGGTCAGGAGAGTCCTTTCAGTCAGGCCCCGGGGGCCTTGAAGCAGGGCGCTCGGCGGCCTTGAAGCAGGGCGCTCGGCGGCCTCTCAGAAAGGATTATGCTTTTCCTTCAATGAAGGCTCTTGCAAGTTCGGGGCCAAGTGCAAATTGAAGCACGAGTGCTCCAACTGTGGGGAAATACATGGGGCATCCAGGTGTTTTAAGGGTGGGAAGGGGAAAGGAGGGGAATCTTCTAGCAAAGGGTCGGATGCCAGTACTAGTGGACGTGATGCGTCCATATCTAAATAAATATCCAGATAGACGTGCAGCGAGATTGTTGGAGGATGGTTTCATTTTCGGTTTTAGAATACCGTTTGTTGAGGGTGATTATCCAATAGTTAAGCGTAACTTAGGTTCGGCGTTAAAATATCTGGGGGTAGTTACTGAGAGACTGAACAAAGAGGTCTCTTTGGGAAGGATGGTGGGTCCTTTTAAGGAGCCACCTTTGCTTAATCTTAGGGTGTCCCCCTTAAGGGTGGTACCGAAGAAGGAGTAAAACAAATATAGGCTCATTCATCACCTGTCCTTCCCAAAGGGGGCGTCAGTGAATGAAGGGATTGATCCTGAGTTATGCTCTGTCAGCTACACTTCCTTTGATGTGGCGTTGGATTGGGTTAGAAAATTTGGAGCTGGCGCTCTTTTAGCAAAAGTGGACATTGAGTTGGTGTTCCAGTTATTACTGGTACACCCTTAAAGTCAGCATCTTTTAGGTTGTTTTTGGGACGGGGGTTTTTATATTGACTGCTGTTTGCCAATGGGTTGTTCGTTGTCTTGTTCATACTTTGAAACGTTCAGTAGCTTTGTAGAATGGGTGGTAAAGAAGTAATCTGGTTGGTCGTCTGTTATACATTATTTGGACGATTATTTGTGCGTAGGTCCACCTGGTTCCAATGTTTGTTCGTTGTTGTTACATACTCTTGAGAGCATTGCGGGTCGGTTTGGGATTCCATTGGTGGGAGAGAAGACTGAAGGTCCCACCATAAGTTTGATATTTTTGGGGATTTGTATCGATGCTGAGAGGTTTGAATGTAAATTTCCCGAAGACAAATTAGCTGCTCTTAAGGTAGACATTGGGCGGGCTTGTAAAAGAAAAAAAACTGCAGCTGAGAGAATTGATATTCAACAGGCGTTTAGCTGCGGCGATGGCTGGAGTTACTGCTCCTCAGCATTACGTGCGCCTGGGTAGGGTACTGAGAGACAATTTATTGGTTTGGAGAAGTTTTTTTGAGAAGTACAATGAGTCTTCCTTGGTAGAGATGAGCGAACACTAAAATGTTCGAGGTTCGAAATTCGATTCGAACAGCCGCTCAAAGTTTGTGTGTTCGAACGGGTTTCGAACCCCATTATAGTCTATGGGGAACAGATACTCGTTAAGGGGGAAACCCAAATCCGTGTCTGGAGGGTCACCAAGTCCACTATGACACCCCAGGAAATGATGCCAACACCTCTGGAATGACACTGGGACAGCAGGGGAAGCATGTCTGGGGGCATCTAACACACCAAAGACCCTCTATTACCCCAACATCACAGCCTAACAACTACACACTTTCCACATTCAAAAAAACCTCTATCAAAGTGGGAAAATACCTGGAAACCTTCTTTACTCCCCAAATGGATGGACACAAACCCCAATTTAAGCTCAACAAACAGTAACAACCACCCCTTTAAATCACGTTCCCCATGACAACCACAAATGGAATAGGCAATGGGAATTCCAAAAGCCCTCACCCTTAACTGTCATTTTGAGTGTGTGTGTGTGTGTGTGTGTGTGTGTGTGTGTGTGTGTGTGTGTGTGATGTGGTAAGACCTTCCAAAATTCACTTTTCTAGCCCTTAACATGAGCCCTTCCAAACAAAGTTACAGGACCTTAAGCTGAGCTACCAGCAAAGATTGAGGCCCTTGGCATGAGTAGAGCCTTGCACCAGCAGTGTTTTTGGCACTTAGGGTGAGTTGAGCCTTGTACCAGCGTGTGTCCCTTAACATCAGGCGGGCCCTAAGTTCTGCGCTTTGCACAAAAGTTCCACATTAACTAGGCTGAATGGTACAAAGATTAGTAGGCCTTAGAACCAGGAACAGGTCTTGCAATGGCTGTCGGATAACGCTTAAAGCACACTGTCCACCAGCCAGTCAGCCTCTACCTCCTCTTACCCAACAGTCTTGTCCTCCTTCCACCCAAAATTCCCAATCTTCCCAGAACAATAACCCCAACTGTCCCTGCTCCCCAGAGCTGTTCTCCCTTCCTTTGACTGTACCGCAACCTGCCCCTCCATTTCGCGATTCCACGGACCTAACAGACGAGTATCTGTGTCCAGATGCTCAAACACTAGAGTCTCCTCCATTCCATCTCCGGTCGATTTGGTAGCGGATGACCAGCAACCCACCCTCATCGACGACGATGAGACGCAGTTGCTGTCAGGGCAGCCAGTTGACATGCGCATTGTGCAGGAGGAGGAGGCGAGACAGGAGTTGGAAGAGGAGGTGGTGGACGACGAGGACACCGACCCCACCTGGACAAGGCGGATGTCAAGCTGGGAAAGTAGTGTGGATGTTGAGGCAGGTGCAGCACCAAAAAGGGTAGCTAGAGGCAGAGACATGTCCAGAGGCAGAGGTCAGCTGCTTTGCCGAAGCCAGGCCAGACCCGGAATGTCCGAAGATGTTCCCTTTTGTACCCAGCCCAGAAAAACTCCCCCATCGAGGGCACGTTTCTTGAAGGTGTAGAGTTTTTTCAAGGAATGCGCCGAGGACAGATATAGTGTCGTCTACACAATTTGCCTCTCAAAATCAAGTAGGGGCCCTGAGAAGAGCAACCTGTCCACCACTTCAATGCACCGTCATTTGGAATCCAAGCAATGGAATCAGTGGCGGGCAGCAACGGCAGGACAAACGTCGCCCGCCGTTCATGCCACTGCCTCTGCTCACAGTGCTGGCGATGCACTCCAGAGGACGAGCCAGGACATCACTTCATCTGCCTCCGCCACTTTGTTGACTTCTCCCTCATCCTCCCCTGTTTCTGTCTTATCTCCTTCTCCTGCACCATCAAAGGCACCATCAGGCGCTTCTTTATAACAACCCACCATCTCTCAGACATTGGAGCGCCGGCAGAAATACACCGCTAACCACCCACCCACGCAAGCCTAGAACGCCAACATCGCTAAACTGCTGGCCCAGGAGAGGTTGGCGTTCCGGCTTGTTGAAACTCCCGCCTTCCCGGACCTGATGGCAACTGTGGCACCTCACTATGCCGTCCCTAGCCGTCACAACTTCTCCCGGTGTGGCGTCCCCGCCTTGCACCAGCACGTGTCACTCAACATCAGGTGGGCCCTTAGTTCCGCGCTTTGCTGCAAGGTCCACTTGACCACCGACACTTGGACAAGCGCCTGTGGTCAGGGATGCTGCTTATCTTTAAGGACAGGCAGGGTGAATGTGGTGGAGTCTGGTCCCGGGGTGCAAACTGAGGTACCCTATCTCCTCTCCCAGGCCAAAATTCATGGCAGGAGTAGACTGAAACCCTACGACGCTGCAACCTCCACCCCAGCTACTAGCGGCAAACGCTAAAACACTGGTGTGGGGAGACGTCAGCAGGCGGTGCTGAAGCTCATCAGCTTGGGGGACAGACAGCACAGTGCCTCCGAGGTCAGGGATGCCATCCTGGCTGAGATGGCATTTTTTTTCCCCTGCTACACCTGGGGCCTGGCATTTTTACACCTGTGATAATGGCTGGAACCTGGTAGCGGCTCTGGAGCTTGCCAGCCTCCAACACGTTCCATGTTTGGCCCACGTCTAACCTAGTGGTGCAAAGTTTTTTGAAAACATACCCAAATGTACCGAAGCTACTGTTGAAAATGCGGCGCTTGTGCGCCCACTGTTGCAAGTGCACAGGAGTCGCTGCTAGCCTAAAAACACTCTAGCAAGGCCTACATCTGTCCAAACACAGGCTGTTGTCCGTCATTCACACACGCTGAAACCCTACAATACCATATCTTGAGCAGGGTATGTGAGCTGCACAGACCTTTGATGGAGTTCCATCTACAAAACCCAAGGGTTCCTCAAAGTCAGCTCCCAAAGTTTCTGCACCATGAGTTTCCAGGGGTGGCAGAGTTATGGCTAGGGGCAGAGGCATGGATAGGGATGATGTCTAGGGGCAAAAGCAGTGTGGATGTGGAGGCAAGCTAAGCAGGAAAAACTGGGGGTACAAGCTAAGGCATGGACTGGGGTGATGTCTAGGGGCAAAAGCAGTGTGGATGTGGAGGCAAGCTAAGCAGGAAAAACTGGGGGTACAAGCTAAGGCATGGACTGGGGTGATGTCTAGGGGCAAAAGCAGTGTGGATGTGGAGGCAAGCTAAGCAGGAAAAACTGGGGGTACAAGCTAAGGTATGGACTGGGGTGATGTCTAGGGGCAAAAGCAGTGTGGATGTGGAGGCAAGCTAAGCAGGAAAAACTGGGGGTACAAGCTAAGGCATGGACTGGGGTGATGTCTAGGGGCAAAAGCAGTGTGGATGTGGAGGCAAGCAAAGCAGGGAAAATGGTGGCTAGAGGCAAAGGGATGTCCATAGGCAGCAAGGGCAAAGATGCAAAACTCTCCCGTTTCAAGAATTTTCCTGACTTGTCTCCCCACAAAACATTCCTGGGAGGAGGGCTGAAACACCACCCTCCTCCTCCTCCACTGTTAGATTGACCCCAGCTACGAGCTGAAAACGCTGCAACACTGGTGTGGGGAGACGTCAGCAGGCTGGGCTGAAGCTCATCAGCTTGGGAGACGGACAGCACACTGCCTCTGAGGTCAGGGATGCCATCCTGGATGAGATGGCAATTTGTTTATCCCCGCTGCCCCTGGGGCCAGGCTTTTTTGTCTTGTTGGAGGGCTCTGGAGCTTGCCAGCCTCCAACACGTTTCATGCCTGGCCCATGTGTTCAATGTAGTGGTGCAATGATTTTTAAAAACATACCCCAAATTAGCTGAGCTAAGGGTGAAAGTGCAGCACTTGGACACCCACTTTCCCAAGTCTACAGTACCTGGAGCTAGCCGCAATACACTCCAGCAAGGCCTACATCTGCCTGAAGCACCCACTGTTGTGCGAGGTCACCACACGATCTAACCCTAGATACCGTATGTTGAGCAGGATGTGTGAGCAGCAGAGACCTTTGATGGAGTACCAGCTACAAAACCCAAGGGTTCCTCAGAGTCAGCTCCCTCACTTTCTGCACCATGAGTTTCCATGGGTGGCAGACTTATGGCTAGAGGCACAGGCATGGATAGGGGTGATGTGTAGGGGCAAAAGCAGTGTGGATGTGGAGGCAAGCTAAGCAGCAAAAACTGGGGGTACAAGCAGCCGGTGACATCATCACTGACAAGCACAGCTGTCTGTCAGCTGACAGGCTGACTTTCACCAAAATGAACAGACAATGGATAGACTCATCATATACATGTCAGTTACATGACAAATTTAGTGCAATTTGCAAGTCCAAGATGGGTTGGAGATCTGCAGAGAGGAATCTCAACACCTCTTGCGGGTGCCATCATTTGGAAGGCAAGCCCTGGGCTCAGTGGGTGAGAGCAAGCGCAGGATAATCGTCGTTTGGCCTGGCGGCCACTGCCTCTCCCACTGTTGACAGGGCTGGCGCTGCAGTCCAGGCCAGCAGCCAGGACACCTCCACATCTGCCTCTGACACTTTGGGGAGTTCACCCTCATCTTCACCTTTTCCTGCCATTTCTCCTTTTGCCCACGCCATCATGCGCCTCTTCCCAGCAACTCCCCATCTCCCAAGCCTTTCATTTCATGCTAAAGTACAGCGCAACCCACCCACATGCCCAAGGCTTCAACGGCCTCATCTCAAGAAATCTGGCCCAGGAGATGTTGGAATCCTGGCTGGGGGACACTCTGCCCTTTTTGGACAGAGTGTCTACTGCGCCACTGCACTGTGCCGTCCACACCAGCACTTTCCCCCAAACATGAGGCGGTCCCTAAATTCAGCGCTTAGCCCTAAAGTTCCACGTGACCAGTTACGAATGGACAAGTGCATGCGGACAGGGACGCTACCTTTCAATTTTGGCACAGTGGTTGAATGTAGTTGAGGCGTGGACCGGGTCGCAAAATGTGGTGGCCTGACTTGTCTCCCCACACAACATTCCTGGGAGGAGGGCTGAAACACCACCCTCCTCCGCTGTTAAATTGACCCCAGCTACGAGCTGGAAACGCTGCAACACTGGTGTGGGGAGACGTCAGCGGGCCGTGCTGAAGCTCATCAGCTTGGGGGCCAGACAGCACACTGCCTACAAAGTGAGTCATGCCATCCTCGATGAGACGGCAATGTGGTTTTTGCCACTGCACCTGGGCCCAGGCATGTTGTCATGTGTGATAATGGCCGTAACCTGGGATCGGCTCTGTAGCTTGGCAGCCTGCAACATATTCCATGCCTGGGCCACGTTTTTAACTCATTGCTGCTAATCTTTTGAAAAAGGTACCCCAATGTTCCTGAGCTACTGGTGAAAGTGTGGCGCTTGTGCGGATAGTTTTTAAAGTCTATAGTTGCCGCTGCTAGCCTCTATGCACTCCTACAACGCCTGTACCTGCTGGAACAACGGCTGTTGTGCGACGTCTCCACACTGCTGGCACTAAACATATCATGTGTTGAGCAGAGTGTGTGAGCAGCACAGACCTTTGATGTAGTTCCAACTCCAAAACCCTCGGGTTCGTCAAAGTCAACTCCCTCAGTTGCTCAACCATGAGTGGCCATGGGTGGCAGACTTATGTGAAATCCCATCCATTGCACTGGACACGAAACATTAGCATGCGCTCAGCACAACTTCGGATATGGCAGCTGCGTTAAGCAGGGTGCAGGGTACAACACAGACCAGGCCCGAGCACCAGGAACAGGTGTTAGAAATACTGCAGCATCCGCCATTTCCTTCCAATTTTGGGGTTTTGGACCCGCCACCGACTTGTCTGGACCTAAGTGGGGATCATGAGACACAGTTGCCATCAGGGCAAGCTGTGGTCATGTGCGGTTTGCAGTAAGGGGCCAGTGCGCAATTGGAAGAGGAGTTGGTGGATGACGAGGCCACCGACCCCACATGGACAGGGGTGATGTCTAGGGGCTAAAGCAGTGTAGATGTAGAGGGAAGCTAAATCAACAAAAAACCTGGGTAGAAGCAAAGGCATAAACTGGGGTGATGTTTAGGGGCTAAAGCAGTGTAGATGTGGAGGGAAGCTAATTCAACAAAAAAAAAAACAGGGTAGAAGCAAAGGCATAAACTGGGGTGATGTTTAGGGGCTAAAGCAGTGTAGATGTGGAGGGAAGCTAATTCAACAAAAAAAACAGGGTAGAAGCAAAGGCATAAACTGGGGTGATGTTTAGGGGCTAAAGCAGTGTAAATGTGGAGGGAAGCTAATTCAACAAAAAAAACAGGGTAGAAACAAAGGCATAAACTGGGGTGATGTTTAGGGGTGAAAGCAGTGTAGATGTGGAGGGAAGCTAAGCAGCAAAAACAGTGGGTAGAAGCAAAGGCATGCAAAACTCTACCCTGTTGGAAGACTTATTCCTAGGTCTGGAACACGTTAATGGCCCCCCTGGACAAATTACTGACACTCAGGGGCCTAGTGTCACCAGGAGGGACAAGTATAGGCGCATGTTGTGGGAATACCTGGCCGACACCAGCTCTGTCCTCTCCGATCCCTCTGTGCTCTACAGCCTACACTTATTTTCTCATCTTTTTTTCTGCACTGCACATCTCTTGCCTGCGTCCTTTGGGATCTTACAAGTGGTGGTCCACTTCCAAAGATGGTAATTTCACTAGACAGTGTAACGGGAGTAGCTGAGGGATCGCTGTCTTAACCACTTTTTGGCACAAAATTAACTTCCAAAGCCAAATATGGTGCAAGTATATGATGCAAGGACACCTACACACCTATCTCTGACACATTGGGGAGTTCACCCTCATGCGCCCTTTTGGCCTGCACCATCATGTGCCTTCCCAGCCACTCCACATTTCCCAAGCTTTTCATTGCAGGCAGAAGTACAACACAACCCACCCCCATGCCCAAGCCTTTAACAGCCTCATCGATAAACTGCTGGCCCTGGAGATGTTGGTGTTTGTTTATGCTTCTGGAGACCCAGGCCTTCCGTCAGCAGATGGCAGCTGGGGCACCTCCCTATGCTGGGCCTAGCCGTTACTACTTCTCTTGGTGTGCAGTCCCTGCCTTGCGCCTGCATGTGTCCCATAACATCAGTCGGGCCCAGAGCTCTGCGCTTTGCTGCAAGGTCCACTTGACCACCGACACATGGACAAGCGCCTGTGGTCAGGGATGCTGCAGTGCTTATCTTTAATGACAGGCAGGGTGAATGTGGTGGAGTCTGGTCCCCGGGTGCAAACTGGGGTGGCCTATCTCCTCTCCCAGGCCAAAATTCATGGCAGGAGTAGACTGAAACCCTACGATGCTGCAACCTCCACCCCAGCTACTAGCGGAAAACACTGTAACACTGGCGTGGGGAGATGTAAGCAGGCCGTGCTGAAACTGATCAGCTTGGGGGACAGACAGCACAGTGCCTCCGAGGTCAGGGATGCCATCCTGGCTGAGATGGCATTTTTTTTTCCCTGCTACACCTGGGGCCTGGCATTTTTGCGCCTGTGATAATGGCTGGAACCTGGTAGCAGATCTGGAGCTTGCCAGACTCAAACACGGTCCACGCATGGCCCACGTTTTCCAACTTGTTGGTGCCATGTTTCTTTGAAACCTACACCATTGTGCCTGATATACAGGTCAAAGTGGGGCCATTTTTGTAAGTGAGAACTAGCCTCTGCTAGGCAGAAAACATTCAGAGCACACTCCTCTCATCTTCGCACCGTTGGCTGGCGGAGGAAGACGAGGGGGTTGGAGTGGCATCTGATGTCCCTGTCCCACACGAGGCTAGAGGGTGCACTTCAGTGCATCCCATTGCTTCACCACAAATGGTGTGAAGGGGAGTGGAAAATGGAGGAAATGGAGAGTGACCCTTACAGTTGGGGCCAGCAAAGGCATGCCAAGTAACACACTGGCACACATGGCTGACTTCATCTTGGGTTGCTTTTCAACACATATTTCACATCATGAAGAACAAATAATACTGGATTTTTACAAGCCTCGAACCCCGGTCTAGGTCTAATGTCTGTTCCTTTCTTATATTAGGGGAGAGGGGAAAAAAAATTACTTCAGTGATACGTTTAGCGTACATAGACTGACTATTAATGTGTATCGCACTTAGTGTTGTTAGGGTTACACACCGTCACAACCTGGCTAAAGCTTCTATAGCTGTTAATAAAGTCAACATAACTTTACGGTATCCAGAAAGACAGCTGGTACCGACAGAGAGCAAGACAAATGTCAACCAAAGCTGTGAGCTCTGAACACCCACAGTGACTTTGGCGTCATCATCATTATAAGGGAGCGGGTGGTAATAAATAACTTGGCAGTGCCTAAAACCCAAAAAGCTTATACAGCTATATTTACATTAAGATACACAAATGACACTTTTCAGTAGCATGTCATGAGACAAGCTGATAAGCTCTTCCTTTGTGCAGTGCTATTTGAAAGTTAAACGCTGCCTTTATTTTAATTCTGGAGAAGGTGCAGACATTAGATTTAGAACATGTTGTCTTCATTGTCCAAATCCTCTATAGAGGTAACGTGTTTTTCGGGCCGAGCTGTCTGGGAACGAGCTGGTGCAGCACTGACAACCTGGGTGAATATGGCAAGAGCCTGAGATGTAGGGTGAATGAATCCCCAAATTATTTGTGGAATTCCCAGTGAGACAATGGCACTATATACCAGTAGCAAAAATTGTGGGTGCACATAACCCCAATATATTCTTTGAATTCCCAGTCAGACAATGGCACTATATACCAGTAGCAAAAATTGTGGGTGCACGTAACCCCCATATATTCTTTGAATTCCCAGTGAGACAATGGCACTATATACCAGTAGCAAAAATTGTGGGCGCACGTAACCCCAATATATTCTTTGAATTCCCAGTGAGACAATGGCACTATATACCAGTAGCAAAAATTGTGGGTGCACATAACCCCCATATATTCTTTGAATTCCCAGTGAGACAATGGCACTATATACCAGTAGCAAAAATTGTGGGTGCACGTAACCCCAATATATTCTTTGAATTCCCAGTGAGACAATGGCACTATATACCAGTAGCAAAAATTGTGGGTGCACGTAACCCCCATATATTCTTTGAATTCCCAATGAGACAATGGCACTATATACCAGTAGCAAAAATTGTGGGTGCACGTAACCCCAATATATTCTTTGAATTCCCAGTGAGACAATGGCACTATATACCAGTAGCAAAAATTGTGGGTGCACGTAACCCCAATATATTCTTTGAATTCCCAGTCAAACAATGGCACTATATACCAGTAGCAAAAATTGTGGGTGCACATAACCCCCATATATTCTTTGAATTCCCAGTCAGACAATAACACTATATACCAGTAGCAAAAATTGTGGGTGCACGTAACCCCAATATATTCTTTGAATTCCCAGTGAGACAATGGCACTATATACCAGTAGCAAAAATTGTGGGTGCACGTAACCCCAATATATTCTTTGAATTCCCAGTCAGACAATGGCACTATATACCAGTAGCAAAAATTGTGGGTGCACGTAACCCCAATATATTCTTTGAATTCCCAGTGAGACAATGGCACTATATACCAGTAGCAAAAATTGTGGGTGCACGTAACCCCAATATATTCTTTGAATTCCCAGTCAGACAATGGCACTATATACCAGTAGCAAAAATTGTGGGTGCACGTAACCCCCATATATTCTTTGAATTCCCAGTGAGACAATGGCACTATATACCAGTAGCAAAAATTGTGGGTGCACGTAACCCCAATATATTCTTTGAATTCCCAGTGAGACAATGGCACTATATACCAGTAGCAAAAATTGTGGGTGCACGTAACCCCCATATATTCTTTGAATTCCCAGTCAGACAATGGCACTATATACCAGTAGCAAAAATTGTGGGTGCACGTAACCCCAATATATTCTTTGAATTACCAGTCAGAAACTGGAACTATATAGCAGTAGCAAAAATTGTGGGTGCACGTAACCCCCATATATTCTTTGAATTCCCAGTCAGACAATGGGACTATATACCAGTAGCAAAAATTGTGGGTGCACGTAACCCCAATATATTCTTTGAATTACCAGTCAGAAACTGGAACTATATAGCAGTAGCAAAAATTGTGGATGCACATAACCCCCATATATTCTTTGAATTCCCAGTGAGACAATGGCACTATATACCAGTAGCAAAAATTGTGGGTGCACGTAACCCCCATATATTCTTTGAATTCCCAGTCAGACAATGGCACTATATACCAGTAGCAAAAATTGTGGGTGCACGTAACCCCAATATATTCTTTGAATTACCAGTCAGAAACTGGAACTATATAGCAGTAGCAAAAATTGTGGATGCACATAACCCCCATATATTCTTTGAATTCCCAGTGAGACAATGGCACTATATACCAGTAGCAAAAATTGTGGGTGCACATAACCCCCATATATTCTTTGAATTCCCAGTGAGACAATGGCACTATATACCAGTCGCAAAAATTGTGGGTGCACGTAACCCCCATATATTCTTTGAATTCCCAGTGAGACAATGGCACTATATACCAGTAGCAAAAATTGTGGGTGCACGTAACCCCAATATATTCTTTGAATTCCCAGTGAGACAATGGCACTATAGACCAGTAGCAAAAATTGTGGGTGCACGTAACCCCCATATAGTCTTTGAATTCCCAGTCAGACAATGGCACTATATACCAGTAGCAAAAATTGTGGGTGCACGTAACCCCCATATATTCTTTGAATTCCCAGTGAGACAATGGCACTATATACCAGTAGCAAAAATTGTGGGTGCACGTAACCCCCATATATTCTTTGAATTCCCAGTGAGACAATGGCACTATATACCAGTAGCAAAAATTGTGGGTGCACGTAACCCCCATATATTCTTTGAATTCCCAGTCAGACAATGGCACTATATATCAGTAGCAAAAATTGTGGGTGCACGTAACCCCAATATATTCTTTGAATTTTCAGTGAGACAATGGCACTATATACCAGTAGCAAAAATTGTGGGTGCACGTAACCCCCATATATTCTTTGAATTCCCAGTCAGGCAATGGCACTATATACCAGTAGCAAAAATTGTGGGTGCACGTAACCCCAATATATTCTTTGAATTCCCAGTCAGACAATGGCACTATATACCAGTAGCAAAAATTGTGGGTGCACGTAACCCCAATATATTCTTTGAATTCCCAGTGAGACAATGGCACTATATACCAGTAGCAAAAATTGTGGGTGCACGTAACCCCCATATATTCTTTGAATTCCCAGTGAGACAATGGCACTATATACCAGTAGCAAAAATTGTGGGTGCACGTAACCCCAATATATTCTTTGAATTCCCAGTGAGACAATGGCACTATAGACCAGTAGCAAAAATTGTGGGTGCACGTAACCCCCATATAGTCTTTGAATTCCCAGTCAGACAATGGCACTATATACCAGTAGCAAAAATTGTGGGTGCACGTAACCCCAATATATTCTTTGAATTCCCAGTGAGACAATGGCACTATATACCAGTAGCAAAAATTGTGGGTGCACGTAACCCCCATATATTCTTTGAATTCCCAGTCAGACAATGGGACTATATACCAGTAGCAAAAATTGTGGGTGCACATAACCCCAATATATTCTTTGAATTACCAGTCAGAAACTGGAACTATATAGCAGTAGCAAAAATTGTGGATGCACATAACCCCCATATATTCTTTGAATTCCCAGTGAGACAATGGCACTATATAGCAGTAGCAAAAATTGTGGGTGCACGTAACCCCCATATATTCTTTGAATTCCCAGTCAGACAATGGCACTATATACCAGTAGCAAAAATTGTGGGTGCACGTAACCCCAATATATTCTTTGAATTACCAGTCAGAAACTGGAACTATATAGCAGTAGCAAAAATTGTGGATGCACATAACCCCCATATATTCTTTGAATTCCCAGTGAGACAATGGCACTATATACCAGTAGCAAAAATTGTGGGTGCACATAACCCCCATATATTCTTTGAATTCCCAGTGAGACAATGGCACTATATACCAGTCGCAAAAATTGTGGGTGCACGTAACCCCCATATATTCTTTGAATTCCCAGTGAGACAATGGCACTATATACCAGTAGCAAAAATTGTGGGTGCACGTAACCCCAATATATTCTTTGAATTCCCAGTGAGACAATGGCACTATAGACCAGTAGCAAAAATTGTGGGTGCACGTAACCCCCATATAGTCTTTGAATTCCCAGTCAGACAATGGCACTATATACCAGTAGCAAAAATTGTGGGTGCACGTAACCCCAATATATTCTTTGAATTCCCAGTGAGACAATGGCACTATATACCAGTAGCAAAAATTGTGGGTGCACGTAACCCCCATATATTCTTTGAATTCCCAGTGAGACAATGGCACTATATACCAGTAGCAAAAATTGTGGGTGCACGTAACCCCCATATATTCTTTGAATTCCCAGTCAGACAATGGCACTATATATCAGTAGCAAAAATTGTGGGTGCACGTAACCCCAATATATTCTTTGAATTTTCAGTGAGACAATGGCACTATATACCAGTAGCAAAAATTGTGGGTGCACGTAACCCCCATATATTCTTTGAATTCCCAGTCAGGCAATGGCACTATATACCAGTAGCAAAAATTGTGGGTGCACGTAACCCCAATATATTCTTTGAATTACCAGTCAGAAACTGGAACTATATAGCAGTAGCAAAAATTGTGGGTGCACATAACCCCCATATATTCTTTGAATTCCCAGTGAGACAATGGCACTATATACCAGTAGCAAAAATTGTGGGTGCACGTAACCCCAATATATTCTTTGAATTACCAGTCAGAAACTGGAACTATATAGCAGTAGCAAAAATTGTGGGTGCACATAACCCCAAAATATTCTTTGAATTCCCAGTGAGACAATGGCACTATATACCAGTAGCAAAAATTGTGGGTGCACGTAACCCCCATATATTCTTTGAATTCCCAGTCAGGCAATGGCACTATATACCAGTAGCAAAAATTGTGGGTGCACGTAACCCCAATATATTCTTTGAATTCCCAGTGAGACAATGGCACTATATACCAGTAGCAAAAATTGTGGGTGCACGTAACCCCAATATATTCTTTGAATTACCAGTGAGACAATGGCACTATATACCAGTAGCAAAAATTGTGGGTGCATGTAACCCCCATATATTCTTTGAATTCCCAGTCAGACAATGGCACTATATACCAGTAGCAAAAATTGTGGGTGCACGTAACCCCAATATATTCTTTGAATTCCCAGTGAGACAATGGCACTATAGACCAGTAGCAAAAATTGTGGGTGCACGTAACCCCCATATAGTCTTTGAATTCCCAGTCAGACAATGGCACTATATACCAGTAGCAAAAATTGTGGGTGCACGTAACCCCAATATATTCTTTGAATTCCCAGTGAGACAATGGCACTATATACCAGTAGCAAAAATTGTGGGTGCACGTAACCCCAATATATTCTTTGAATTCCCAGTGAGACAATGGCACTATATACCAGTAGCAAAAATTGTGGGTGCACGTAACCCCCATATATTCTTTGAATTCCCAGTCAGACAATGGCACTATATACCAGTAGCAAAAATTGTGGGTGCACGTAACCCCAATATATTCTTTGAATTCCCAGTGAGACAATGGCACTATATACCAGTAGCAAAAATTGTGGGTGCACGTAACCCCCATATATTCTTTGAATTCCCAGTCAGACAATGGCACTATATACCAGTAGCAAAAATTGTGGGTGCACGTAACCCCAATATATTCTTTGAATTCCCAGTGAGACAATGGCACTATATACCAGTAGCAAAAATTGTGGGTGCACGTAACCCCCATATATTCTTTGAATTCCCAGTCAGACAATGGCACTATATACCAGTAGCAAAAATTGTGGGTGCATGTAACCCCAATATATTCTTTGAATTCCCAGTGAGACAATGGCACTATATACCAGTAGCAAAAATTGTGGGTGCACGTAACCCCCATATATTCTTTGAATTCCCAGTCAGGCAATGGCACTATATACCAGTAGCAAAAATTGTGGGTGTACGTAACCCCAATATATTCTTTGAATTACCAGTCAGAAACTGGAACTATATAGCAGTAGCAAAAATTGTGGGTGCACGTAACCCCCATATATTCTTTGAATTCCCAGTGAGACAATGGCACTATATACCAGTAGCAAAAATTGTGGGTGCACGTAACCCCAATACATTCTTTGAATTACCAGTCAGAAACTGGAACTATATAGCAGTAGCAAAAATTGTGGGTGCACATAACCCCAATATATTCTTTGAATTCCCAGTGAGACAATGGCACTATATACCAGTAGCAAAAATTGTGGGTGCACGTAACCCCCATATATTCTTTGAATTCCCAGTCAGGCAATGGCACTATATACCAGTAGCAAAAATTGTGGGTGCACGTAACCCCAATATATTCTTTGAATTCCCAGTGAGACAATGGCACTATATACCAGTAGCAAAAATTGTGGGTGCACGTAACCCCAATATATTCTTTGAATTACCAGTGAGACAATGGCACTATATACCAGTAGCAAAAATTGTGGGTGCATGTAACCCCCATATATTCTTTGAATTCCCAGTCAGACAATGGCACTATATACCAGTAGCAAAAATTGTGGGTGCACGTAACCTTAATATATTCTTTAAATTCCCAGTGAGACAATGGCACTATAGACCAGTAGCAAAAATTGTGGGTGCACGTAACCCCCATTTAGTCTTTGAATTCCCAGTCAGACAATGGCACTATATACCAGTAGCAAAAATTGTGGGTGCACGTAACCCCAATATATTCTTTGAATTCCCAGTGAGACAATGGCACTACATACCAGTAGCAAAAATTGTGGGTGCACGTAACCCCAATATATTCTTTGAATTCCCAGTGAGACAATGGCACTATATACCAGTAGCAAAAATTGTGGGTGCACGTAACCCCAATATATTCTTTGAATTCCCAGTCAGACAATGGCACTATATACCAGTAGCAAAAATTGTGGGTGCACGTAACCCCAATATATTCTTTGAATTCCCAGTGAGACAATGGCACTATATACCAGTAGCAAAAATTGTGGGTGCACGTAACCCCCATATATTCTTTGAATTCCCAGTCAGACAATGGCACTATATATCAGTAGCAAAAATTGTGGGTGCACGTAACCCCAATATATTCTTTGAATTCCCAGTGAGACAATGGCACTATATACCAGTAGCAAAAATTGTGGGTGCACGTAACCCCCATATATTCTTTGAATTCCCAGTCAGGCAATGGCACTATATACCAGTAGCAAAAATTGTGGGTGCACGTAACCCCAATATATTCTTTGAATTACCAGTCAGAAACTGGAACTATATAGCAGTAGCAAAAATTGTGGGTGCACATAACCCCAATATATTCTTTGAATTCCCAGTGAGACAATGGCACTATATACCAGTAGCAAAAATTGTGGGTGCACGTAACCCCAATATATTCTTTGAATTCCCAGTGAGACAATGGCACTATATACCAGTAGCAAAAATTGTGGGTGCACGTAACCCCAATATATTCTTTGAATTCCCAGTGAGACAATGGCACTATATACCAGTAGCAAAAATTGTGGGTGCATGTAACCCCCATATATTCTTTGAATTCCCAGTCAGACAATGGCACTATATACCAGTAGCAAAAATTGTGGGTGCACGTAACCCCAATATATTCTTTGAATTCCCAGTGAGACAATGGCACTATATACCAGTAGCAAAAATTGTGGGTGCACGTAACCCCAATATATTCTTTGAATTCCCAGTCAGGCAATGGCACTATATACCAGTAGCAAAAATTGTGGGTGCACGTAACCTCAATATATTCTTTGAATTCCCAGTGAGACAATGGCACTATATACCAGTAGTAAAAATTGTGGGTGCACGTAACCCCCATATATTCTTTGAATTCCCAGTCAGACAATGGCACTATATACCAGTAGCAAAAATTGTGGGTGCACGTAACCCCAATATATTCTTTGAATTCCCAGTCAGGCAATGGCACTATATACCAGTAGCAAAAATTGTGGGTGCACGTAACCCCAATATATTCTTTGAATTCCCAGTGAGACAATGGCACTATATACCAGTAGCAAAAATTGTGGGTGCACGTAACCCCAATATATTCTTTGAATTACCAGTGAGACAATGGCACTATATACCAGTAGCAAAAATTGTGGGTGCATGTAACCCCCATATATTCTTTGAATTCCCAGTCAGACAATGGCACTATATACCAGTAGCAAAAATTGTGGGTGCACGTAACCCCAATATATTCTTTGAATTCCCAGTGAGACAATGGCACTATATACCAGTAGCAAAAATTGTGGGTGCACGTAACCCCAATATATTCTTTGAATTCCCAGTCAGGCAATGGCACTATATACCAGTAGCAAAAATTGTGGGTGCACGTAACCCCAATATATTCTTTGAATTCCCAGTGAGACAATGGCACTATATACCAGTAGTAAAAATTGTGGGTGCACATAACCCCCATATATTCTTTGAATTCCCAGTCAGACAATGGCACTATATACCAGTAGCAAAAATTGTGGGTGCACGTAACCCCAATATATTCTTTGAATTCCCAGTGAGACAATGGCACTATATACCAGTAGCAAAAATTGTGGGTGCACGTAACCCCCATATATTCTTTGAATTCCCAGTCAGGCAATGGCACTATATACCAGTAGCAAAAATTGTGGGTGCACGTAACCCCAATATATTCTTTGAATTACCAGTCAGAAACTGGAACTATATAGCAGTAGCAAAAATTGTGGGTGCACATAACCCCCATATATTCTTTGAATTCCCAGTGAGACAATGGCACTATATACCAGTAGCAAAAATTGTGGGTGTATATAGCACCAATTCTATTGCTAGGGGACTTGCAGGGTATTTCTGAGGTGAAGGTGGGGGGGCACACCGTTGGAACGGGGATTTGGGGTGTATATATGGGGTATACGGGAATACACTGTCAGTGTGTTCCATTCAGGATCCTGGGAAAGCTGGGTTGCGGCGATTGAGCCCGTCAGTGCCACGTTACACTGACAAGCTTCTCCCTGGAATTGAAGTGATATGTAACCCCAATATATTCTTTGAATTCCCAGTGAGACAATGGCACTATATGGCAGTAGCAAAAATAGTGGGTGTATATAGCCCCAATTCTATTGCTAGGGGACTTGCAGGGTATTTCTGGGGTGAAGGTGGGGGGGCACACCGTTGGAACGGGTATCGGGGGTATATATCGGGTATACGGGAATACACTGTCAGTGTATTCCATTCAGGATCCGCGGAAAGCTGGGTTGCGGCGATTGAGCCCGTCAGTGCCACGTTACACTGACAAGCTTCTCCCTGGAATTTAGCTCTTATAAGAGCTGTTGGTTGTCTTCTCCTTCCTATCTAGCCTGTCCCTGCCTACCCAGAATCTAAGCCCTAGCTAGCTGGACGGAAACCTCCGTCCCCGGTGAATTGCAAGCTCAGAATGACGCGAAGCTGAGCGTCGCTGTTCTTTTAAATTAGAGGTCACATGTTTTCGGAAGCCAATGGGTTTTGCCTACTTTTTTCAACGTCACCGATGTCGTAGTTCCTGTCCCACCTACCCTGCGCTGTTATTGGAGCAAAAAAGGCGCCAGGGAAGGTGGGAGGGGAATCGAGTAATGGCGCACTTTACCACGCGGTGTTCGATTCTATTCGAACAATCCTGAACAGTCTAATATCCGATCGAACATGAGTTCGATAGAACACTGTTCGCTCATCTCTATTCCTTGGTTATGAGTGGAGTGGTGGAGTCAGTGGATCTGGACTTATACACAGATGCTGCAGGTAGCATAGGTTTTGGCACTTTTTGCCAAGGGCAATGGTGTGTTGGTCAGTGGCTGGACAGGTGGGTGGAGCAGGGATGGACGAGGAATCTGGTTTTATTAGAATTATTTCCGATTGTTGTGGCATTAACCATTTGGGGAGAAAAGTTCCAGGATAAAAAAGTTCGATTCAATTGTGACAAAATGGGGGTTGTTATGGCCATCAATAATTTGACAGCGTCATCTCCTCCTGTGGTGTGTGTATTACAGAAATTGGTTTTGCTTTGTTTGTCTTTAAATGCATGGGTTGTGGCAAAACATATTCCTGAGGTTAAGAACTGTATCGCTGATGCCTTGTCTCGTTTGCAGTGGAATCGATTTCGGGAATTAGCGCCGGAGGCAGAGGAAATTGGGGTCAACTTCCCGGAGGAGCTTTGGGATCTGCCATTCGGTCGGCAAACGTGTTAATTGAGGCATCATTAGCGGGCGAGACAAGGAGATCTTACGATTCGGCTTGGCAACAGTGGATGTCCTGGAGAGGTTCATTACAAGGTCATGGATTAGGGGATGGGGGGCTGTTATTGCTGTTGGTCATTGCAAGGAGGAAGGGTGGTCTGTGTCCAGAATTAATAAATTGATAGCAGGTTTGGCTTTTGGTTTTAAGGCTAGAGGATTGGAAGACGTCACAAAGGGATTTTTGGTGCGTCAGGCACTGAAGGGTTGGAGAAAAGGTTGGGTGACTTTAGACCAGAGACGACCTGTCTCTTTTAGCTTGTTAAATGAGGTGGGGGAAGCGTTAGGAACCGTTTGTACATCGTCTTGTTTAGATTTGTTTTCTCGTTAGCTTTCTTTGGGGCAAAGAGGGTTGGGGAATTAGTGAGCCCTTCTACCAAGCAACCAGGGGGTTTGTATGGGGAGGACGTGGAGGTTAAGGCGGACAGAGTAGAGTTCATAATTAAACGATCCAAGACTGATCAGTATGGGAAAGGGGTTAAGGTTACTTTATATCAGGTTCCTGGCTGTGGCATGTGCCCGGTAGCCAAGTCCCGGGATTTTATAACTGGAATTCGCCTTTCTGGGGAACCAATTCTTAGGCATAGGGATGGTTCATATTTATCTACACTCACCGGCCACTTTATTAGGTACACCATGCTAGTAACGGGTTGGACCCCCTTTTGCCTTCAGAACTGCCTCAATTCTTCGTGGCATAGATTCAACAAGGTGCTGGAAGCATTCCTCAGAGATTTTGGTCCATATTGACATGATGGCATCACACAGTTGCCGCAGATTTGTCGGCTGCACATCCATGATGCGAATCTCCCGTTCCACCACATCCCAAAGATGCTCTATTGGATTGAGATCTGGTGACTGTGGAGGCCATTGGAGTACAGTGAACTCATTGTCATGTTCAAGAAACCAGTCTGAGATGATTCCAGCTTTATGACATGGCGCATTATCCTGCTGAAAGTAGCCATCAGATGTTGGGTACATTGTGGTCATAAAGGGATGGACATGGTCAGCAACAATACTCAGGTAGGCTTTGGCGTTGCAAGGATGCTCAATTGGTACCAAGGGGCCCAAAGAGTGCCAAGAAAATATTCCCCACACCATGACACCACCACCACCAGCCTGAACCGTTGATACAAGGCAGGATGGATCCATGCTTTCATGTTGTTGACGCCAAATTCTGACCCTACCATCCGAATGTCGCAGCAGAAATCGAGACTCATCAGACCAGGCAACGTTTTTCCAATCTTCAATTGTCCAATTTCGATGAGCTTGTGCAAATTGTAGCCTCAGTTTCCTGTTCTTAGCTGAAAGGAGTGGCACCCGGTGTGGTCTTCTGCTGCTGTAGCCCATCTGCCTCAAAGTTCGACGTACTGTGCGTTCAGAGATGCTCTTCTGGCTACCTTGGTTGTAACGGGTGGCTATTTGAGTCACTGTTGCCTTTCTATCAGCTCGAACCAGTCTGGCCATTCTCCTCTGACCTCTGGCATCAACAACGCATTTCCGCCCACAGAACTGCCGCTCACTGGATGTTTTTTCTTTTTCAGACCATTCTCTGTAAACCCTAGAGATGGTTGTGCGTGAAAATCCCAGTAGATCAGCAGTTTCTGAAATACTCAGACCAGCCCTTCTGGCACCAACAACCATGCCATGTTCAAAGGCACTCAAATCACCTTTCTTCCCCATACTGATGCTCGGTTTGAACTGCAGGAGATTGTCTTGACCATGTCTACATGCCTAAATGCACTGAGTTGCCGCCATGTGATTGGCTGATTAGAAATTAAGTGTTAATGAGCAGTTGGACAGGTGTACCTAATAAAATGGCCGGTGAGTGTAGATTCCAATTCTTAGCCGTTTTTAAGAAGTGTTTGATTGTTTCTGGCCGCGATCCAAAGGAATATGGTGGCCACTCATTTCGGATTGGAGCCGCCACAGAGGCTGCTCGACATGGTCTTAATGAAGAAATAGTGAAAAAAAATTGGGACGTGGGAATCGATCCGGTTTAAATCCTATGTACGGTTAGATTGGTTGCATTAGGGTGATGTTGGGCTATATCATTGGTAATTTCTTAGTTACGTTTTTTTCTGTTTTTCGCAGGTGGAGACTCAATTTTAGTCTGGATCCTGAGCCACTCGTTTGTGTTCTGGGGGGCTTTGAGGGCTTTGGTTCGTCACGAGGGCCGTCAACTGGGATTCCCAAGGGAAAGGATGGTGGTAAGATGGTTGGGTTTACAGGGAATGTGCTGGTCCAGGTTTTTGCCTGAATTTACGCGTTTCTCTAGATTGGATAGATCTCCTGATATTATGGTCCTTCACGTTGGAAACGATTTAGGTGTTAGACCTTTTCGGGAGCTTATACGCGACATAAAATTTGACATGCTAAGATTGTGGGCCACTGAGCATAATTTGATCACAGTCTGGTCAGATATTGTTTATAAACATAATTGGAGAGGAGTTCGATGTGTGGTCAGTCTTAATCGAGCCAGGGTTAAAGTGAATAGATCGGTGGCTCGGTTCTTTCAAAGAAATGGTCACGTTGCCATTCGTCATAAGGAATTGGAATCTGGAGAGGGGAATTTTTGGAGACACGATGGCATTCATTTAAATGCGGTTGGGATCGATCTCTGGAGCCTAGGGATTCAAGAAGGAATCGAGCTAGCATTAAAGGTGTGGAGGGACGTGAGGGCTTGAGGTATTCAAGGTCTCGCGTTAGTGGCAGGGGGGGGTCCTCGGAGTTGGGCAATTATTTGGTAGTTGTTGGGGGGGGGAGCTGGAAGGTTCTGGACCTCCCAATAACAACTGGTTGGATTGGAACTGAATTTTGGTTTGGCCTACGACAGTCGGGATCCTTATGCAAGGATATTTTTACCTATAAATGGTAAAAAATTGGTGCCTCTGAGCCAGGTTTACGGCTGGAGGTAAGTTCATATCATTAATTGGTTTAATAGGCCAAGGTGTAGGCTCTGAGGACCTCCGGTAATTTAAGGGATAGGAATGTTTCATAAATGTTTGAATTGTTAATGGTGTTTGTTAATAAAATTGGCTGCTGTGGCCAAAATCAACTCCACTTGCAGTTGTGTTGAGTCTTCATTTAGGTGGTAATAAGGATAACGTAAGGACTAGACGATACCTCGTCAGGTAACTTCTCAGGCTCCAATTCTGAAGCAAGCATATTGTGTTATTCATTGGAAAGGCTTATGTGATTTTGAGTCGCTTTCTCAATACCAACGGAAATATATATCGCCCCTCATGTGGCATCCTTAGAAGGAATGGATGAATATAAGACGAAGTATATTGTTTCTCATCCAGTTCACTGCATCCTCCGACTAATAAAATAAACTGTTGCAGTGTTTGCTAGTGTCTAGCAACCTTTGTGGAGGTCAAGGGGATGTGGTTAAACCTAGAACTTCCACTAGAACCATCAGTGATTGTCCACCCTTGATAATAAGGGTTTTTTATGTTGTGACTGTGCCTGCTACAATTTGCTACTACTGCAGACAGTATCAGTCTGAGCCCCTTAACTGGAATGATCTGCAATGCAGTTGAAAGTACCTGTATGGTAAATTAGTAGCTATCAAGAAATCAAAGTGTAATAGACCTCAGATGACTAATGAACATTGCCCATAGGGTTGAAGAGGGACAATTAACTGTGTAAGCGGTCATTTTTCTTGTGGCCGCGGGCATGCGCAGTCGGCTCTGCCCGAGGCCTAGAAGTTTAGCCGCCAGTGCTGGAAGAAGACGTGTGAAGAGGCTGTTCCTGAAGAAGATGTAGGCGGCGCTGGAGATTTCTCTCACAGCATTGGGGCCGCCCCCAGTGCTGTGAAAGAACTCATTTGCATAGCGACGAAAACCGGCATTTATTTATTATTATTATTATTATTTATATAGCACCATTAATTCCATGGTACTTTACATTTGGGGGTTTACATACAATAGACAAAATATACAGGTAGATATAATACTGACAGTGACCAACTGGCACAGTGGGGCAGAGGGCACTGCCCGCGAGGGCTTACAATCTATGGGGGAAGGGGGTAGAGACAGAAGGAGAGTGGGAGACAGTTCAGATGGTGAGTCTTCAGGGCCTTCTTGAATCCTGTGATTGTGGGGATCAGTGTTATGTGTCTTGGTAAGGAGTTCCAGAGTATGGGAGATGCACGGGAGAAATCTTGGAGGCGGTTGCGTGAGGAGTGGATGAGAGAAGAGTGGAGTAGGAGGTTGTTGGAGGATCTGAGGTTACGTGTGGGCAGGTAGTGGGAGATTTGTTCAGAAATATATGGAGGGGATTTATACCGAACGGCAGCGCGGAGAAGACATCTAAAGGTAGGAAAAGAATAGCCTTTCTTAAGGCTATTCCTACGTGTTAGTGAGAAAAAAATAGTTTTGCCTAGGATGCCTAGGCAGAGTGAATTCCATCCGGAAGACGCCTCACGGAGAAGACTTCTAAAGGTAGGAGAAGAACCAGCGTTGAACCGCGTGCCGGCTACGTCCATTCATTTCTATGCGAGCGTGCTGTTCGGATCGGCTGATCCGAACAGTACTCGCTCATCTCTATCAGTAACTCTTACACAGGGGTTAATGTGAGGGACATGATGGGGTTAATTGCTATTAATAAGAGGCACATGGAGTTACTAAACTGTCATGCACAGGGCCAGACTTTATGTTGCTTGCTCAAGAGTATCCTGTGCCCAAAACTTACATGTACTGGTGCAAAATAACAAATCCTACAATGTCGTATATCGAAGTATATTAACCTGAAATACCTCTGTCCCAAAGTCACTATGTACAGTTTATACCAACACCGTATAGCGGCTGAAATACAAATTACATTCAACACAAAAGTCTCATGTGCTCTCAGAATTACAGCAACAACAAGATACACAGTTACATTTTATATCCCATCCCTTATACACAGTACGAAAACCTTACCCGCGCCTGTATATACCCACTTCTACAATCACCGCAGACGAAGTTGCGGGTACCAGCTAGTATATATATAAGAATATTGCATTATAATTATTTATTAAAGGGGCTCTATCATTGGCAAAAGTCATTTTTAGCTAATCACATCTTTGCATAAGCTTTAGAAAGGCTATTTGACACATACCTTCTGACCTTCTGCATGTAAATAGTCTCAGCAATGTTTGAATAAGTCCGTTTTTTATTCATATGCTAATTAGCTTCTGCATACACAGAAAGTTGACAGTCAGCTCTCATCTCCCTGCTGTGTGCTATGTATGAGATCAGGGAGGAGTCATCAGCAGCAGCCTGTGCTGTATACACAGGAGACAGTTCACAAAGAGACTTCCGGGATGCACCGGAGAAGGCTCATTAACATATGAATAAAAACCGACTTATTCAAAATCTACTGAGGCAATTTACATACAAAATGTATGTGTGGAATAGCCTTTCTAGAAAACCTAGGCGCAGTCAGCAATGAACATGGCGAGTGCTTCCACCGGCAGGACATTTCGGTGATGGACTCACGCTATCAGGGTCGAGGGAGTGCAGCCATGTTGGCAGACTACCGTTGGATGCTTCAGCGTGATTTGTCAACTCATCAGTATAAGCAGAAGTCCACAGCCAAGAAATTTAAACCATGAACATGTTTCACAAATTTTTGCACATATTTTACAGATATTAGACCTTAAACTGAATTTTTGTTTATCATACAATTATGTATGTTATATATAATTTCTTTTTTTTTTTTATAAATTCTTTATTTATGAAAACAAGATCACAGAGGAGAGAAAATAAGAGATATCAAAATAAACAATCATACAACAGAACAAGGGGGACCCAATTACGATAACGGTTGACAGTCAAATTCAAGGGCCGGACATCACCACAACCAACAATACGGGGGAGGAGCGGCCAATACAGTGTCAATACGGAAAATGAAGGGGGACGGAAGAGGGACAGAAGGAAGCCAGGGAAAAGCATCTGGGGGGAGGACAAGGGGTAAGCTAGGGAGGAGGGGGAGGAAAAACGGGGGGAGCTGTCGGGGAGGAGGAGGGAGTAGGAGGGGGGGGAGTCCCGGGACACACCTACCACAAAATCTCACCCACAGCCCACTATGGCCCTGTATTGACCGGAATCATGGAAAAGGATCCAGGGGGTCCAGGCCTTCAGGAAAACATCATAGGCGTCTTGCAGGGATGCCGTGAGATCCTCCATGGCTTGGAGGTCCTCCACTTTGCGAAGCCAGTGGCAAAGAGACGGGGGATTAGGGGATTTCCACAAGGCCGGGATGCAAACCCTAGCTGCATTAATCAGGTGTCGAACTGCAGACTTTCGGTAGGCCTTGCGGGAGGACCCAGAAAGATAAAGGAGGAAGCAGGCCAGGGTATTAGGCAAATCAGTCTGGAAAATCTGAGACGTTAAACGATGGACACCATCCCAGAACTCTCTCAGAACCGGGCAGCTCCAGAAAACATGAAGAAGTGTCCCCTCCTCCGAACCACACCGCCAACATAGGGGAGAGGCGGACGGGAAAAATTTATGCAGAAGGGAAGGGACATGGTACCACCTGGTAAGAATCTTGTAGCCCGCCTCTTGGTATTTACAGGCCATTGAGCTCTTATGGGCAAGCTCCAAGATTCTAGAGCAGTCCGCATCCAAAAAGGAGAGGTTAATATCAGCCTCCCATTTGGAGAGGAAAGAGGGTCTGTGGTCCGGAGAAGGGAAGACCAATAGGGCATAAAACTCTGACAGGGAGTGGCGTTGAAGACCAGCGCCAACACAGGCCTTCTCAAAGCTCGTGAGAGGTCTATCAAAGGAGATAGGGTCAGAGAAGGAGGAAAGGAAGTGGGTGAGCTGCAGACCTCTCCAGGGCCCTAGAGCAGGGAGAGCCATGTCCGATTGAATGTCACTAAGGGGACGCCACTGACCATTAGCTCGAAAATGGAAAACCCTCTGCACACCGGCCCTCAACCAGGAGCGAAACGGGCCTGGTGAGAGCCCCGCAGGGAAGGATGGAGAACCCAGAACAGGAAGAAGGGGGGATGGAGAAGGGGAAAGGCAGTCCTTGTGAAAGAGCAGTTGGCACACCCGGAGGGTAGGCCCAATCGTGGGATGAGAGGTGAGGGCAGGGGTAGAGACCGAGTCCAGCCAGGGGAGCAAGTGCAACAGGATAAGTGAGAAGGAACCCTCTAAGGCAGACCTGGGCAAAGTCTGGCCCCCGGGCCACATCCGGCCCTCTGACTGATTCAGTCCGGCCCGCACAGCTTTGACTAGGGAGGTGTGTCTAGGGGGCGTGTCTTAGTGCCGGCCGAAGATGGAGATGTGGAGCATGTCATAAAGTACTGAGAGATGTAAGGTGAGGTGCAGGGGGGAGAGTGTGTGTGTGTCTGTCTATATGTGTGTCTGTCTATATGTGTGTCTGTCTATATGTGTGTGTGTGTCTATATGTGTGTCTGTCTGTCTGTCTATGTGTCTGTCTATATATATGTGTGTGTGTCTGTCTATATGTGTCTGTCTATCTGTATGTGTGTGTCTCAGCAACCTAGGGGGGAAAAATGGAAGGGGAATGTTATACTAGGGCAGAGATGGCAGATGGAGGGGGGACATGAAACTGGGGGAGAGATGGAGGGGGGACATGAAATGGGGAAAATAAAGGGGGATATGAAACTGAGGGAGAAATGGAGGGGGGGACATGAAACTGGGGGTAGATGAAGAGGGCACTTAGACTGGGGGGACATTAAACCATGGAGGAAGCTGTAGAGGGACCTGTCTGCCTCTAGTTGCCCCCAGTTTCATGTCCCGCTCCAGCTGTCAATTTATTGCCCCCCTCCAACTACCCCCACTGTTTAATGTCCCCCTCCAGCTGCTCCAGTTTTGTGTCCCCTCTAGTTTCCCCCAGTTTATACTGGGGCACCAGGAGAGGCAGCTAATACTGTGGGGCAGTTGGAAGGGAACATTATAATGTGGGGGCATATAGTGTACGGGTGACTGTAGGAGGATTATACTGTGTGGGGGCACATGGAAAGATGATTGGGAGTGGGCGGGGTCAACGTAGAAGTGGGTGGAGCTAAATTGGCCGTGGCACGGCCCTCTAGCATAGTTTCAATTTCTTATGCGGCCCCATGGGAAAATTAATTGCCCACCCCTGCTCTAAGGAGATCCACTGCTTGAAGGGAGAGTGACGGCACCAATCCAGAACCCGATGCAAAAGGGCAGCCTCATAGTAGCGGCGAGGATCAGGAAGACCCAGGCCGCCCCATTTTTTCGGGAGGGTCAGGGTGGTACGCGCCAATCTGGCGCGCTTGCCCTGCCAAACAAATCGGATCAGGTCTGAGTAGAGCGACTTGAAGAAACTAGGAGGAATATGGATGGGCAAAGTTTGCAGCAAATAAAGAAATCTGGGCATTACATTCATTTTGTAAATAGCACAACGGCCAAACCAGGTGTAAGTGCCTCTGGACCACTTTTTTAGATTGAGGCGGACGGTCCTAAGTAGCGGTAGGTAGTTAAGAGAGAAGAGTTCGTCAAGGGCACTAGGGATCCAAACACCGAGATATTTTATGGCAGTCCGAGACCAACGGAAGGGGAAAGCAAGGGTAAGAGCTGCCCGAAGACCCGGAGGGAGCGAGACGTCGAGCGCCTCCGACTTTTGATAATTAATTTTAAAGTTAGCTAGGCGGGAAAACACATCCAGCTCCGACATCAGAACCGGGAGCGAAGTCAAAGGGTCATGCAAAAAGAACAAGAGATCGTCCGCATAAGGCGCTATTTTCACGTGTCTACCCCCCATCTCAAGTCCCGATAGGGCAGAATTAGCTCTAAGTGTCCTGAGAAGAGGCTCCAAGGTGAGGATAAAAATCAAAGGGGAGAGCGGGGAGCCCTGGCGAGTGCCATTTCTGATCGGGAAGGGGGAGGACAAGATCCCGTTGACCCTAGTGGATGCAGAGGGGTCAGAATACAGAGAGGAAATCCAGGACTTCATAGAAGGGCCAAGGCCAATATGGTCCAAAACCGCAAAGAGTAAAGGCCAGCCAGCCCGGTCAAAAGCCTTCTCCGCATCAGTGGAGAGAAGACAGAGCGGGTGATTGCGGGAGCAGGCAAAATGAACAACATTAAGGACCTTAACAGTATTGTCCCTGGCCTCTCTAGAGGGGATAAAACCGACCTGGTCAGAATCCACTAGGTCAAGAAGGAGGTGGGCCAAGCGCATAGCCAGAACCTTGGAGAAAATCTTTAGATCAACATTAAGGAGAGAAATGGGTCTGTAACTGGAGAACAGGGCGGGGTCCTTACCCTCCTTGTGTATGACGGTGATGTGATCTCTGGTCATATCTGGGGGTAATGGTGCACGGTCAGAAACCGCATTAATGGCACTCGCCAGGGGACCCAAGAGCAAGAGCGCAAACTTTTTATAGTAAGAGGCGGGAAGGCCATCTGCGCCGGGGGCCTTGCTAGGCTGCATAGAACCGAGAGCCTGCGCAACCTCCTCACCGGATATGGGGGCTTCCAAGGACGCCAGGGCTTCCTCTGAGAGACGGGGTAATCCCGATTCGCAGATGTACTGTTTAATCGACGGGAGGAGCGGGGAACCCGGAGGAACTGCAGAGAGGGGAGATAAGTTATAAAGGCGCCGGTAAAAATTGGCGAATTCCTCCGCGATGCGATTCGGATCCGTGAGACGAGTACCCGAGGGCCCAGCGACAAGGGGGACAAAGTTACGAGAGCGCTGCTCCTGGAGGGAACGGGCTAAAGTTCTACTACATTTATTACCATACTCATAAAAGTGTTGGCGCCCCCTAGCCAAGAGGCGACGGGTTCTAACGTCAAGTCGCTCGCGCAATTTCCTGTGAGCCAAAAGGAGAGCCGCGCGAACGTCAGGCGCGTGCGAGCGTTTGTGTGTCTGCTCCAGAGAGACCACGTCAGCTATCAATGCTGCAAGTTCCCGCGACCTCTCCTTTTTCAAGCGAGAGCCATGTTGGATCAGCACCCCTCTAATAACACACTTATGAGCCACCCAAAGCATAACAGGGGAGGTATCAGACGTGTTATTCTCCTTGAAGTAAAGTTCAAGGGTGGAAGTGACCGCTAGGGAAGTCGGTATGTCCTGGAGAAGCGAATGATTGAGGCGCCACTGCCAGGACCTAGGCCGCTTTGAGGGGGATGACAGAACAACATGAACCATCGCGTGATCAGAGAAGGTTATAGGGTCAATCGTGCAACCCCGAAGCAAGGGGACATCCGAGTGTCGAACGAAAAAATAATCCAATCTGGAGTAGACGTCTCGGGGGTGAGAGTAAAACGAGTAGTCCCTACCATCTGGGTGGATCGTGCGCCAGGCATCAATTAGTTGGCGGGAATGGAGAAGTCTGCATAGAGCCTGAGTTGGCATATGTGAAACACCTCTAGAGACATCCATAGATGGGTCCAGAGCCAAATTGAAATCCCCTCCCACCAAAAGGGTCCCTTCAGCAAAATCGGATAATCTATCTAAGATGTGCTTCAGGGAACCAATCTGATCCGAGTTGGGGAGGTAGAGATTAGCAAAGGTGAATAAAGTGCCCGCCAGCTCCCCCTTAACAAACAGGAACTTACCCGAGTTGTCTGAAAGGGCCGCCCGATACTTCCAAGCCACCGATCGCCCAATTAAAATGCTAACTCCCCTAGACTTGAACTCAGAAAAACAACTATGATATATGTCAGGGTATCTTAGAGAGGAAAGAGAGGGGACAGAGCCCTCCCTAAAGTGTGTCTCCTGCACGAAAGCCACAGTTGTCCTCTTACTCCAGAGCAATCGCAAGAGGGAGGACCTCTTTTCAGGGGTATTAAGCCCATTCACATTAATAGAGGAAAAGGTCAAGGAATCCATGACAAGGGGCCCGGGACCACCCCTGAGGGGAAGGGAGAGGGGGAAAGGTAAGGGGAGAAACAGACGAGGGGGGGGGGAGGGAATCGGGAAGGAAGAGTGGGAGGAAAGGGTGGGAGGAGGGAGGAGAGGAAAGGGGGAGCGGAGAGAGACAAAGGGGAAAAAACAAACAAAAGCAAGAGGACAAAAAACAAACACCTGCTAGAACCGAGCTTAGCTAACCCGAGCTCGGGAAAACACCAAACAGTGGGGGTAATCCCATTAGAGCAGGTCTCAGGGGCACACCGCAGTATGCGCCCAGAGAGCCGCTAGAACTATCTAAGCTGGGGAGAGGTAGTTCAGAAACCAGAGCCACCCATTCCCACACCAGCAAAACCTAACCAACAACAGGGGGAAAAGAAAAGGGGTCACAACCAAAAGCCAGCTAAAGGGCCAGCCACAATTACAGGGGAGCAAACGACCCACCCTCGAGCCAGCCCGAGCGTACAGCGGATGGGGCAAACAAAAAGAGCACTCCCCAACAGACCACCGTGCGGCGAAGCCCCAATATATGGAGGCAACGACACAGGGAGGGCGTACACGGAGTGCCCCGGACAGGCCGAAGGGCAGGAAGGAGGGCGGGCAACACCGCGAATACGCGGGGGGGACAGGGATCCACCCCACGCGCCCACGGGGCACAAAACTTAGCATGAAGAACAGATCGGGGAGGGAACAGAGATTTTGTAGCAATAAAATACAAAAGAGCATCAGACAAAGAAAGTCAAATGGCCTCGGCGGGCCCAGCACAGTCTAGACCGTCGGCCCAGATGAAACATTCTCCAGGGGGGCCCCAGAGGAACCCATCGCACGGCTGCCAATGTCGAGGCAGTGGGGGAGAGGAGGGACCAGCAGCAGATAGTGGGGACGGGAGTGGGAACTCTAACCAGTCCGGCAAGGTTAAGTCCGAGATGTCGAGAAAATGGGCTAGATCCTCCACCTGGTCAGGGGAATGTAAAGTGAAGTTGGCACCATTTCGGCGGATTAGGAGATGGAAGGGGTGACCCCAACGATAAGTAGCGCCAGAGTCCAGAATTTTGCGGAGAGTAGGCTTCAGAAGGCGCCTCATCGCCAGGGTACGACGGGAAACATCTGGGAGAAGGGTAATAGAACCATCAAGAAACGGAACCGGACCATGACGCCAGGCTGCCTGAAGAATATCCTCTTTCTCTTTGTAAAAATGCACCTGGCAAAGGACGTCCCTAGGATCGGGAGAGGAGGTTCTTTTGGGTCCGAGCACATGGTGGATCCTATCAATATTGATCTCCGTATCCATCGGTCTGGACAGGACAGTGTTGAAGACCGAAACCGCAATAGAACGGAGCTCTTTGGTGGCAACAGCATCAGGGATGCCCCTCGATTTTATGTTATTCCGGCGGCCCCTATTCTCCTGATCGTCCACCTGTAGGAGAAATTGGCGATTAAACGTGCGTTGAGTAGACAAGGAGTTCTCCACTGCAAGGAGTTGTTGATCAATGGAATCCGTCCGTTGCTGTTGAGTCGTAACAGTAGTCGAGAGGGAATGAAGGTCCGCCTTGAACCCAGTCAGAATCCTGTCTTGTTTCTCCTCTACCCTGCGCACCATAGCCTCTATGTCTTGCTTAGTGGGTATAGCCTGGAGCAGTTCCCATATATCCGATAACTTAGGGCGTTTAGGCCGCCCCTGAGACAGGGAGGCATGTGAAGAAGATCCAGAAGAATCAGAGTCCACAGGGGCCCGTAGGGCCGCAGGAGTAGAAGAAAAATCCAAATCACAATCCGGGGGTCGCTGAGGCCGTTGGGGGTCATCCCAGGTAGTCAGGGAGGAATGCAAAGTCAGAGAGTCTATCCCAGGAGGGGTCTCAGGGGAGAGAACCACAGGCAAAATGGGAGAGGCCTGGGGGGCCAAGATCGGGGGTACAGGAGCCCAGGGACAATCAGGGCCAGGAACCGGAGCTGTGGAAGGGGCCAGGAGAGGAGGCGTTCCAGCAGGACCAGGAGGGAGAGGGGAGTCATTTTCCTGGGACATCCCACTACACTGAGGCACAGAGGTAGCAGAGGGCAGCAATGGAGAGCCAGAGCCAGGCACAGTGGGGAGTGAGTGGGGGAGGGGGGGTCGCCATGTGGCCAGTGGAGACAGTCCCAGGGGTTAAGTGTACCTTGTCAGTAGCTGTCCCGGGAGTCCCCACACCAGGGGAGAGCAGAGCGGAGGCAGGAGAGAAGCTGGGCAGGTCTGCAGCTGGAGCCGACACAGTCGGAAGGTGCGAGGAGGGAGCCGGAGCTTCAGGCTGCTGGCAGGGAGCGCGCGCCGGCGCCATTTTGGAAATCCCCGCCGGAGAACTGGAAGAGGCCGCAGCGAGGAGAAACTGCGCTATCGGAGGTTCCATGCGGGCCGGAGCAGAAGATTTTCGGCCCACCCGTCTGACCATCGCGTGGCTGAAGGCAGGTGAGTGTTGGGACCCGAGAATGCAGGTAAGTTACCGATGGGGTCCGGGAGCTCTGAAAGACCGCGTCTCTACAGCGCCATGTCCTAGGCCACGCCCCATATATATATATATATATAATTTCTTTAGCTATAGCCATGTTCATGTTTACATTTAAAATTCATGTAGCAATAACTTTTAAAATACAAGTTTTTGTGCAAAAATTACATTCCTTAAGTTTTGAAGTAATTAATTGAAATATAAAATTTAAGATTGTGGATATTTCAAGAATGGATGGTGATACAGAAAAACTGTTTGCATATTTGAAATCAGCATGTTCAAATTGACTAAGATTGATTATTGTATACCAAGATATCCGCGGAAATTTTTTTTTTGTTGTACATACAGAGATAACAGACCTGTCTTTATCAGCAAACTCCAATTAGCTGAGATACTGCTGCTGGCAAGAGCGGTATAATATAGTATGTGAACATAAATTCATAACAGTCGTGAAGCCATGTCATTTACTGGGATAAAAAGTAGCCTATGTGTTAATCTAGTTTACAAACTATCTATGTGCCAAATTTCAATCTGTCTGCGTTATTCATTCTGCCATTTTTTTTGTGGTCAAGTAACAAACACACAAACATACTAAGTTTCATATTTATAATATTAGTAGGATGACTTGAAAAACCTCTTTCGTTAGGGGTCCAACTGGGACATTATTAAATAAGTGCAGTATTTTTGAGGGCACACTGACATTATTCATTCCTGAGGGGGGATTAACCAAAACAAACAGCATTGACTGCTCAGGAATGATGAGGGCTAGAGAAAAAATTCCAACTGTTTCAAAATCTGCGGATTAGTGCCTA
This sequence comes from Leptodactylus fuscus, assembly GCF_031893055.1. Lineage (NCBI taxonomy): Eukaryota > Metazoa > Chordata > Amphibia > Anura > Leptodactylidae > Leptodactylus > Leptodactylus fuscus. The sequence goes on from NC_134265.1 coordinate 248,138,748, forward strand.
TTACTTGATATTACAAATTGTAATTGTTGGGGGTGGTGATAGGTCCTTTGTAAAGTTGTATAACTGCAATATCATAGTAGATGTCGCTGTCATCTGACTAAACATATTTTTCAGAGAAGCTTATTGGTGTGCTCTGTATTAAGAATCTTTTAATTATGTCATTCATATAGGATAGTTTTAGCATCATGAATGTTCCCCTTTAAGACTAGTATTAGGTTTGTAATAGAATATACAGTATTATTCTTTAGTTATGTGCCCATCATACTAGTATATAAAAGGCAAGCTCAGTTGCCAATGGTTCACTTTGTCTCTCCTGGTGTAAACCCTTCACTTGAAGCAAACATACAAAGCGTTTAGTGTAACTGTTGAGGCATGGCTTCTCATCCTGCCTCTCATCTCAATGAATGGACTATTGTAATAGATGAGTTATTTTAAAGGTAAACTGTATATATTGGAGCAAATTTGCCAAGACTAACCCCCAATCACATCACGGCTTTCATTCCTTTAGAGCAGTTTGAAAAAAAGTAAGGCTGAGCTCTGACTGGTTGCAACAACAACAATAATCCCCCCATTATTCCTATTCAGTTAAACCTATGGATATTATGTAACCCTGTGAACTAAATGGAAAGGTTACAAGGCGTGTGGGGGGAGGGGGAGTGAATAGATTGCATATGAAAATATTACATCATTACATTACCTCTGTAAATACTTCTATGTTCACAAAGGTGGTTACAGAAGATCAAGCTGATGCTAAATACCACAAAACAATTTTGACAAAACAATGAGGCAACAATGTACTGTAGAAGAAAAAGATACCATTGTCATACTAATATTATAGTATGTAAAAGGCAAGTTGTGTTGCTAACAATTATGGCTAGGTTCACACCTGCTCCTGATCTTCACTTGGGGATTATGGTTCCTCATTCCACTTGAAGGCTAAGGCCCCATGGGCCGGAACCGCGCGGGAACAACTGCAGCGTGAATGCATTGCGGTTCTTCCCGCAGTGCTTTGAACAGAAAGTTCACTGAGTTTTTTTCTGCAGACTTTCTGTTACAATGATATCTATGTGAAAGCCGCCGGCGTTTCCGTAGATATAATTGACATGCTGCGATTTTCAAAACAGTTTTGGAAATCGCAGTGTGCCCACACTGTGCTTTTTTCCTCAAAGTGGGCATGGGATTCACATGAATCCCATCCACTTTGCAAGTACTGTACAGCGCCGCAAGTACTGTACAATCGCGGTGTTTCTGGCCTGTGGGGCCCCGGCCTCAAGGGTGTGGAGGCACAAATGCTTAAACAGTTTCTTCAATAGGCAATAACAGGGGACACCTGGTGACACAGCAAAGTCCTGGGGTGCAGGGTAGATTTGCTGAAAGGTATTCCTAGCCCTTTTAAACTTCAGGGTTACAGCCCTAAGGTGCATATGGGTTCCTATTTGGCTTATAGGAGGGTGCCCACCACGATACTAGCACACAATATTCTCCACTCATGTTATGTGGTCCTGATAGTTCAGAGTTTTGGGGTGTAATAATCAGGGTGGCGGGATGTTCCACAGGTCTGGCCTTGGCCCCTGGATCTTTTGATACTTACTATGGAGCGTTATGTCCCAGAATGTTCTCTCCACAGGCTCATGCTTACAAGATGATGATGCCTGACTTCCTTCAGGGCAATGGCTAGGTAGATGGTACAGGATCTTCTGAACTGCTGCAGTATTTCAACTCTCCATCCTTCCTGGGCCTGTCTAGAACTTGAGATACCTGCACTAAGCTCACAGTTTTCTTGACAAGACTGCACACTCATCTCCTCCTCCTAACTGCACCATCTCCTCACTAACACACAGAAAACCAATGATCAGCTGAATACTCCCCTTTACCCAGGTGATGTTCTCCCATTGGACATTTGGTTACTATACAATCCTATGGGAGGTGTGATGCATGTGTGTGAGACTCACTAGGTGGTGCTGTGTGGTGATGTTACACAAGCTACAAAGCAATAGGACATAATTCAATACAATTATAACAGAGCTCACCCTCAGCCGAGCCACAGCCAGCTTTGTTATGCCACACTTCAAAAACAGCATCAACCAAACCCTAACGTGTGTCCTTACCATTACAAAGTATCATAAATTAGAAGCAAAGAGGATACGTACCAAGCCCTATCTGTTACTGAACTATTCTTCTGCTGTCTTAAAAAAGAAAAAGACAAGAACTGGAAAAAAAAGTGTTTAGCATAATGTCTCTTTCTTTTACAAATCCTAAAATATTTGGTGGGTATTTCTATGGAAATTTGTAGCATAAGAATTTATAGTACAATTTATATGGACTTACCAACAGCTGGTCTAAACATATAGAAGATTGATACAGAGGATTAACAGAGGAATGCTGGAGGAGAATGTTATGCAGAGTTTAGACGATGTGGTCCAAGAACAATGCATGTACAATTCAAGTTTCAGGAGTATGGTTTTAATTAAAAAGAAGATATTTTCTCTTTAAGGAGCTACAGTATGAACTGAAGTTTTCCATTACTATTTTCCATTACTATAATACAAAATACCTTCTTTTTGCTAAATATTTGACTGTTAAACAGGACTGGACATAGAAATCACGGGGCTCCAAAGCAAAAGTCAAAATTGGACCCCCCCTTTCAAAATAAAAAAAAAAAGCATTGTAGAACTTTAGATCTACAGATCACCGGTACCGAGGCAAGTCACTAGTACCAATATTACCACCATAAAGTGAACATCTAGTGGTAGATACTTGATCTCCACAGGCTTCTGCAGATCATTCGAGTCAATACAGTGCAGTACAGTGCAAAGATTGTGTGGTGTCTCTGACTGTAATCGTTCTCATTTCCCATCATTTTCATCTGGACTAAGCCATCATGACCACTTCTTCCAGCTGAGACTTGTCTCTGTAAAGTTTGCAACACAGACATCTTTGGCTCCTCTCTTTTTCAGGTACCGGACCCACATTGACCTCACTTGTATAAAGTCCCCAATGAAATGAATAATACCTCTTTGCATTTTAAAATAATAATACCTCCTGTATACCCCAAGGGTCTGTCCTGTAAACCTGAATCAGGTGAGAAAAATATTGTGCTTGTTTTTCATGTGGCTAGTAGTAAGCCACACGTATAGTTAGGTTATTACTTCTGTTTAGTTAGTAGCTCAGACAAGCAAAAATGTGTTTTATTTTTGTCTGAAGTTAAAGGGGCTGTCCCGTCACAAGGATCCTATCTATAATGCTTGTTAATGTGAATGTAAGACTTTTCCTAAATACATTGCTTCAGCAAAATTGCTTTGTTTGTCCACTATCTTACTTTATTCAATTCATTGTGGCCACAGCCCTGACTTAGCTTCTCATGAGTCAAGTGATGTATCTGCTGCTCTCAGAGGGAGGGAGGAGGGGCTAAGTGCACGGGAGCGAGCCTGGTGGGAGGGAGGGGTAGTTTACCCTTTGGGGGAAGGGGCCGCCAATACAGGGTTAGACGCCGGCACAAGTGAAGTCAGCAACATCTCTATGCTTCTGCCCTGCATGAAGCAAGCAGCGGCAGAAGCGATGCTGCTATTTCGGGGCAGGGGGCGGAGGAGCGGAATAACAGCATCGCTTCTGCCGCTGCTGGCTTCATGCAGGGCAGAAGCATAGCGATGTTGCTGGCATCTGTGCCGGCGTCTACACTCCCCGGCATCCGCTGTAATAGAGAGGTGGATGCCGGGGACAGTTAGACGCCGGCACAGGTGAAGCCAGCAACATCGCTATGCTTCTGCCCTGCATGAAGCCAGCAGCGGCAGAAGCGATGATGTTATTCCGCTCCGGGGTCACATATGCAAAGCCAAGCGGCGAGATGCCGCCGGCCCTGCGTGCACGCTCATACACCAGTTCTAGCCTTCACTATGCGAATACAGACCCGACACCCTGTCGGGTCTGTATTTGCACTGTGAAGGCTAGACTGGTCTATGAGCGCACACGCAGGGCCGGCGGCATCTCGCCGCTTGGCTTTGCATATGTGACCCCGCCCACCAATGACGAGACAAAGCCGGAAGACAGAAGAATTCACAGAAACGAAGACTGGTAAGTATGCGACGTGGGACAACCCCTTTAAGGCTGTATTTTGTTTTTGCTCATTTGTGCTTGAAGTGAAGGATTATTTATTTCCTATTTTTTAAATAAACCTGTTTGCTGCACATTTTGTATCCCTGTCTTTACTGTCCACACCACTGCTTCTACCAGGTTACCTTCCCCACCTACTATTAAACAAATATCATTGGGTAAAATTAATATTATATATTTTAAGGTAGGGCTTTTAGGGTATGTTCACATGACAAAAACTTAGACATATTCCTCTTGGAATATGTGGAAGATCAAACAGGATGCTGTTTTTTTTTTTTAGTGTCCTGCTTAGATCTCTGCATCCTATAGAAAACAATGAAAGGCAGATTCAGGGTGGAACGTACCCTTACTTTATAATAGAAAAAGAAATTATGCCAGTTGACTATCCATGCCTTTCTATGTGTCTGTATAGAGCACAGGGATATACTCCTGTAAAGCACTCTATTTATACATTCGATATTTCTTTTCCGTCATAGGTTATATGGTTATGGATCAGTGGTTATGATCAGTAACTTATACAATGGAGAAAATTAATCCTATTGACTTTTTCCATTGGGGTTTCAACAGATTTCATCATGGTGTTTATGACTTCAAATACACCAAAATAGGATTAAAAGGTAACTTTTAATAAATTAATCTAAGATCATCAATTGGTACCAATTGATAATCTTTAGAGATGAGCGAGTAGTACTCGATCGAGTAGGTATTCGATCGAATACTACGGTATTCAAAATACTCGTACTCGATCGAGTACCACTCACTGTTCGATTGTAAAAGTTCAATGCAGAACCAGCATTGATTGGTCGAATGCTATACAGTCGGCCAATCAATGCTGGTTCTTCTCCTACCTTTAGAAGTCTTCTCCGTGCAGCTTCCCCGCGGCGTCTTACGGCTCTTCATTCACTCTGCCAGGCATCGGGCCTGGGCAGAGCCGATTGCGCATGTCCACTTGTAGTGCGGGCATGCGCAGTCGGCTCTGCCCAGGCCCGATGCCTGGCAGAGTGAATGAAGAGCCAGAAGACGCCACGGGGACGCTGCAAGGAGAAGACTTCTCGGAGGATCCAGCCCGACCTTCACTCGTGGACTTGGTAAGTATAATTTGATCGAACGTTGCCTACCCCTGAAACAAGCATTTTCCCCCCATAGACCATAATAGGGTTCGATATTCGATTCGATTGAGGGGCTACTCGAAACGAATATCGAACCTCGAACATTTTACTGTTCGCTCATCTCTAATAATCTTAGATTATTATTATTAATAGTTACATTTTAGGCCTATTTTGCTGTTTTTTATTAACTCTCCTGGCTTGAATTACAAATTAGTTTGTGCAGCCAGCCATTACATTAGCTTTGACGCACATTGCCGTTTCATGTCCATCACGAAACTGGAAAAAATAGTGCAATTTTTTCTTGCAACTATAATGGAATGTTCCATGCAGGAGCATGAATGACCCATTCAGGTCCGGCATGGATGTGTTTGGCCAATACTTTGGGCATGCACGTAAAAATACTATTTACAATTGGAATATTTTGCAATGTGTAATTATTTTTGGTGTGATTCTTCTTTCAGAAACTTCAACAAAATCTAAAACACATGCTTTGTTTGCAGCACATAAATAACTTCTAACTGCAACTACATATTTAATTCATTAGCCTACATTATTAATCTTTACATGTTTAGTCTCCAGAAATATAATTTTACTATTTATGTGTCTGGTGTAGCAATTTGATTCTGTGATTGATAAAGTCCTTAAGTTCTTAATGGTTATAGATTGCCAATTTATTACTCTGAAACAACTCCTTTAGTCTGCTGTTTTATTAGCAACTCTGAAAGAACAACTCCAATTGTACATCTGTTTTATTTAATGTATCTTTATCTAATTTGTGTTCAAACAGGTCTCAGGAATCATTGTTGAATTTATATACACAGCCTCAGCCATACAGGTGACTGTACTGAATAGAAAAAACGATGTCTATACCAGACTGGATCACTTAAATATTAAATAATTTTATTAAAGAAATAAAAACAGCACAGCTGTATGTAATAATAATAAAATTGCAATACATACATACATTCTTTTGCAGGGGGCTGTGGAAAAAGGCATTCTTTCACAACAACAAACTACTTACCTTTTACCTGCTCATCCATCCGTCGCAACCCTTTATCTACTACCTAAGGTACACAAAAATACAACTTGTCCACTTGGTCGTCCCATAGTCTCAGGTAACGCTAGCTTGTGCGAACCCATATGCAAATATCTTGATCATTATCTTAAGCAGCACAGGGAAGGGTACTCCTAACAAAAAAATCGCTAAAACATAACTTTTATTACTCAGTCTAAAATCTAGGGACTCGGTCCCATCTATAAGTGAAATCAAACCACACCAGGGGTGGGAGTGGTGCACTCTTTCAATTCCCAGCCCTAAGTTCACACTCAATAATTCAAATGGGGGAGGAGCCGCAATAAACCCCAAAAATAGCTCTATGTTATTGCCTGCAGTGCAACAACGGCGATATTCTAACACTAGAGCTTCATATAGGGGCGCTACTCCGTATCCCTAATGACACTCTGTTATGACTACATACATTCACAGCTTTGACTGAAGTGGTCGGTCACGTATGCATAATAGCATCCGACATACATTATAGCTCTCGATCATGAGCCTAAGTTGTTACAATTGTATCCCCTTAAGTGTCTCAAAGCTGTTGCTCCGTTGAGGGCTTTATATCTCAACCCCTAGATTAAGGGAGCCCTCTTTAGGTAGGGAGATTGCTTACAAGATTGCATGAGTCATATCTATCCACTCCGGCAGTATTCACATGCAGGAGTGGGCTACATATATAGATAATTCCCTCTCTACGCGTTTCGTTTCATTTCAAACTCTTCAGGAGAGTGATGTTCAAATAATAAGTAGAGCGTCACAAAAAATAATAAATAATTTGCGGTTAAAACCACATTTTACTGCAGCCCAGATGGTGGGCTGCAGTATAGAAGCGAGTCCGACTAAAATTACTAAATTACTAAATTGCTACTAAATTACTTTGGTACTACCAACCCAGTGTTTAGAAGTCATTATCTTAAGCCCCTGGTTGAGACATTACCCTCTTTTATTAGGGATACTACCGACTTTTTGTCTAAAATTGATGGCATTCACCTGGAGCCAAATATGCTCATGGTAACATGCGATGTGGAATCTTTGTATACTTCAATACGTCATCATGACGGCATCGATGCCGTCCAGAATTTTCTCTCCATGTCGAATTTAGACGAAAATTTAGGTAAGTTCCTTTTAGATCTGTTACATTTTTCACTAACACACAATTTTTTTACTTTTAAAGAGGGTTTTTATTTACAGACACAAGGGACTGCTATGGGGGCTTCTTGCGCACCGGCTTATGCTAATTTGTTTTTGGGACTTTGGGAACGCACAATTTTCTTTACTGAACCTACACCTTTCATTGAACAAGTGCACTTTTGGGGTCGTTTTATTGATGACATTTTTATTATTTGGCAAGGGTCTGTTCAAGAACTTGATTTATTCTTTAATCACCTTAATTCCAACACTAAGAATATTTTTCTCACTTATCAACACAGTGCACTACAATTGGAATTTCTGGATGTTAAGATGAGGGTTGCGACGGATGGAAGAATTGAAACAGATTTATTCCGGAAAAAGACAGCTACCAACTCACTATTACATGCAAGTTCTTCACATCCAAAAAGTCTTATTAAAAGCATTCCAACTGGCCAATTTCTTCGTACCAGGCGGTTATGCTCTACAGACGAGGCATTTTTTGAGTCATCTTGACAACTTAGCGACCGATTCCGCAATCGTGGATATCAGGAGGAGGACATTATGCATGGCTTTCGACGAGCCGTCTCTACTAATCGAAGTAATACTCTGCAGAAACGGCATAGGAATTTGGATTCAGACAATGCAGTTAGATATATCACCAATTACTCCTCACGGAGTTTTGAACTCAATAATATTTTGAAAAAGCATTGGCATCTGCTTACACAGGATCCTATCATTGGTCATTATGTCAAATCTCGTCCAATGATTACATACCGACGTAGTCGCAATCTTCGAGATTCATTAGTGCATAGTCATTATCGTTCTATGTCCCAACCTTATATTTTTGGCTCTGGTCCACCAACTAATGGGTGTAAACCCTGCGGTAATTGTGTTGCTTGCTCTAATGTTGACACCTGTAATACATTCTGGAATTCAGACAATACCAGAATGTACTCTATTAGGTTTTCACTTGATTGCCATTCCTCAGGGGTTATTTACTTTCTCCAGTGCCCGTGTAATCTCATTTATGTGGGACTTACTTCTAGAGAGCTTAGAAGACGTGTCCGTGAACATGTTTTAGGTGTTGAAAATGCACGCTCTTGCAATGATGTTCATACTTTAAAAACGATACCGAGACATTTTAAGTCTCAGCATAATTGCGATTCAGCATTGCTCCGGGTACGAGCTATTGACCAAATACAGATTAATACACGTTCAGGAAATTGGCGTCAAATTCTGGCCCAAAAAGAATGTAAGTGGATATTCCAACTTGACACTGTACACCCTAAGGGCCTTAATGAGTCGATGAGTTTTGCTTCATTTGTTTGATGTATCCATTGGCTATATCAAGGTATTGGTTCTCTGGTCAGCAGTTTATATATATATATATATATATATATATATATATTCCTCATATTATTGTGCATGTACTTTTCACTGCTTCTAATTATTATATCATTATCTACCCACAGTGTTTTTCTACCATCGTATGATATATTCATCTTTTGGATTTGATTCCATATATTATTTATTATTTCTCAATTTATTATTATGATTTATTATCATTTTTTTTGCACTGAGCACTGGCACTTGCTTTTCACTTTATTTTTTCATCACTATTATTATATATCTTTGTTTTATGTTCATTGTCATAGTTATGTTCGTCCTTACTTATAATATTGGCCTTTTGGCCTGTATTCACACTGTGCGTTTTTTATGTGGGTCATTGTTTGTCTTGTTTGTGGTTTCATGTATTCAGTGGCCATTGTCTATGTCTTTATATTCTCAGACATCTAGGCATGTCATCCCCATATACCATCTTTCTCTTACGTGTTGTGGTTGGCAATTTACAGTAGATTGCCCTTATCTTCGGCGCTCCACGATATATGCTGCGCATGCGCACTTATTGCTGACCTATTGCTTTGGTCTCCGGCATTCTTGCCGACAGTGATGCTCTCGCGATGCTTTCTCTCTGCGTCGCGCATGCGCACTTTCTCCGCCTGGAGTTCCCGGCGTTCGTGCCGGCCTTTAGGTTATCGCGATGTTTTTTCTTAACATCGCGCATGCGCAGTACCTTCGGCTCCCGCTGTACGGCATACACTGCCACCAATGAGTTAGGAGCAGGGGTTGTGGCCAATAATAATCAAATTACCACTATATAAACTAGAGGGGCAGTGAGAAAGTATATCCCCTGACGAAGCCTGAGTAAGGTGAAACGCGCGTCGGGTCCCCAGGTGGCACGGGTAGGCATTGGCTCTTATTATACTTCCACTTGTATTGTATTTTATTTACTTGGTTGGTCACATTATTTCATTAGTTTTCACATGTGTTCTTATTACTCCACTATATGTATTATGTTGTATTCATTGATCACATGTTTAACACTCCATGTTGTTGCCTTTGTATTGAATGTAGCACCTTACCTAGTATAATTATATTGCATATTCCAGCCTTACCATCATATAGTGCCTCCCACCACCTGGTTTTTGTACTTGTCCTTTTTGGGTTATAATCATCCTCCCTTATGTATTGCAATTTTATTATTATTACATACAGCTGTGCTGTTTTTATTTCTTTAATAAAATTATTTAATATTTAAGTGATCCAGTCTGGTATAGACATCGTTTTTTCATATTTCTTTGGATTTTACTTATTAATTTGCCTTTGCATTTTGTGTTTTATATTGTACTGAATAGAAGTGTACATTCTGGTTATCAAGATAATGGCCTCAATGTTAAAGTAATCTTTGTTTTTTAATCAGAGGAATCGACTACTTTCAAAAGAAAAATAAATGATACATATGGTGTGTGTCCCTTTAAAATTATATATGTAGATTATTGCCTGACTGAACACTTAGAAAAATTTTATTCAGATTTGTTATCATATAGGGACTAGAGATGAGCGAACACTATTCGAAACAGCCGTTTTGAATAGCACGCTCCCATAGAAATGAATGGAAGCGGCCAAAGTGACAGCTACGTCCATTCATTTCTATGGGAGCGTGCTGTTTCGAATAGTGTTCACTCATCTCTAATAGGGACATATAGCCACAGTATACAGTCTAAATTCAGGCCTCTCTCTTATTACCTAAGTTACCCCTCGTTCACATCTGCATTTGCATTCCGTTCGGGGGAGTTCGCATGGGGACCCCCCGAACGGAATACCAAACGCAATTGCAAACGCTGTGCAGTAAAAGCACACGGACCCCATAGACTATAATGGGGTTCGTGTGATTGCTACATGCTGCCCACATGAATCATGCGGACAGAAAAGTAGATTGTAAACTACTTTCCTGTCTGCATGTTCTGTGTGGAGATCTGGCGGCAAGCACATGGATGCCATTATAGTCTATGGGGATCCATGTGCTTTTACTGCACAGCGCTTGCAATTGCGTTTGAAATTCCGTTCGGGGGGGTCCCCATGCGGACTCCCCCGGACGGAATACCAACGCAGATGTGAACCAACCCTTAGGCTAAGGTCTCAACTAGCGAGCCCTGTGGAAAAGAACACGGCAGAAACACATTGCGTTTTTCTCCGCCGCACTTTTCACAGAAAGTCCCCAGAGTTTGCCTTTGCCGACTCTCTGTCCCTATTATTCCTATATGGAAAACACCAGCATTTCTGTGGGTATAATAAACATGCTGTGATTTACAAAGACCTGATGGCTTTTGAAATTGTAGCATTTCTGCTGCGAATATTTTTCTGCAATGTGCGGATGGGATTACCCAGAATCCCATCCACTTTGCAAGTACTGTAAAACGTGGCATTTACGCAACGTGGATTGTTTACTGTGGCTATAGGCCCTATATTTTTAAAAATATGTATATATGTAATAAAACAATGGTAATTAAGTGTTCATATAGGCAGTAGTCCACAATCAACTACTTTACATCACCGTTGCATCCCTGGTTTTCTAATATGTAAACACAAGGACAAAATTCTTGGTACCCCTCGTTTAATGAAAGAAAAGCCCACAATGTTCACAGAAATAACCTGAATCTAATAAAAGTAATAATAACCAAACTACATGTTGACCAGCCACAAAGTTTCTTGGAGATTGTCCTATGGACAGATGAGACAAAAATTAAACTTTTTGGCAAGACACATCAGCTCTATGTTCACAGACGAAAAAATGAAGCATATTTTGAAAAGAATACTGTCCCTACTGTGAAATATGGAGGAGGCTCTGTTATGTTCAGGGGCTGCTTTGCTGCATCTGGCATAAGGTGTCTTGAATCTGTGCAGGGTACAATGAAATCTCAAGACTATCAAGGGATTCTAGAGAGAAATGTGCTGCCCAGTGTCAGAAAGCTTGGTCTCAGTCTCAGGTCATGGGTATTACAACAGGATAATGACCCAAAACACACAGATAATAACACCCAAGAATGGCTAAGAGGAAAATATTGGACTGTTCTGAAGTGGCCTTCTATGAGCCCTGACCTAAATCTTATTGAGCATCTTTGGAAGGAGCTGAAACATGCCGTCTGGAAAAGGTACCCTTCAAACCTGAGACAACTTGAGCAGTTTGCTCATGAGGAGTGGGCCAAAATACCTGTTGAGAGGTGCAGTTACTGACAGTTACAGGAATCAAAAGGTTGCCTCAAAAAGATGTGCAACAAAATATTATGTTAAGGGAACCATCGTTTCTGTCCAGGCCAGGTTTCATGAGTTTTATTTTTTTTAAATTCTGTTGAAGCATGGTTGAAAAGCAATGTCTGACTTTCATTTGTTCAATTTCATATCAATTTCATAGAATTTTTATTATTACTTTTGTCAGATTCAAGTTATTTCTGTGACCATTGTGGGTTTTTCTTTCATTAAACGAGGGGTAACAACAATTTTGTCCATGTGTGTATATTTTTTTTTATTAACATCCATGTTACCCCAGGATTAACATAAGGTAAGCCACAGGTGGTTTTTCATTGTCTTTGGATGCAGGTTTTTGTAAATATCAAGTAACATCATTATTATGGGATATTTAATGTTTGATAACTTTTTATTGTGATCCCCCATTACATTATCTCTTATATAAATGTGTCAATACTTAACTTTGTTATCTTGCCTATGGGGATTTTTTGTGGCACCATTTTGATGTCATCATCAGTGTTTGTTTATATATCAAACTGAGATCGTATGATTGAATTATAGAGCATACTATATAGGATGTGAAAATTTTATTATTGTATTTCTCTATGAATTTATGTGTGGACTATCATTACAATGATGTAAGTTTCTTGGTGTGCCATATACAATATGATATGCACTCGTGTTGATGTTATGTTTTTGGTTTTTATACACAGATTTTCAGGATTTTGTAAGGCTGGTTGATACTTAACTTTGTTTTGAATGGATATGGGGCATAATTAACATATTGTGAGCGAGAAATATATTTGTGCAAGACGATATGGACTACAGTAATCCTGCAATCATATAACCATGTTTCACCTGTGAAACGTGGTCAGTGTGCTGGCTGGATTTACTGGCCTGAACAGTATACCCAGAGACGGACAGTTCTGTAATATAATCAGTGCAGGATTAATTCTGTAATATAATCAGTACATGATAGATAGATACAGTATACATGACTATTATGCTAGTAGTCCCTCTCCTAGCATACTGTTCAGGCTGGTAAATCCGGCCAACACACAGAATGAGTTTCAGAGATGAAACTTGGCTGTGTGAATGCAGGGTAACATTGAGATGATTTGATTTAACTTAATTATGCAATAATATTGGCATGTTATTTATGTCCCTGTGTTTTGATTATATGTATGATGATCATATGATGGATTGTGGTTTTAAATGTTTTTAGCGTCATTTGGGCTTATGGCTATGACTAAGAGGCCGCTGTGCCTTGAAACACGTAAGCAGTCACCCATTCAAACATCATCAAGTTTTTAAAGGGGCTTTATCACTGGGAAAAGTAATTTTTTAACTAATCACATCCTTGCATAGCCTTTAGAAATGCTATTCCACACCTACCTTTAGTATGTAGATTGCCTCAGTGGTTTCTGAATAATTAATTTTTTATTTATATGCTAATGAGCTTCCAGCCAGCTCAGGAAGTTCCCAGCAGCCTCCTCTCTCCCATTATCTCCTATGTGTGTGAGGCAAACAGGAAGCTGAGTCATCATCATCATCAGTCTCCCATAGGAAACAACAGGAGAGGAGTGCACGATGTATCATGCACCAGACTAATTAGCATATGAATAAAAACTGACTTATTCAGAAACCACTGAGGCAATCTACATACTAAAGGTAGGTGTGGAATAGACTTTCTAAAGGCTATGCAAGGATGTGATTAGTTAAAAATGACTTTTCCTAGTGATAGAGCCCCTTTAACATGAAATAAAAACTGGTGCTGGATCCTTGCAAATTATCAAGTGGTCTCTCTTCATCCCTGATTTCAGAGGGTTATTCGCTTTCCCTTAACTCGATGCACATATTTCCTAGTCCTAGTTTGGTTTGACTATGCATGCTGTAAAATATAAGTAAAATATCTAAGATCACATATACTTGTACATGTAGATCCTAGAAAAACACTTTCCGCTACGTAAATCACATGAGTAATCACATCAAAACAGAAACAATGACTTCATGCCTACTAAAATACCAACTGCTTTCAATATGGTAATAGATAATACCAACTTAATCCTCATTGCCCTTGGAGCTTGGTTGCAAAGGACAAAGAAACAAAACATAAAAAGCTTCCAGCTGTTACTTATAAATGTCTTCATATTATTGTATTTACCTAATTGAAATCCAGCAAACAATCCCTAATCTTATTTTACTACTTTATTAGCACATGGAACAATACAAGGAGACCGTGGCTTAACTAAAGTCTTGTGGACTTGTTTGCAAACTTTGTCCGGGGCTCCCTACCCCCTCCCAACAGTGGGTTATTGACAGTGACTGGTATGGGTACTAAAGCAGTATCTAATGATACTTGAAAAGGATACAACTACAGTACCCAGTACCCAAGATTTCTTCCTCCTCCATCCCCTCTCCATAGACTTCTAGATATAAAGTAACTCAGCCTAATAAATGGAGAATGTAATATATTATTTCGTTGTGAGTTTTCTGAGCGTTGGTGTTTTGGGGTGCCCTTGGTGTTGGGTGCAATTGATACACATTTTGTTCAACATGAAATATGTCATATTTCTCTAGCCCTTATCGCTACTCTCATGAAAAATCTTCTAAGTTGACGTTTTTAAAGTGTATTTTATTTGGTAATGAAGATTTAAAACCAGTGAATAACTTAATGCATAATAGATGGAACTCAGTAAAAGCGTGTTGATGCAAAGTTGTCCATGGCCTTTAACATAATCAGCCCCTTTTCCATCGGCATAACATTTCACATGCATGATTGGGGTCTGAGAGTTTCTCAAATCCTCACCAAGATCTCTGTTTCCTCCCAACATTTTGTGATTTTTTTTCCTCATTAGTAAGCACTAGAGATGAGTGAGTAGTGAAATATTCGAGATTCGATATTTGTTTCGAGTAGAGCCTCAATATTCGACTACTCGATCGAATATCGAATCCCATTATAGTCTATGGGGAAAAATGCTCGTTTCAGGGGAAACCACTATTCGACTAAAGGAGAGTCACCAAGTCTACGAGTAGCAGGAGGAGAATGTTTAGGAAGAGTAGGATTATAGTCTATGGGGTCCGTGCACTTTAACTGCACAGCGTTTGCAGTTGCGCTGATATTCCGTTCGAGGGGTCCTCCTGCAGACTACTTCTGGATGGGAGGCAAACGCTGTGAACCAGCCCTTACTCCTGTAGCAGGCTCATCTTTGCTAGTCAGGACAGCTGGCAGCTTGCGAATACAAGGGAGCTTACTTTTTCTCATAGGAATGCATTGACCAGCGTTGATTGGCCGAATGCTACACAGTGTACAGCAAAATGGAGACTGCTGTCCGAGCTTAAACTCCGCCTCCTCACAGACGAGCCTCCGGCAGAACCAGCGTTGGTTGGCCGAATGCTGTACACTGGCCAATCAACGCTGGTCAATGCATTCCTATGAGAAAAAGGTCAGCTTCTGCATAAACGCAAGCCTGCTGCAGAACCAGCATTCAGCAAATCAACGCTGGTTCTGAATCAAAACTTTACTGCGAATAGCTATAGTATTCAAACGAGTACGAGTACTTCGAATACCGTAGTATTCGTTCGAATACCTACTCGATCGAATACTACTCACTCATCTCTAGTAAGCACAACTTCCATCTCCTGTTACACTGTAGTTATATCTACTGTAGTCAATTTAAAAAAATATCATGACCCAGATTTATTGTGATGCTTGATGTTAAATGTGGTGTAACTTTAGACTGTCTAGTCTAAGTTTATACCACCTTTTAGATGGCTAGCTTTGCTTTGAACTAAAATGTTACACCACCATCTTGGCGCACTTTTGGTGAATCATGGCTCATTTAAACCACACTCCATTTCCTTACCATTCACAACCATGTGTATAGCAAGTTAAAAAATTTTTAACCTACACTAGATGAGCCATGATGCATTAAAGATCTGTCACATTTTCACCAGTTTCTAGTTGTAGCTAAAATAGTAAATCTCAGTCACTGTAGGTAAAAAAAATATGTATTTTGGAAAATGTTCCAGTTTGGGGAGGGCACAATTTCATTTTTTAACCTCAGGATACAAAGCTGACTAGAAGCACTACTGAGAAATACGATTCAGGAATATGTTTATTTTCTTCCATTACCAGTCTAATCTAATTTCATTCCTATAAAATGGCTGAATGATAATCCAAAACCCATCTGGCTCCATCAGTGCTGGATATATTAGTGATCAAACATATACAACTATACTCTGCGTATTTAGGATTCTTCCACTATGGTTAATTTTAAAATAAACTGCAGATGTTATCCAAACCATATGGACTCTCTAGAACAATAACAATTAGCATCACAGGATCGGAATAAACCACAAAATTGACATATTTGAAAATTTATAAAATAGCCTTTAACGTTATGCACACCAGCTGTAAAATACATGTGGCTTGACCTTGCTGTCAAGAAACAACTGACAATTCTCAAAGAGGGAGAGGGATTCTTACAACTTTTTGATGATGATAATAGAAAATAACAAATCATGCAAAGAAGTGTTTTAAAACTGATGACTAATTTCTGAAAAAAAGCAGAAATAAGTGTCAGAAAGTGTTATATGATTCAGAAAACAGCTACAGATGTTAAATCCTGAACAAAATTACTGTGTATAATAATAAAAAAAAAATATTGATGTATGCCCAGGCACTTTGGATCTGTTCATTAACCATTTCCGGACCGCCCATAGATTACATACGTCTTGAGGGTGGTTTCCTTGTTCTGATAAGATGTACCAGTATGTCCAAACAGAACACAGAAGCTGCACGAGATTGTGCAGCCGCTGAAACTGGAAGCCGGCTGTAACTTCAGCCAGAGCTCCCAGAGAGAATGCAGGGAAGGTTTATTAACTTCCCTGCCTTCTCAATCGCTGTGTATACAGCGCTCAGCACAATGAGTGCTGTATACACAGCTATGGGCGCCACCATGATGCGGCCACCCTCTGACCCAGCGGCCACTTGATCTGCCGGGCTCAGCATCTTGTAAGAGATGCTGGGTCCTACAGGACCCAGATCACTCTATAAGATGTATGGTAGTGTGCAGGAGGCTGGATTCCTCCTGCAACTTGGGCTAAATGTACCATCTCCAGTTGCAGGGGAAATCAGTCTTCAATACATAAAAAAAAAATAAAATGATCTGATGCCCCCAAAGGTCTATTATGAGCTTATGGGGACACAATCTGAAAAAAAAGAAAGAAAGAAAAAAAAATTAATAGAAAAGCTTAAAAAAAATGTAAATAAGATAATTAAAAAATATATAAAATAATACGCCAATAAAATGCCATTATTAACGGTTATAGCCCCACCCCCAATGACACCATACAAAATAAAAATTACCGTAATGGAGAGGAAAAACTATTTTCTAAAGTTTTTTAGTAGCACTTTGTGTTATTAAATTTAAAAAAAAGTGAAAAACACACAATTTCCCTCCTATTTTGTCTATATTTTCCTGGATATAAAAAAAAATTAAAACACATGCAAAAATAAAAACAACATAAAAATAAAGCCCTATGTGTCACTGAAAAAAAAACACAAAAATTAGTTTAATAACATATATGATAAAAATGCACTACGCTGAAAACCGCACAAAAAAAACCTAAGATGTGTCTGGTCTGACTGGCTAATACAGCTTTATTAATTGTATAATTATAGTAACCTTTTCCACAAAAAAAAAGACTGGTCCCCTGTATACCACGTCTACTCTTGTGTTACCCCTATCTACCATATAGACTGTAAGCTCTTGAGCTCCCTCCTATTGTGTAAATTGATTTATTACACTATAATGTCTCATTTTGTCTGTAAATGAACTCTATGATTTGTAAAGTGCGGCAGAATATATAGGCGCTATAAAATTCAAATGTATTATTAATTATTATTATATGACATGATCAACAATCCGAAGAGTATGACAACTGTTCATAAAAGTGAAAACAAAACATTTTCAGGACCATGGAAACATCCATGTTTTCTGTCTAGGGGAGCTTTCAGACTTGCACCCGGTTTCCGGTGAGTGCATTCAGCATCGGCAAAACTGGACAGGAGATGGAAATCCAGAGGTCAGCTTTAAAGCCCATTCACTTGAATGGCTTTGTAAAGGTGACCGTTTGTGTCCGCCTGCTGCCTGTCCGGGGGAAACCGTTTTTTTCAGCTGGTCACAAAGTCGGACATGCAGGACTTTGTTTCCAGCCGGAAAAAAAACGGTGAAAGCCCCCTAAAAGAGTACCAGTTAGTTACAAACACATCACTCTATATGTAAATTTTATTACATGCTTAGACAGTTTTTAAGTCATTATCTTCTTTCCTTTAATTGTTCTTTTCATACCAAAAATACAACACAATGTGTCGACGGCTTAGTTAGGCGTTATTGGAGTTCTTCGACTTTGGGAACCACTAGTGTCTGTTATTAGATAGATCAGTCTTCATAGTCCATCTTTCTTTTCAGATGATGGAACAGAAAAAGGGACTAAATAAACATAGATGTGAAATTACCCTTAAGCACTATGTACGAGGGGTAATACAGAAAGGAAAATCTGTTCTATACACCTGCCAAATTCTGTGGTCCAAACCTAGTCAGGAGATCTATGTGACCTATGAAGCTGGGAGTCCCTGCCTCCTCACAGCTTCACTGTCCATACTATATTGAGCAGTTCTTTAGTTTGTGATAGTTTGGGGGGAGGGTCATGTGAAAACTGCCAGGGAAGTCAATCACCAAGGGTAATTATGCTATGCACCGCTTTGCTGCAGTCCCAATATGGCTGCTGATAAAGATTAGCAGACACATCTGTAGTACAGCACTACCCAGCCTTCAGTGGAAAGTAGCAGTTAGTCCAGGGGAGGTGAGTAAAAATAACTGTTTACTGTGTTTTAGGTGAAGGCTCCTGTGGAGGCTGTCAGCTTGTGTAACCTCCATTTTGGATTCCAGGGGCATGTGCTCCCATGCCTGCAGCCATTTTACAACTCCTCTTTGTTTAGAGAGCTCACATCCCCCTTTAATGGGATACAAATTCTCTCCAGTTTCGTATCCAATAGGCATGCGCCAGAACTATTTTACAACTTTGCCACCAATCATGTTATACTATTTATACTAGTCCAAGCTGTCCTTTGTATGTACAATATATTTAAAGGGCCTCTATCAGCAAAATTATGCCTTATGAGCCCCACATATGCCTGAATAGCCTTTAAAAAGGCTATTCAGGCACAGCTAATCTTATTTTAAAAGCTCCCCCCGTTTTTAAATAATACCCTTAAAACGATTATATAATCATACTTACTCGTGCACTGGTGGGCGGTTTGTGCACTGGTGGATGTCATCTTGCTATCACGCCTTCCTCTTCTTTCTTCTTCCAGCGACATCCTGTGCACGAACCGCCCACTGTGCACGGGTAAGTATAATTTTTATAATCGTATTATTTAAAAACGGGGGGGGGGGGAGGCATATGTGTTGCTCATATGGCATAATTTTGCTGATAGAGCCCCTTTAAACTTCCTCTTTCCCACCATTAAAGCAGAACCCACTATATACACCATAGCTGAGTGTATTTGTGTGTCTCTCTATGCTAGCATCCTACTAATATTATAAAGGTGAAAGTTTGTGAGTTTGGATGTTTGTGGGTTTGTGAGTTTGGATGTTTGTTCCTAAATCACAGCCAAATGGCTGAATGGATTTTGGGGAAATTTCACACACACACACATATTGCCCAGGAAAAGGTAATAGGCTACTTTAAATGTGGGTCACTCACGTCAAATCGCCACTGTGACCCTCCAAAGAACCCTCCAGCACGGCTGTAGCAGCTGGCATTCCGCCAGCGCTGGTCTGTGCACGCACCTCCTATTGGTGCATGGCAGGCTGTGGGTGGGCTCTGAAGCCAGGGCTGCGGCACCATAGGTTGGGGGCTGAAGGTGGGCATGCCAATTCAGCAGGGACACAGTGAGCAAGATGTGGCCAGCCCACATGTTCCTGGCGCCACAGGTATCCCAGGCCACCTACACACTTTGCGGATGGCTAAGGAGGAGGCTGCTGCACCCGACAAACCACATAACAGGTCAGTGCAGCGGGTACAGGGGGTTGGGGAGGGGGTGTCTCTAGGTCGGTGTCCCCAGGGATCAACCACATTCCCCAGCTTCAGGTCTCCCCCCCACATCAGCCCCAGTGTAGTTGGACTCACCTTGCCACGCTCCCCCACCGCTGTCTCCGCTCGCTCACTGCACATAGGTGTCGGGCGGCTGGCTGCGTATGGCAGGTAGACTGCAATACAGGTGCCGGTATTCTGCAATGCACTGCAGAATACCGGCACCTCTATTGCAGTCTACCTGCCTAGGCTGCAATAGAAGCAAAAAACTGACAGGCCAGGGAGGCAGCGCAAGGCTTCCGGCTGTAATAGCAACCTGACGCCAGCCCCCACTCTGCCTCATATATGCCACATGCAGCCAGACACCCAACAACTATGTGCAGTGAGCAAGCGGAGAGAGCGGCGGGGGAGCGTGGTAAGGTGAGTCCAACTACACTGGGGCCGATGTAGGGAGGGGGACATGAAGCTGGGAGCAGAGATGGGGGACAAGAAACTGGGGGCAGATTAAGGGGGGGACAAGAAACTGGGGGCAGAGATGGGGGAACAAGAAACTGGGGGCAGAGATGGGGGGACAAGAAACTGGAGGAAGAGATGGGGGGACAAGGAACTGGAGGCGAGATGGGGGGACAAGGAACTGGAGGCAGAGATGGGGGGACAAGGAAGTGGAGGCAGAGATGGGGTGACAAGAAACTGGGGGCAGAGATGGGGGGACAAGAAATATAAGCGGTTCAGCGCCGCTGCCAACCCGCAGACGAAGTTGCAGGTAACTGCTAGTAAAAAATAAATGTAATACTTTAGACCTCAATACGGTGATACTTAGAGCAGATTGTACTCACAGCTCCACATTGCGAAAACAGCATTTTTGCCTAGTGCAGAAATGCAGTGGAAATAAATTCTGTGCTAACAAAGTAAATGAGATATCACGCATTTTCGAAAACTGCAGCATGTTGATTTTAGAAGCGGAATTACACACATTTTTTTCTATAGAGAAAAACGCAGCAAAAACTCAGCAAAAAAGTGAACAAAATAGCAGAAAAAAATGCAATGTGTGTTAGCGCCGGGCGTGAATGAACAGCGCAGCTGGTGAACCTGCGAAACG